>NC_041380.1:273939112-273994020 GCF_002162155.2 Triticum dicoccoides | reverse complement strand
CCGAGTGAGGGGACTTAGGCGAGTACTGGACTGCAGCTAAGCCTCCGAGTGGGAGGATTGCTCACCACTCGGTAGGATTTTTTCAAACTTAGGCGAGCACCGGACTGCAGCTAAGTCTCCGAGTGAGAGAACTTAGGCGAGTACTGGACTGCAGCTAAGCCTCCGAGTGGGAGGATTGCTCACCACTCGGTAGGAATTTTTCAAACTTAGGCGAGTACCGGACTGCAGCTAAGTCTCCGAGAGAGAACTTAGGTGAGTACTGGACTGCAGCTAAGCCCCCGAGTGGGAGGATTGCTCACCACTCGGTAGGATTTTCTTTCGAACTTAGGCGAAATGGATTCGCGACTAAGCCCACCCACTGGGGGATTTCAGAGGTAAATAAGAACAACAACAATCATACAAGAGGACCGTAAAGCTCTTGTCTTTGATAAACAAATTACAAAAGTGTTTCTTATTACATTTTATTTGAACGAGTGCTTAAGGATAAAAGGGGTGGAGCAGCTCCGTGTTCCAAGCCCGTGGCTCGTCTTTCTGATGCTCAACACTGTAAAGATGGTATGCTCCGTTGTGGAGAACTTTGGTGATGATGAATGGGCCTTCCCTAGCCGGGGCGAGCTTGTGTGGTTTTTGTTGATCCACTCAAAGAACCAGGTCTCCCTCTTGAAAGGTTCGGCTCCTCACGTTCTTGGCGTGGAATCGACGCAAGTCTTGCTGATAAATGGTCGACCGGATCAAGGCCATCTCTCTTTCCTCCTCTAAGAGATCGACTGAATCCTGCCGGGCCTGCTCTGCTTCTTCTTTGGAGAAGAGCTCGACTCGGGGCGCATTGTGGAGCAGGTCACTGGGCAGAATAGCTTCGGCTCCATAGACCAAGAAGAAAGGAGTTCGTCCAGTCGACCGATTGGGATTTGTCCTCAAATCCCACAAAACTAACGGAAGCTCATCAGCCCAAGCGCCTGCTGTGTGTTTGAGGTCACGCATCAGTCGGGGTTTTAATCCTTTGAGAATCAGGCCATTAGCTCTTTCTGCTTGTCTGTTCGACTGCGGGTGAGCGACGGAAGCGTAGTCGACTCACGTGCCTTGAGAAGTGCAGAAAGCTCTAAACTCATCAGCATCAAAGTTCGACCCGTTGTCCGTAATGATGCTATGTGGAACTCCATATCTGAATGTCAATTCTCTGATAAAACTGACAGCAGTGCTGGCCTCGAGACTCTTGACAGGTTTAGCTTCGATCCATTTGGTAAACTTGTCGACTGCCACGAGCACATGAGTGGAGCCACTCTTACCAGTTCTCAGTGGTCCAACCATATCCAAACCCCCAAACAGCAAAGGGCCAGATGAGAGGAATGGTCTTCAGGGCTGACGCTGGCTTGTGAGACATGTCCGAGTAAAACTGGCAGCTTCACATCTGTCGACTATATCTTTCGCCATTTCATTTGCTCGCGGCCAATAGAACCCAGCTCGGTATGCTTTAGCCACGATGGCCCGAGAGGACGCATGGTGGCCACAGGTCCCCGAGTGGATGTCATTGAGGATCATTCGACCTTCTTCTCGTATTATGCATCTCTGACCGACTCCAGTCACGCTTTCCCTGAACAATTGTCCTCTTATCACAGTAAAGGCCTTGGATCGATAGACGATCTGCCGAGCCTCTTCTTTGTCTTCTGGGAGTTCGCCAACTGTCGTGGTTCTAAGCCTGACAGTAGAATAGGGGGGTAGGAATGTAGAGGCAAGATCCTAGCTATGGAGGAGTTGTACACGCGAGTTTTACGAGTTTAGGCCCTTCTCGGAGGAAGTAACAGCCCTACGTCTCGGAGCCCGGGGGCGGTCGACTGGATTAGTCCTGGCCATCTCAGGCCCGGCCCTGTCGGCCCACCCAGGCCCGGCCCTAAAATCCAGGGCCTAGGCCCAATGGGCTTGACCGTGGGCTGGGCTTGGGCCTGAGTTTTGAGCCCACCAACAGGGCCTAGGCGGGCTTGGGCTTAGCATATTGACATTTTAAGGAAGAGGCCTAGCCCACGGCCCTAAGCCCTAAGGGCTTTTTACCAGATGGGCCGGGCTTGGTCTTGAAAAGTAGGCCCGATGGTAGGGCTTGGGCCTTAGTTTTCTGCCATGGGCTTTTTTAGGCCCAGCCCAAGCCCGGCCCGGCCCGGCCCATGGCCAGATATAGACTGGATATATGCGTACTAATTACAGAAGGTGCGAGCCCTTGTCCCAGAGGAGGGGGTGGCTTATATAGAGTGTGCCAGGACCCTCGCTCTCCTCCGTTACACAGGGTTCAATGTTCATAAAGGAGGGGCGTTACTGGTAACGCCCGAAGTAAAGTGCTATAAATGACCATAAAGCTATGACTTAAACCCCGACCGTTGCGGAGTGAAGGGCTTCACATCTTCTGGTGGTCGAGTGGTTGTTCACATGGTCGAGTGTCTTCAAGGTTGTCGAGTGAACATAGCTTCATGGTCGAGTGGATGATGATTTCTCTTCGACTGCTTCTGGTTCTTTGTAGAGATGTCCTTGGGGAGGGTATGTTGGACAGATCCATGACCCTACCCTAGGTACATAGCTTCATCAGAGGGCGCGCCCCCCTGCCTTGTGGGCCCATGGTGGCTCTCCTCCACTTATTCCTGCACCCACACTCTCCTTCTTCCTCCCACAAACATGAATATCCAGCTCAAGCACGAGTTCTAGCTCATTTTGTTGCGATTTTCGATCTCCTTGCTCAAAGCACCTCTCACAAAACTGCTTGGGGAGATTGTTCCTTGGTATGTGACTCCTCCATTGGTCCAATTAGTTTTTTTCTAGTGCTTTATTCATTACAAATTTGTGCTGCCTAGGTGACCATGTTCTTGAGCTTGCATGTCAAATTTATTTGGTCAAAAGTAGTTCTAATGCATGATATAGGCTCTAGGCACTTGTAGGAGTTGTTGCTATCAATTTTGTTGAGCTTGGCTCACTTTTATTTGAAGTTACTAAAAATTTCAGAATTTTTCAGAAAATAATGAAGAGATTTTTGAGGGGCTCATCGAGCCGAAGCTTGAAGGAAAAGCAAAATGAAAAAGCAGATAGGCCCAAATATAATCTGCCTCGCACCGTGGAGGTTCAGCCGTGTGAATGGCCTTCCGATGATTTCTTGAGAGCAGCCAGGATTTATAATGATTTTTATGAATTGGCTGAGAATGCAGGCCTCACTGCCTTCCTCCACGACCAACGCGAACAGTATCTCTTACTCACCAATAGCTTTGTGCAAAACTTTCATTTCCATGCTAGGAGCTCACCACCTATGGTGGAGTTTTATTTATATGATGAGCATAAGGAGATGTCACTTTATGATTTTTGTCGGGTTTGTTTGATCCCTTTCGAGGGCACAATAGAGGAACCACACTGCAGTGATGTGGATGGGTTTATTGATACCATCACTGTAGGGGAAACGAGGAAGGTTTCCTATGCACGAATCACTAGCATACATTTTCCTGTTTTACGCTACTTTGAAATATTTGCTAGTCGTTGCTTAATTGGTCGCGGAAACTGTGGAAACCATAGTGTTCCTGATATTATTATTTTGTTCCATGGTTTATTCTATGATAACTCTGTTAGTATGGGCGGCATTATTGCTAAACGGTTAAGTCTGAACCGTACAAAGGGCCAGATCTTTGGAGGCATCTATGCTTCACGCCTAGCTGCACATTTTAACATACCTATTAGGCATTATGAGAAGGAAGAAAAATTGCTGCCCACTGTTTATTTAGATTATAAGAGTATGGTGGCACACGATTTTATTGTTAAGAATAGGGAAGGGGAGCTTAAATACAAATTGTTCTTTCATGAACATCATCTTGAGACTATTACCCTGCCTGCTCCTTCCTTGTTTGATTTATCTGCAGGCCAGTACCTTGTTCCGTTAGAGGCTATTCACGCCTACCGGAACCCTACATCAGCCACAGAGCCAGAGTCGGAACCACAAGTTGATCCTCCATGACAGTCTAATTATCATTGGGATCCGGAGATGATTGCCAACCAGTGGCAATCAGAGTCTTCTTCTTCGCAGTACGACCCCAACTATTACTATGGATATCTGCCAGGCCAACCGTGGCCATAGACCAACTTAGGCCAAAAGCCTAAGCTTGGGGGAGTATGTATTTCTCACTGACATTACATTTATGTGCACACACTCATTGCTAGATGTCGGTGCTCATACAGTTTCATTGTAATATCCATGCTAGTTCATTTTCCCTTTTTATGCTTTCTTCTTGTGTGTTTAATAAACCTTAAGAAAAACCCGAAAAAATAGTTGTAGCTTTTAATTAGTTTACTTTCCATGCTTGTAGTAGTAATTAAAAAAGAAAACCCAAAAAGATTTCATGTTCTTCTTTTGCTTGTTAGGAGCTTTCCCGTGTAAATAGTTTTATTTCTTTTCTTTTCTTTGGGTTCGATAGGAGAAGACCATAATTAAATTGTTGAAGTGGCTCTTATATGCATTATTGTTGATCTGACAAAAGAGCCCATATTGCCTTGTCTTCTCCTGTTTATTGAATGCTTGCAGATTCCAGCTTAGTCCAATGCACGTGCACTATTATTATTATTCACATCATTCGGTCGTGCAAGTGAAAGGCAGTTATGACGATATATGATGGACTGACTGAGATGAGAAAAGCTGGTATGAACTCGATCTCTCTTGTTTTTGTAAATATGATTAGTTCATCGTTCCTGATTCAGCCTATTATGAATAAACATGTTTGCAATGACAACTAGAGATCATAGTTTCTTGTGCCATGCTTAATTAGCTAGGAGCTCGTAATGGTTTACCTTGCGTGCCAACATGCTATTAAAATGGTTGTGATGTGATATGATAGGGTGGTATCCTCCTCTGAATGATTTAAGTGGCTTGACTTGGCGCATGTTCACGCATGTAGTTGAAACAAAATCAGCATAGCCTTCACGATATTTATGTTCATGGTGGATTATATCCTACTCATGCTAGCATTCGGTGTTGATTAATTTTAATGCATGTTCATGACTGTTGTCGCTCTCTAGCTGGTCGCTTCCCAGACTTTTTCTAGCCTTCACCTATACTAAGCGGGAATACTGCTTGTGCATCCAACTCCATAAACCCCAAAGTTATTCCATATGAGTCCACCATACCTACCTATATACGGTATCTACCTGCCGTTCCAAGTAAATTTGTATGTGCCAAACTCTAAACCCTCAAATAAATATCATGTTTTGTATGCTCAAATAGCTCATGTATCAACTAGGGCTGTCCGTATCTTCCATGTTAGGCGGGTTATTCTCAAGAGGGGTGGACTCCGCTCCTCACTCACGAGAAAATGGCTGGTCACCGGGATGCCCAGTCCCATTCTTTATGCATATCAAATCAAAATAATTGCAAACAAGACTCCCCCTGGGACTCTTGTTAGTTGGAGGCACTCGTTGTTTTGAGCAAGCCATGGATTGATGCTTGTTGGTGGAGGGGGAGTATAAACTTTACCATTCTGTTTGGGAACCGCCTATAATGTGTGTAGCATGGAAGATATCGCCATCTCTTGGTTGTTATGTTGACAATGAAAGTATACCACTCAAAATATTATTCACCTCTATTTCCAAACCGAGTTCTAGCACCTCTACAAATCCCTGCTTCCCTCTGCGAAGGGCCTATCTATTTACTTTCATGTTGAGTCATCATCCTCTTATTAAAAAGCACCAGTCAGAGAGCACCGCTGTCATTTGCATTCATTACTGTTAGTTTACATTGAGTATGACTTGACTGGATCTCTTTTACCATGAATTACAATGTCTAGTCAGTCCTTGATCTTTAAAGGTGCTCTGCATTTATGTTTTGCGGTCTCAAAAAGGGCTAGCGAGATACCATCTTGTTATATCATATTATGATTGTTCTGAGAAAGTGTTGTCATCCCAGAATTATTATTATTGCTCGCTAGTTGATTATGCCTTTGATATGAGTAAACATGAGACATATGTGTTATTGTGAATATGGCTAGTTCATAATCTTTGCTGAAAACTTGAATGTTGGCTTTACATATTTACAACAATAAGAGCAAATAGAGTTTGTAAAAGTTTTTCTTTATCACTTTCAGTTTGTCAACTGAATTGCTTGAGGACAAGCAAAGGTTTAAGCTTGGGGGAGTTGATACGTCTCCGTCGTATCTACTTTTCCAAACACTTTTGCCCTTGTTTTGGACTCTAACTTGCATGATTTGAATGGAACTAACCCGGACTGACGCTGTTTTCAGCAGAATTGCCATGGTGTTATTTATGTGCAGAAACAAAAGTTCTCGGAATGACCTGAAACTTCACAGAACGTCTATTTGGAAATAATAAAAAATCCTTGCAAAAGATGAAGACTAGGGGGCCCACACCCTAGCCATGAGGGTGGGGGGCGCGCCTACCCCCAGGGCGCGCCCCCTACCTCGTGGCCCCCCTGGAGCTCCTTCGACCTCAACTCCAACTCTATATATTTGCTTTCAGGGAGAAAAAATCAGAGAGAAGGATTCATCGCGTTTTACGATACGGAGCCACCGTCAAGCCCTAAAACCTCTCGGGGGGGCTGGTCTGGAGTTCGTTCGGGGCTCCGAAGAGGGGAATCCATCGCCATCGTCATCATCAACCTTCCTCCATCACCAATTTCATGATGCTCACCACCGTGCGTGAGTAATTCCATCATAGGCTTGCTGGACGGTGATGGGTTGGATGAGATTTATCATGTAATCGAGTTAGTTTTGTTAGGGTTTGATCCCTAGTATCCACTATGTTCTGAGATTGATGTTGCTATGACTTTGCTATGCTTAATGCTTGTCACTAGGGCCCGAGTGCCATGATTTCAAATCTGAACCTATTATGTTTTCATCAATATATGAGAGTTCTTGATCCTCTCTTGCAAGTCTATAGTCACCTATTATGTGTTATGATCCGTTAACCCCGAAGTGACAATAATCGGGATACTTACCGGTGATGACCATAGTTTGAGGAGTTCATGTATTCACTATGTGTTAATGCTTTGGTCTGGTACTCTATTAAAAGGAGGCCTTAATATCCCTTAGTTTCCATTAGGACCCCGCTGCCACGGGAGGGTAGGATAAAAGATGTCATGCAAGTTCTTTTCCATAAGCATGTATGACTATATTCGGAATACATGCCTACATTACATTGATGAATTGGAGCTAGTTCTGTGTCACCGAATGTTATGACTGTTACATGATGAACTACATCCGGCATAATTCTCTATCACCGATCCATTGGCTACGAGCTTTCCATATATTGTTCTTCGCTTTTTTACTTTTCCGTTGCTATTGCTATCATCACTACAAAATACCAAAAACATTACTTTTGCTATCATTACCTTTTGCTACCGTTACCACTACTATCATATTACTTTGCTACTAAACACTTTGCTGCAGATATTAAGTTTCTATGTGTGGTTGAATTGACAACTCAGCTGCTAATACTTGAGAATATTCTTTGGCTCCCCTTGTGTTGAATCAATAAATTTGGGTTGAATGCTCTACCCTCGAAAACTATTGTGATGCCCTATACTTGTGGGATATCACCTGCTCCTGCTTTGTTTGATTCTATTGCCAGGGGTGGATATAGGATCATGCATGCGGACATCATTTCCTACCGGAATGCTCAGGCTGCTGCATAGGCAGAGGAGGAGCCTCCGCAGTGGGATCAGTCGATGCCCACTCCTCAGTACCCCTATTACCATCCAGACTTCTGATCGATTACCAAGTTAGGCCAAAAGCCTAAGCTTGGGGGGTACCTGTTTCCCACCAACATTACATTCATGCTCACTTATTCATCTTGTCGGTGTTCACACTTTTTCATTGTATCATCCATGTTTAATTATTTTTTCTTGCTTTCTTCTTATGTGTTTGAAAAACTTTACAAAAACCAAAAAAATTAGTTGTAGCTAGTTTACTTTCCATGGATGCTCAGCTGCAGTATTAAAAAGAAAATCCAAAAAGATTTCCTTGTTCTTCTTTTGCTTGTTGGGAGCTTTCCCGTGTAAATAGTTTTTCTCGTTTTTCTTTTCCCTTTTATTTGCTTGCTCAAAAAAACCAAAAACTCCAAAAATATTTCAGTGTGTTTCTATGAATTTCTTTTCCTTTTATTCGAGTTGTACCGAGGAGAAGACCACGATGAAAATGTTGAGTGGCTCTCATATGAATAACTGTTGAACTAATAAAGAGCCCATTTTACCTTATCTTCTCGTGTTGAATAAAATGTTTTGCAGATTCCAGCTTAGTCAATGGCATTCTTGCACTATTATTATTTTCACATCGTTCGGTCGTGCAAGTGAAAGGCAATAATGACGATATTCGATGAAATGGCCGTGGTAGACAGAAACTGGTATGAACTCAACTTGTTCTGTTTGTGTAAATATGTTTAACCTAGTATCCATGATTCAACCCATTATGATTAAACATGTTTGCAGTGACAATTAGAGATTATAGTTTCTCATGCCATGCATAAGTAGTTGGGAGTGGATAATGATTTATCTTGGATATCAACATTGTGTTAAAATGATTGTGATGTAGTATGATGATATGGTATCCTCCTCTGAATGTTCAAGTGGCTTGACTTAGCACATGTTCATGCATGTAGTTGAATCAAAACCAACATAGCCTCTATGATATCATGGTGTTCATATCCTACTCATGCTAGTGTCCAATGTTACTTATGCATAATGCATGATCATGATCGTTGTTGCTCTCTAGCTGGCCGCTTCTCAATCTAATTGCTAGCCTTCACCTATACTAAGCGGGAATTTTGCTTGTACATCAAAAAACTTGAACCCAAAGTTATTCCAGATGAGTCCACCATACCTACCTATATGCGGTATTACCCTGCCGTCCTAAGTAAATTTGCATGTGCCACCTCTAAAAACTTCTAAAAAATATCTATTTTGTGTGCCTGGATCGTTCATGGAACGTTAGGAGGTAGTCGGTATCTTCCATGCTAAGCAGGTTATTCTCAGGTCGAGTGTTTATTCACTCACCATCGCATGAGAAAAGGGCAGTAATAGGGGATGCCCAGTCCCAAACTGCAAAATACAAAAAGAGTTAATCGCTCGAATAATCAAACAAAAACTTCCAATGGAGTCAAAACCTTTACTTTTTATCGCTTGGGAACCGCCACTACCTTGTTTAGCATGGGAGATATTGCTAACTGATAGTCGTGAAGTAAATGAGAAGGGTGCATGTCTCAAAATATCATTTATCTTTGTTTTAAAAAACTTGAGCTCTGGCACCACTGCAAATCACTGCTTCCCTCTGCGAAGGGACTATCTATTTACTTTTATGTTGTGTCATCCTTCTAAAACAAGCACTAGAACCTGAGAGCACAGTTGTCATGACTTATGCATTGTGTGTAGCTAATGTTGGGTGCATCATGAATGGATATTTTCTACCATGTATTACAATGTTTAGTCGCTGCTTGGACTTTGGAGGTGCTCTGCATTTATGTTTTGCGGTCTCAGAAAGGGCTAGCGAGATACCACTATTGTCATATTGTATCATGGTTGTTTTGACAACGTGTTGCCTTTTGAGATGTCTTATATCGCTCGCTAGCTGATTATGTCATTGATAAGAGTTAATATAATCTTTCAGAGTTATTTTCGACATGGTTAGTTATAATGTTGGTTGAAAACCTGGGTGTTGTTTAAGCTTATTTATGCAAACAAGAGAAAAAGAGTTCGTAAAAAAATTCTTTTTCACTTTCAGTTTATCAACTATACTGCTTGAGGACAAGCAAAGGTTTAAGCTTGGGGGAGTTGATACGTCTCCAACGTATCTACTTTTCCTAACGCTTTTCATCTTGTTTTGGACTCTAATTTGCATGATTTGAATGAAACTAACCCTGGACTGACGTTGTTTTCAGCAGAACTACCATGGTGTTGTTTTTGTGCAGAAATAAAAGTTTTCGGAATGGAATAAAACTTTGCGAGGATTTTTTATATCAATAATAAGAATTTCTGGAGCCAAGACCCACTAGAGGGGGCACCTGGGTGAGCACAACCCACCAGGGCGCGCCCCCCTCTCCTGATGCGCCCAGGTGGGTTGTGCCCACCCGGTGGCCCCGCAAACCCTCAAACCGATGCTATAAAATCCTATTTTCCAAGAAAAAATCAGAGAGAAAGAATTATCGCGATCCACGAGACGGAGCCGCCGCCGCCACCTCCTGTTCTTCATTGGGAGGCCAGATCTGGAGTCCGTTTGGGACTCCGAAGAGGGGGATCTTCGTTCTTCGTCATCACCAACCCTTCTACATCACCAATTCCATGATGCTCCCATCGGGAGTGAGTAATTCCTTCGTATGCTCGCTGCTCGGTGAGGAGTTGGATGAGATTCATCATGTAATCAAGTTAGTTTTGTTAGGGATTGATCCCTAGTATCCACTATGTTCTAAGATTGATGTTGCTATGACTTTGCCATGCTTAATGCTTGTCACTATGGGCCCGGGTGCCATGATTTCATATCTGAACCGTTTACGTTATCACCATTATATCCATGTTCTAGATCCGATCTTGCAAGTTATAGTCACCTACTACATGTTATGATCCGGCAACCCCGGAGTGACAATAGTCGGGACCACTCCCGGTGATGACCGTAGTCTGAGGAGTTCATGTATTCACTATGTGTTAATGCTTTGTTTCGGTTCTCTATTAAAAGGAGGCCTTAATATCCCTTAGTTTCCAATAGGACCCCGTAGCCACGGGAGGGTAGGACAAAAGATGTCATGCAAGTTCTTTCCATAAGCACATATGACTATATACATAATACATGCCTACATTATATTGATGAACTGGAGCTAGTGTCATATCGCCCTAGGTTATAACTATCTCATGATGAATATCATCCAACAAGTAACCGATCCAATGCCTACGAATTTATCTTATATTAATTCTTGCTAAGTTACTACTACTATCATCACTGTTACACTTGCTACAAAATTATTGCTATCATTGTTACTGTTACCATTGCTACTGCTACTATTATCAAAACTATCATACTACTTTGCTACTGATCACTTTGCTGCAGATAATTAATCTCCAAGTGTGGTTGAATTGACAAATCAGCTGCTAATACCTTCAAATATTCTTTGGCTCCCCTTGTGTCGAATCTATAAATTTGGGTTGAATACTCTACCCTCGAAAACTGTTGCGATCCCCTATACTTGTGGGTTATCACTTATTATTATTCAGAGCCTAGAGCTCACAATTTATACGTCGTTTGTTTATATACACTCTTTTGCCATTATATGCACCTCTATGACTTAAGTTTTTGCCAAGCTGGGTTGCCTCACTACTGTGTTTATGCCATACGTTCCCGATTGTTCGGCTAGGGCGTAAAGGGAGTACCTCTACGATTGTTACAACCGGGTAATCTGGACCTGTACCTCAGACGGGTGAAGCCGAAATCTAGTGTTCTTAAGAGAATAATTGGTCGGCAATCGAACGACAGATAGATTGTTACATTCTTGTAACTCTAAAAATAATGCAGGATAGTTTTTTCGTAATACGGACCAAAGCCCAGGCATGCACAATTGCAACATGCCAACCCAAGGAAAGGAACCCTTAACGTAACTATTCTCCGTGGAAGATGTTTCTTACATATGTAATATAACATACCTCCCAAACTAAAAAAATTGTCTGTTCGAGCACAACGACTGGGTTGCCAGGTTTTCGGACATAAGGAATGCTTCTTTCGTTCCACAATAGTATCCGGAAACACTCCACCATTTTGGTTTGGAGGTTAAAGCCGAAAGCCTGCGATGACAAATTTTCCATATGTTCGGCTGAAGATACAGGTTGATCATAAAGTACATTAATACTCCTTATCTACTCCTTCTATTAGACTGTCCAACCTACAATCTTCTTGCAAATATTTCACAGTTATCATTACTTGGTCATGCACCAAGTTCAACGGAATTTCTTTCCCGTCTGGTCCCTGTGGTCCCACTCGGGCCATATGATTCGGATCTAGCTTGGTGAAGCGTGTTTTCACCATCGCCCAGGCTTCTCGCGCACCTTCACAGCAGGCGGGTGTCTTCCATAGCTCAAAGCGGCGCCAGGAACCTTTGAACTGGCTTGCCAAACCCTCCATACTTTCTGGAGGAGTATCGGATGGCCATAAAGCCTTGACCATACTCTTCATGGCTTTTCGAGCCCGCACATGCACTGTGGACAGCTCCTTCAGCACGTCGCCTTGAAATACGGATACTTCCTCTTCCGGCTGACCAGTTGGTAGACCTGCAGCAACATAGTTATGACATTCCGAATTGCGGACTAAGCATGAGTCTCTATGGTGGTTTTAAAAGTCATACCGAACATGTCGCCCTTCAGCTTTTCATTTTATTTCCGAGCGGCTGATAACTAAGCCTTTAAGCTCTCTATCTCTTCAGATTCTTTGTGTTTTTCCTCCTCATGTTTTTTCTTCTCAGAAGTGCTCATTGTGGCCCTCTTCATTTCTTCCAGTTCGGCGTACCAGTATTAACCTGTGTCTGGTTTACTTTCAGCTCCTGGGATAGCGCAATGTTCTTCTCTTTGAGAACCTGCAGGAATTTCGATCCTTAAATCGGTAGGTTTCACCGTTTCAAGTCTCGGGGGCTACTGGCATATGTCTATCAAAATTGCACGGACTCTTTCCTGTATATCCTTTGAGAACAGTTGGGTAACTCCAGCAAGTCCATCTCGAGCGGCACAGATATATGCATCCATCGAACTAAGTGCGGTAAATTCTTGCTCGGATAAGGCTGGAGCGTGCATGGCCTCTTTTAGTCAACGGTGGTTCATTACGCTCTCCACCTCGGAATTAATGACAGATACGTCATCCGAATCCTCATGAGGTGGCGGAACTGGCATTGCATCGGCTCTCGTCCTAGTTGACGATTCTGGCGCCAGATTGGCTGACATTTGGCTAGCAGGGCGTTTTCCCACAGTCTGTTGTGTGCTTCTCCTAAGTCAAGGATAAAAAGGGGACTTGTAAAAATATGAACTCATGCCCAGGCATGTATTAAGCGAACATACCTCTTTGAAGACCGCGAGGTTTCTGCGGTGCTCCTGGTCTCCTTTCGCTTTGAACGATTACCCTGCGCAGGGGCCGCCCTCGAGGGGGTACGGCCTGCCGAGCGCCGATCCTATAAAGTACGGATTAGTATAATGGACAAAGGTGCAAGTAGGGACTTATTTTTGAGAAAGCTCTTCAAATACTTACGACGGAAGAAGGATAGGGGCGGGGCTAGTCAGCTGTAATAGCCACTTCCGAGCCGTCAAGGCTCGCTTGATTAAATACCCCATCATTGAACTCTATGTATATATCCAGATCCTCGCAGAAGCCAGGGTCTTCATCGCGATTGTGATCCTCTGGCTGTGGGGCAGGACAGTGAACGTCCTTGATCATCTTCCTCCATGACTGTTTTGTAACAACAAAAAACAACTGGATTCGCATGCCGTGATAGCAATAAAGCAACACAGGTAATCGAAATCTTACCCATTCAATGGGGTTGTACATGGAGTAACTTTCTCGGCAGTTTAAGCGGAGGAAATCTTCCTTTTCGCCCTTGTACAGATCCGTCGGGATCATGGCCAGTTCGGTTGGGGTATCCGGACCCTTGCGTCTGTAACGAGAGGCGTCGTCTTCTCCATTGTAGCACCATAAGGGAGTTACTCTGGATTGGAGAGGGTGGATGCATCTTTTTATTGCAATGGCCATAACCTCAATTATTGAGAGCCCGGTATGGGCTAATAATCTGACCTTGCTGACCAGCCTTTTTATTTCCGCACTGTCCTCCTCCTTGGGACTTCGGGGATGACAATTGAGGCGCTTCTTTAAGGGAGCATTGGAAATTTCAGGAAGGCCACGCCAAACTGGGTCCGGCAGTGGGACGTCATCCATATAAAACTACTCTGAAGACCACTATGGATATATCTCTTTGGGAGTTCCAATGGGGTATCCAGATCCTGCTATACGCCATACTTCGGCACTGCCCACTTCAAATATGGAACCTCCTTGATGGCGGGGGATGAGGCAAAAGAACTTTTTCCATAGTTCTAAATGGGCCTCAATGCCCAAGAACAGCTCGCAGAGGGCAACAAAACCTGAGATGTGCATAATCGAACCTGGGGTGAGGTTGTGCGGCTGGATGCCGTAAAATTCCAATAGACCCCTGAGAAAGGGATGGATTGGAAATCCTAAGCCCCGCAAAAGGAATGGAACGAGGCACAGTCTCTCCTCCCTATTAGGGTTGGGGAAATTTTCAGCCAGCACGTCGTTGCCAATTGAGGCCAATCCCGCTCGAACGGAGACTAGATCTACGAGGGGAAGATATCCCTGCGTCTGGAGCCGACTCAACTGAAGATGAGGCACTGAGCAGCTCTGCCAATCGCCCTCTTGAGGGCCATGGGGGCGCGAATAAGAGCCTGGGGCACTGGCCATGTTTGGAAGCTTTTTCGTGGCTGATCTTGGTGTTTCTTCTGTGCGATGTGGATGGCACTTTGAGGATTCGATCTATTGATATAGGCATCGTCCCTCCATGGCCGGGTGTTTTATTTTTTTTAAAAATTGTGGACCATTTGCATTCGCTAGCGCGTGGAAATCTAAGCGACAGGGTAGGAGTCACAAAAGCAGAACGAGGAAGCCAGGGCCGAACTATTACCCGCCTAGTACACAGTGAAGAACCAATCTTGCAAAAGCCAAAGACGTAAGCCGGATACTGTATCATCGTTTGAAGGCCAGTTCGGGGGCTACTAAGGGAGTCTAGGATTAGGGGGTCCTCGGGTGTCTGGGCTACTGGATATGGGTCGGACTGATGGGCCGTGAAGATACAAGGCGGAAGGCCTTCCCCCATGTCCGAGTAGGACTCTCCTATGCGTGGATGGCAAGATCGGCGTCCGGATATGTAATTTCCGTCCTCTATAAACCGACTATGTACAACCTTAGGCCCCTACAGTGTGTATATAAACCGGAGGGTTTAGTCTATAGAGGCTATCAGAATTCATAGAGGCTAGACAGCTAGGGTTTAGCCATTATGATCTCGAGGTAGATCAACTCTTGTAACTCCTATACTTATCAAATACAATCAAGCAGGATGTAGGGTTTTACCTCCATTAAGAGGGCCCGAACCTAGGTAAACATCATGTTCCCCCTGTCCCTTGTTACCTTCGATCCTCGGATGCATAGTTCGGTACCCCCTAACTAAGATCGGCCGGTTTTGACACCGACAATGGACAAGACCCACTCGTTAGCTTAGCATAATGATCGTTAATTTTTATTGCTATTGCTTTCTTCATGACTTATACATATTCCTTTGACTATGAGATTATGCAACTCCCGAATACTAGAGAAACACCTTGTGTGCTATCAAACGTCATGATGTAACTAGGTGATTATAAATATGCTCTACAGGTGTCTCCGAAGGTGTTTGTTGGGTTGGCATAGATCGAGATTAGGATTTGTCACTCCAAGTATCATAGAGGTATCTCTAGGCCCTCTCGGCAATGCACATCATGATAAGCCTTGCAAGCAATGTGACTAATGAGTTAGTTGCAGGATGATGCATTATAGAACGAGTAAAGAGACTTGCCGGTAACGAGATGGAACTAGTTATGAAGATACCGATGATCAAAACTCAGGCAAGTAACATACAGATGACAAAGGGAATGACGTATGTTGTCATTGCAGTTTGACCGATAAAGATCTTCGTAGAATATGTAGGAACCAATATGAACATCCAGTTTCCATTGTTGGTTATTGATTGTAGATGTGTCTCGGTCATGTATACATAGTTCTCGAACACGTAGGGTCCGCACGCTTAACGTTCGATGATGATTTATAGTATGAGTTATGTGTTTTGGTGACCAAAGATTTTTCGGAGTCCCGAATGAGATCACGGACATGATGAGGAGTCTCGAAATGGTCCAGAGGTAAAGATTTATATATGGGACGATAGTATTCAGACACGAGAATGGTTCCAAAGTGTTTTGAGTTTTTTTTGGGGTACCGGGGGGGTTACTGGAACCCCCGGGGGAAAGATATGGGCCATATAGGCCAAAGAGGGGAGGGGAGGCAGCCCACAAGGGGTGGCGCGCGCCACCCCCCCCCCCCATGGGGAGTCCGAATTGGACAAAGGGAGGGCATACGTCCCCCCTTTCCTTCTCCTCCTCCTACTCCTTCCCCCTTTCCCCTTTCAGTAAAAGGATAGGGGGGCGAATTGGACTAGGGGTCCAAGTGGGACTCCTCCCACTTGGCGCGCCCTAGGCCTGCCTCCTCCCCTCTTCCTCCTTTATATACGGGGGCAGGGGGCACCTCAAAGCACATCAATTGTTTCTTACCCTTTGCGGTGCCCCCCTCCACCGTTTGCTCCTCCGGTCATATTGTCGTAGTGCTTAGGCGAAGCCCTGCGCGGATCACATCACCATCACCGTCACCACGCCATCATGCTGACAAAACTCTCCTTGGACACTTTGCTGGATCAAGAGTAAGAGGGATGTCATCGAGCTGGACGTGTTCAGAACTCGGAGGTTTCATACGTTTGGTGCTTGATCGGTTGAATCAAGAAGACGTTCGACTACATCAACTGTGTTAAGCTAACGCTTCCGCTTTCAGTCTACAAGGGTACATGGACACACTCTTCCCCTCTCTTTGCTATGCATCTCCTTGATAGATCTTGCGTGATCATAGGATTTTTTTTTAAATTGCAGGCTACGTTCCCCAACACTATGAATATTATTTGAATCTCCTCTGAATTCTTTTATGCATAATTTGATATCTTTGCAAGTCTCTTCGAACTATCGATTTGGTTTGGCCAACTAGATTGGTTTTTATTGCAATGGGAGAAGTGCTTAGCTTTGGGTTCAATCTTCCGGTGCTCGATCCTACTGATAGAAGGGGAATCGACACGTATTGTATTGTTGCCATCAAGGATAACAAGATGGGGTTTTCATCATATTGCTTGAGTTAATCCCGCTACATCATGTCATCTTACTTAATGTGTTACTCTGTTCTTATGAACTTAATACTCTAGATGCAGGCAGGAGTCGGTCGATGTGTGGAGTAATAGTAGTAGATATAGAATCATTTCTGTCTACTTGACACGGACGTGATGCCTATATTCATGATCATTGCCTTAGATATCGTCATAACTTTGCGCTTTTCTATCAATTGCTCGGTAGTAATTTGTTCACCCACCGTAATAATTCCTTTCTTGAGAGAAGCCTCTAGTGAAACCTATGGCCCCGGGGTCTATTTTCCATCATATAAGTTTCCGATCTATAATCCTAGTTTCCTATTTACTTTCTTTTGCAATCTTTTACTTTCTGTTCCATAAACCAAAAATATTACTTTACTGTTTATCCATCTCTGTCAGATCTCACTTTGCGAATAACCGTGAAGGGATTGACAACCCCTTTGTTGCGTTGGTTGCAAGTTGGTGTTTGTTTGTGCAGGTATTCGGTGGTTTGTCGCATTGTCTCCTACTAGATTGATACCTTGGTTCTCAAAACTGAGGGAAATACTTACACTACTTTGCTGCATCACCCTTTCCTCTTCAAGGGAAAACCAACGCAAGCTCAAGAGGTAGCAGCAAGGTTCATCTTTTTCATTAACATGCTGATACAAGTACAAGCATTACAGAACACAAACATGGACTCGGGAACATTATTTGAATTAAAATTTTCCAAGTACATACAGTTTTAAGATTGAAAAAAGATAAGTGCCCCATAATCTCCTCTTTTCTTTTTCCCTCCTGCCAGGCACTGCGGTGGAAGGAGGAAAAGACGAGAAAGGCACCCAAGCAGGAGCCCATCCCGGTCCGGTCACGGCCTGCCAGGCGCGATCTGACAAGATCCAGAGTGGCGAGGCTGCGAAGGAGGGGCATGGAGGACAGGATCGCGCCCTCTGGTCGCCACCTCCAGGGCCAGCAGGAAGCCCCGGCCTGGGCGCCGGTGGAGTCATCCACCAAAGCTCAGCCGGAAGACTGCTGGAGGGAAGGAGAAGGCACCAAGAGGACATCCCTCCCCGGCTATCACTCTAGGAGGATGGTGATGATGATGCCAGGGAGGGAGGGGAAGAGCGGAAAGACAAGGCTGCAGGTCAGCAGTCGGAGGTGAAGGCATCCACGCCATCGTACTCCGACCTGACCCCCTGCCACCCGCCTTCTCCGTATTCCCCTGTTTTTTCCTCACCACCGCTGCTCCCGGGAGGGGCCAAGGCCCCAGTCCGGCACCCCCTCCGAAAAGACGGCGAGCGACCAAGACGACCAGGGAGCTTGAGGTGCGTTGCTCCCCACCTTGGCGGACAGGAAGGCGCACCTCTCGTCGCCATCAACCCCAAGACCCCAGGGAGGGGCAATCCTGGGATTACCCATGATCTCCAGCGATGCCTCCCGGGCAAGCCTCGGAGACGCCAAGAGATTCACCACAGCAAGGACCAGGCTCACTCCCCGAACACCAGCACCAACATTTGGCAACACCAACCTCAAACAAGGGCCCGGGGGCTGGCCCTAGGCTCTTCCCTTCGCCATAACCAGCGACAAACAGAAAGCAGAGGATGGAGAACCACGAGGATGAATGACTCCACCCTCTCTTTGCTCTCCTTTTATAGGCAGGCCAGGGAGGGGAGCCGCTCCCTCAACGGACGACCATCGTCCTCCTCCGCCAATTCAAGGAGACCGGGCCCTCGCCTTGATGCTCTCCTGCGCCACGCGCCTTCGTTACCTACCCCACGTGATGCATGCTGCATACATGGCTAAGGATAAGGGCATGGTGGGAAGAGTGAATTGGTAGTTTCTACCCCATGCGTTAAAGTCATTCACGGGCCAGTACCAGGGCGGCCCCACCATTATTGGCTTTACACGACGCACGGGGAAATCAAAAACTGGCCTGGACCCAAGATTAACGAAGAAGAAAATAAGACCTCAAGAGACCAGGCTCTTCAGCACCCCTGCATGTGCATTTATTAGGCCCTACCTTGAGATGCTCGGCAACACGTTCGTGACAGGCCCGGGGGCTTCTGTCGGTGCAACAAACCCTAGGTCTGTTGCCCAGACTGTGCACAGGCTCGGGAACAGGATTGAGACACCAACCCAAGTCCTAGTACAAGTAACCGAGAGCTTCAAAGAATCAACATGCAGATCAAAAGGACCAAGATCAAGCTAGAGAAGCAAGATGCCACCAAGAGAAAAGCCTTCCTTGCCGGGCAGGCGAGCTCAATAAGGACGAGGCCACCCTCGGAAGAAGACGTCCAAGACGTCCCGGCAGGGCCTGCCAGGGCTCACAAAGGCAAAACCACCTCACCCAACCACTCCGCCATGACCCATGTCGTCAATCAGTGCAGTGTCAAACTGCAAAGTGACTAAGTGACAGCCATTTGCTACATGGTGGCCTCTTTCTACAGGAGATGCCTATAGATGACACCTGTCCTGCGACATGTCAAGCAAGTAGGCGTGGAGCTGGCGAGATAGCCCGACAAGGCTTGCCGGACACCCGATGACGTGACGTTAAGCGGTGCATTTAATGCGCCCTGTCAGCCTGCAGAGTTAGGATGATAGCATTGTTTGCTCTCTTATCAGTGCATAATGACTACTTTGCCATTGTGGTAACCCCTTAATCTATAAAAGGAGGCCCATGGCAACCATAGAAAGGGTTAGAAGGTTGGATAACTCACACACCCATACGCGCGTAGCCACTGTCGCCCTTGCCGGGAAAGTGTACTACGCTCCACCACCACTCTTCCACCATCAATCCACCAAAATAGAAGTAGGGTTTTATGCCTCACGATGGCCCAAACCTGGGTAAATTGCCTGTGTGATCTCTGTCGTGCTACCCCACGCTCGTCTACTCTTTGTACAACGTGATGTCCCCCCTGCAGAACCAGCAAGGGGCCCTCCGGTCCCATAGGTGGCTGTGGTTTCCCACGACTGCTAGTCCTAGAGGCAAAACTAGGGATGTTTTATTTAACCCTTTATCATTCCATACGTGCATATGGGGTTTTCACTAAATCGCATATTCTAGGATCACAAGAGTTATAGCATAGAATATAAAATCTATAATTATGAATATGGAAATACAATAATACAAATATTATTGCTTGTAGGCCATATTTCCAACAGATGCCTCTTAGAGTTTGGGAGGTGACGAATGGTCCTTCCCAAGGTGTATCTAGCTTGTGGAGCTTCTTCTTTGTCTTGCGTAGTCAGAGAACAAGGTCGCCGACTACAAATGCGCGTCCACACACCTGTCGACCGTGATATCTTCATAGTGTCTGCTGGCAAACTACAGAACGAGCATGTGCAAGTTCTCGAGCCTCCACAAGGAGGTCCAGACCATCTTGTTGTGCTTCTTTAGCTTCGGCTTCAGTATATGCGAGCACTCTAGGAGATTCATACAGTACAAAATAGGTATTACCGCCTCCGCTCCATACACCATGAAGAATGGTGTGAACTGAGTGGATTGATTCGGAGTTGTTCACAAGCCCAGAGGACTGAAGGAAGTTCCTCCATCTAGGATCCAACTGCTCTTTTCAGTGGAGTCAGCAGTCGGAATTTTAGTCCTTGCAGGATTAAACTGTTTGCTTGCTCGACAACACCATTGGATTGTATGTCTACAAAAGAAAGTGCATCCGAGTACCACAAGACCGACAGAACACCTTGAACTCATGTGAAGAGAAGTTTGTCTCGTTATTTGTGATGATGTCACGGGGAGTACCAAAGTGGAATATTATTCGTCGCATGAAGTCACCAGCTGATAATCCACAAGTATAGGGGATCGCAATAGTTTTCGAGGGTAGAGTATTCAACCCAAATTTATTGATTCGACACAAGGGGAGCCAAAGAATATTCTCAAGTATTAGCAGCTGAGTTGTCAATTCAACCACACCTGAAAGACTTAATATCTGCAGCAAAATATTTAGTAGCAAAGTAGTATGGAAGTAACGGTAAGAGTGGCAAAAGTAGCGGTAGCAGTTTTGTAGAAATCGTAACAGTGGCAACGGAAAAGTAATGGAGCAAAGATCAATATGTGAAAAGCTCATAGGCAATGGATAATTGATGGATAATTATGTCAGATGGTATTCATCATGCAACAGATATAACATAGGGTGACACAGAACTATCTCCAATTCATCAATATAATGTAGGCATGTATTCCGAATATAGTCATACGTGCTTATGGAAAAGAACTTGCATGGCATCTTTTGTCCTACCCTCCCGTGGCAGCGGGGCTCTAGTGGAAACTGAGGGATATTAAGGCCTCCTTTTAATAGAGTATCGGATCAAAGCATTAGCACTTAGTGAATACATGAAATCCTCAAACTACGATCATCACCAGGAGTGGTCCCGACTATTGTCACTCCGGGGTTGCCGGGTCATAACATGTAGTAGGTGACTATAACTTGCAATATCGAATCAAGAACACAAGAATATTCATGAAAAGATAATAGGCTCAGATCTGAAATCATGGCACTCGGGCCCTAGTGACAAGCATTTGGCATAGCAAAGTCATAGCAACATCAATCTTAGAACATAGTGGATACTAGGGATCAAACCCGATCAAAACTAACTCGATTACATGGTAAATCTCATCCAAACCATCATGGTCCAGCAAGCCTATGATGGAATTACTCACGCACGGCGGTGAGCATCATGAATTGGTGATGGAGGATGGTTTATGATGATGATGGTGACGGATTCCCCTCTCCGGAGCCCAAAACAGACTCCACATCTGCCCTTCCAAGGAAGAACGGGGCTTGGCGGCGGCTCCGTATCGTAAAACACGATGAATCCTTCTCTCTGATTTTTTTTCTCCCCGAATGTGAATATATGGAGTTGGAGTTGAGGTCGGTGGAGGTCCAGGGGGGCACAAGGATGGGTTGCTCGTCCCAGGGGTGGGCGCGTGCTACCTCTTGAGCACTTGCGTTGGTTTTCCCTTGAAGAGGAAAGGGTGGTGCAGCAAAGTAGCGTAAGTATTTCCCTCAGTTTTTGAGAACCAAGGTATCAATCCAGCAGGAGGCTACGCGCGAGTCCCTCGCACCTACATAAAACAAATAAATCCTCGCAACCAACACAATAAGGGGTTGTCAATCCCTACACGGTCACTTACGAGAGTGAGATCTGATAGATATGATAAGATAATATTTTTGGTATTTTTATGATAAAGATGCAAAGTAAAATAAAAGGCAATGAAAATAACTAAGTATTGGAAGATTAATATTATGAAGATAGACCCGGGGGCCATAGGTTTCACTAGTGGCTTCTCTCAAGAGCATAAGTATTTTACGGTGGGTGAACAAATTACTGTTGAGCAATTGACAGAATTGAGCATAGTTATGAGAATATCTAGGTATGATCATGTATATAGGCATCACGTCCAAGACAAGTAGACCGACTCCTGCCTGCATCTACTACTATTACTCCACACATCGACCGCTATCCAGCATGCATCTAGAGTATTAAGTTCAAGAGAACAGAGTAACGCTTTAAGCAAGATGACATGATGCAGAGGGATAAACTCATGCAATATGATGAAAACCCCATCTTGTTATCCTTGATAGCAACAATACAATACGTGCCTTGCTGCCCTACTGTCACTGCGAAAGGACACTGCAAGATTGAACCCAAAGCTAAGCACTTCTCCCATTGCAAGAAAGATCAATCTAGTAGGCCAAACCAAACTGATAATTCGAAGAGACTTGCAAAGATAACCAATCATACATAAAAGAATTCAAAGAAGATTCAAATATTGTTCATAGATAAACTTGATCATAAACCCACAATTCATCAATCTCAACAAACACACCACAAAAGAAGATTACATCGAATAGATCTCCATAAGAGAGGGGGACAACTTTGTATTGAGATCCAAAAAGAGAGAAGAAGCCATCTAGCTAATAACTACGGACCCGAAGGTATGAGGTAAACTACTCACACTTCATCAGAGAGGCTATGGTCACTACAAAAAAATACACTTCCGTGATGATACGTGTTTGTCATAGTAGGTCGCGTTTTTTGTCATGCATGTACATCCATGATAAATTTATGACAGAATCAAGATAGTCATACCTGTGCTGTCGTAGAAGTGTTCCATGACATTACCAAAATTATCATCATGGAAGTGTCCACTTCCATGACGATAAATTGCGCGTCACAGAAGTACCTTCGTCAAGGGAGACCGACACGTGGCATCCACCGTAACGGAACGCCGTTAAGCTATCGGGTCGGATTTTGGATCCGATAACCCGTTAACAGCCCCGACCAATGGGGATTTTCCACGTGTAAAATCATCATTAGCTAGAGGAAACACGTGTCGGCTCATCATTGGGACAGATGTCATCCACTCACTGGACAGAAGGCACCAATGATACATCGACACGTGGCATGGCCCAACAGTGGCCCATTCCTGTGAAAAGGCCGGCCCGTTTGACTTGGTCAAAAGCTGGCGGGCCGGCCCATGGAAAGCCTATTAACGGCTTGTTCGCATATAGCCTATTTACAGCCCGCTAACCCAAGGCCCATTACGCCCTATCCGAATTAGGCCCAGTAGCGTCATCTGGGCCATCCAATATGATTCCAGCCCGTTTTCACTTCTGGCCCATGTATAGCCCATGACGTCTTTCAACCCATATGAGGCCCTTTGTAACTCTTGGCCCATTAGGAGCCCATGCTGAAACTGACCCGTAATGAACAATGTATTACTATACACCCATTAACGGTCCATGGTGAAACTGGCCCGTAATGAATAGTGTATCACTTTATACCCATTAACGGCCCGTTATTCCGTTGGGCCATTTCCAGCCCAAGTTAACTTTCAGCCTTTTGAGGGCCCATTTATTCTTGGGCTCATTTGCAGCATTCGGTTACTTACGGCCCGTTACTGTCATTTTCTACTTGTGGGCCAAATTCAGCCCGTCGTTACAGTCGGCTCGTTCGTGGACCATTAGTCTGTTGGGCCATTTTCCTAGCATCACCAAATATGGCCTATTAATGGCCCATTATGGTCAGCCCATAAAACGTATGATTTCCATTAAAGGCCCGTCTATGGCCCATTAAAGGCCCGTACAAGACCCATAAATGAGTCGGCGGCCCATGGATCCTACGAGACGTAGAAGGCCAATGGATCCTACGAGACGTAGAAGGCCCATGGATCCTACGAGACGTAGAAGGCCCATGGATCTGACGGCCCCTGAAGGGCCATGGTCGGGCGAGTTGGCCCCCGTTTGAACGATATAGCATATTCAAAGAATTATCCTACTCAATACTATCACCTGTAAAAAGCATACACTATACAACAAAGAGATCAAGGCATAGAAAGGTAGAATAATCCTACACTATACAATAAAGAAATTATAGCCGATTATACCCACTGGGCATTATGGTTCGGCACAGGTGATAATAAAGCATACACAAACAGCAAATTACATACACTGGGCAAATACAGCTCATACATCATGGACGCGCATCAACTTAACTCCATTTGAACTATAATCTCTTCAGAAAATAGGATTGGCCGGATTCAGATAGCACAAATTTCAGTCTGCAAAATCTCCAATTCCTTCATGGTTACCTCAGTGTCTTGTTTCATTTTTTTTGACTCCTGCATCTAATGCCTGCATGTCCAGTCTCAACTTGTTGATTATACGTTGACAATCATGTGCATGTTGTCTTGCCACCTCTAGTTAATGCTCGAGAACATGAGCACATTCCAATTCCAATCCATAATCATTCGGTAACGGCCATGCCGCACTGCTCGTAGATCTTTGTGTTGATGTCACCTCATCCTGAAATGTTTCTGTAAGTACACATGACTAGGGCAAAAATATAGTTACAACAGTGATGCGAACAAGACACTATTTTGTACTACATGGCAAAATAGGACTAACAATAATGTTACACATCACTTTCAAAAAAAATGTTACACGTCATGAAGCATAAGCAGGTGATATTTTAAAAATTATAAGAAAGATAGTCTGTGCAGCCTGCATACAGAAATCCCTCTTAGCTCACCAGAGGAGCATGATGTTGGGGCCCAATCGAAAACACAGACAAGTTACAAATTTAGACAGCACATTGTGTATAAGTAAGCAAGCAGTTGGCCATTATGTGCCTCAATTAAAGTCTTAAGGAGCATAGTGAACAGCAGAGGGTTTCATACAAACATACTACAGCAGGCAAAACTATGCAATCATCAGCGTAGTATAAACTAGATTGTGAGCCTCATGCAATAATAGTTGGTTAATAGACTTCAAAGCTTCAGGCACACTTCGGCAGAGTAATTAAATGGTAAGGCCTTTAATTATGTCAACTAATAGTGATACAAGTACCGAACATCAGGCATGATTATTTGGGCATCTCATTAACTAAGGACAAATAAAGCAATTGAAAAGAGAAAATTAACTATGCCTGAAACAAACAAGGAATTGAACTATTGAGTTGCATACAGTGACTTACCTTAGCAGGTTGAAGAGGCTCAGCACAGCTCCTACTTCTCTTCCAAGGCTCCTTCCTAACATCTTGTACTTGGAAATCCTCAATCTTATCTTCATTGCACCCCCTCTGCAAGGTGACACAAACTAGTTACTCGTCTCCTTGGAAGATAAATATGCATACTTTCCAGTCTGTGAACACAAAAGAATGAGATTATAACAAAACAATGAAATGAGCATTTACTATGTCTGCACTATGTAAAAACTAGGCATACCTTCGAACTGGATCTCCAGGTACTCTTGGAGAGCCTACTGTAGTGTACAGCCAAACCTTTATGTCACCTATGAGTTAGACAAGGCCCCACTACAACAGCCCTTAGTGTTGAAATCGTTGACAAGCTCTGTTAGAGTGTTAGGTCAAGAACAGCAAGTAATCAAAGCAAACAGTCCTAGTATGACTGGCTGATGCAAACAAGGAATTGTACAGATGTGTGAGCAAATCTTACATATCAAGAAAAGAAGCAAAGAAGGAGGCTTAAAGACCATCACTTGACTGACCAGATTTAAGGGGCATTTAAACATCATGGGCAACGTATGAACTAACATAAACATTGCATATTCCAGATTCTACAATGGAATGCACATGTATTAGGTTATGCCATGTATGATGATGCCTAAATGTACAGATAGCAGGCAGGAGTGATTCATCATTGCACGCACAATTGAATTGCAGGTTAAGGGCCTGTTCGATTCTGCCTTTTCAGGGCATATTGTCAAAATAAGCAATAAAAGATGTAAAGAAGTCATTTTTGAGTTATGGGCTTGGGCTTAACTAATTTCGCTTTGGAGGGGGGTGTTTCAGGTAGAACCTCACTAAAAATTGAAGGGAAGGGGAATAGTGAAATGACTCTGTTGTGTGCCTATATTACACTCAAAATGCAACTGCTAATGCCTGTTTCACACCTGACCCTCAAGTAAAAACAAACATGCAAGAATTCATTGCCCTGCCCACTTGCATCTCCTCTCCCCTTTCCCTCTACCTCGATCCCCTGCCTGCAGCACTAGGGTTCCTCCAGTGAGTCGTCGCCACTGGTCCCATCTGGCCTGGTCCTCGACGATGCTATGTCCAGCTAGGTGATGTCTACTACACAACCTTGTTCTTGTAGAAGTTGTTGGGCCTCCAAGTGCGGAGGTTTGTAGGACAGTAGCAAATTTCCCTCAAGTGGATGACCTAAGGTTTATCAATCCGTAGGAGGCGTAGGATGAAGATGGTCTCTCTCAAGCAACCCTGCAACCAAATAACAAAGAGTCTCTTGTGTCCCCAACACACCCAATACAATGGTAAATTGTATAGGTGCACTAGTTCGGCGAAGAGATGGTGATACAAGTGGTATATGGATAGTAGATAAAGGTATTTGTAATATGGAATTATAAAAAACAGCAAGGTAACTAATGATAAAAGTGAGCGTAAACGGTATTGCAATGTGTTGAAACAAGGCCTAGGGTTCATACTTTCTCTAGTGTAAGTTCCCTCAACAATGATAACATGATTGGATCACATAACTATCCCTCAACATGCAACAAAGAGTCACTCCAAAGTCACTAATAGCGGAGAACGAACGAAGAGATTATGGTAGGGTATGAAACCACCTCAAAGTTATTCTTTCCAATCAATCAGTTGGGCTATTCCTATAGGTGTCACAAACAGCCCTAGAGTTCGTACTAGAATAACACCTTAAGACACAAATCAACCAAAACCCTAATGTTACCTAGATACTCCAATGTCACCTCAAGTATCCGCGGGTATGATTATACGATATGCATCACACAATCTCAGATTCATCTATTCAACCAACACATAGAACCTCAAAGAGTGCCCCAAAGTTTCTACCGGAGAATCACGACAAAAACGTGTGCCAACCCCTATGCATAGGTTCATGGGCGGAACCCGCAAGTTGATCACCAAAACATACATGAAGTGAATCACGTGGTATCCCATTGTCACCATAGATACGCACGGCAAGACATACATCAAGTGTTCTCAAATCTTTAAAGACTCAATCCGATAAGATAACTTCAAAGGGGAAACTCAATCCATTACAAGAGAGTAGAGGGGAAGAAACATCATAGGATCCAAATATAATAGCAAAGCTCGTGATACATCAAGATCGTATCAAATCAAGAACATGAGAGAGAGAGAGAGAGAGATCAAACACATAGCTACTGGTACATACCCTCAGCCCTGAGGGAGAACTACTCCCTCCTCATCATGGAGAGCACCGGGATGATGAAGATGGCCACCGGAGAGGGATTGCCCCCTCCGAAGAAGTACGTCAAGGGGGCCACGAGGGGCCCATGAGGGTGGAGGGCGCGCCCAGGGGGTGGGCGCGCCCCCTACCTCATGGCCTCCTCGAAGCTTCCCTTACGTGCACTTCAAGTCTTCTGGGCTTCTTTCCTTCCAAAAATGGGTTCCGTGAAGTTTCAGGTCAATTGGACTCCGTTTGGTTTTCCTTTTCTTCAAAACCCTAAAACAAGGTAACAACAGAAACTGGCACTGGGCTCTGGGTTAATAGGTTAGTCCCAAAAAATGATATAAAAGTGTAATAAAGCCCATAAACATCCAAAATAGTAGATAATATAGCATGGAGCAATCAAAAATTATAGATATGTTGGAGACGTATCAGCATCCCCAAGCTTAATTCCTGCTCGTCCTCGAGTAGGTAAATGATAAAAACAGAATTTTTGATGCGGAGTGCTACTTGGCATAATTTCAATGTAATTCTTCTTAATTGTGGCATGAATATTCAGATCCATAAGATTTAAGACAAAAGTTTAATATTGACATAGAAACAATAATACTTCAAGCATACTAACTAAGCAATTATGTCTTCTCTAAATAACATGGCCTGTCGGTGTCAAAACCGGCAGATCTCGGGTAGGGGGTCCCGAACTGTGCATCTAGGCCGGATGCTAACAGGAGACAGGGGACACAATATTTTACCCAGGTTCGGGCCCTCTTGACGGAGGTAAAACCCTATGTCCTGCTTGATTAATATTGATGATATGGGTAGTACAAGAGTAGATCTACCACGAGATCAGAGAGGCTAAACCCTAGAAGCTAGCCTATGGTATAATTGTCTGTTGTCCTACAGACTAAAACCCTCCGGTTTATATAGACACCAGAGGGGTTAGGGTTACACAAGGTCGGTTACAAAGGAGGAGATATACATGTCTGTATTGCCTAGCTTGCCTTCTACGCCAAGTAGAGTCCCATCCATACATGAGACGAAGTCTTCAATCCTGTATCTTCATAGTCTAACAGCCCGGCCAATCGATATAGTCCGGCTGTCCAGAGACCCCCTAATCCAGGACTCCCATAGTAGCCCCTGAACCAGGCTTTCAATGACGATGACCAGCACGCAGTATTGTTTTCGGCATTGCAAGGCGGGTTCCTCCTCAGAATACACCACGGAAGAATTTTGGATATAAGGATAGTGTCCGACCCTGTAAAATAAGTTCCACATACCACCATAGAGAGAATAATATTTCCACAAATCCAATTTGCTGACTTGTTTTGGCAACATGACATTACGCCACGGCCCGATGATTATTCGAACCGTTTCCTTTAACTAGCCCCGCACTTAACGCGAGGCAGTTATTTGACACGTCTTGTCAAAACAGAGATCGTGTCCCCTTATCACCGGATTCTCATCAATACGGGTGTGGGTAACCCAACCGCACCATCGATTACGGCGCTTGGGGGATGAGCGAGTTTTACCAGGCTAGTGGTGACACATAGTTTCGTCCGCCCATATAAAGGGATAAGGATTTACTTTTTCATCCACGCCTTCTTCCTCCTTTGCTCATCCACCTTCGCATACTCGAGCTCCAGCGCCCAAGTTCGCATTTCTCACCTCGACCTTCTCCAACCATGTCTTGAGCGGGAGGCAGGTGGATGGTCTCCTCCGTCATGGAGGGACACGTCAAGAAGCTGCGGAGAGCCGGATACTTGCCCATCGGCATCGCGCACCGGCTCCTAGAGGAGGGGCAGCTCATCCCCACCCCCAGGGCCCATGAGACGGTGGTGTTCCTCACCCATTTCCTCCACGGACTGGGATTTCTCTCCACCCATTTGTCCGGGGGCTCATGTTCTACTACGGCCTGGATTTCCACGATCTGGCCCCGAACTTCATCCTCAACATCTCGGCGTTTATCGTCGTGTGCGAGGCTTTCCTCCGCATCAGGCCCCACTTCGGCTTATGGCTAAAGACCTTCAACGTCAAGCCGAAGGTAGTGAGCGGCCGCCAGGCGGAGTGCGGAGGCGCCATGGTGGGCAAGATGCCCAACGTCACATGGCTCTAGGGCTCCTTCGTGGAGACAATAAAGGGGTGGCAGTCGGGGTGGTTCTACATCACCGAGCCGCGTGACCCTACATGGGTAGCGGCCCCCGAGTTCCAATCTGGCTTCCCCACACGGCTCACCTCCTGGCAAGAGAAGGGCCTGTCCTGGGGTAGTTCGGGAGAGCTGACCGGACTCCAAACATGTATTCAAAACATGGTCAACAAGAAGCTCAAATTCGTCAACGTAGTCCAGGTCATGCTCATCCGCCGGATCCTCCCGTGCCAACAACGGGCCTTCAACTTGTGGGAGTTTGACCCGGCGCAGCACCAAACTCTGAGCAGCCTCTTCGACACAACTCACGAAGATGCCTGGAGGGTGCTGTTCAAGAGCGCCGAGGTCCCCCCTCCCATTACTGAGGATCACGGATTCAGCACGAAGCGCCAAGCCAGTGCGGTAAGCTGCTTTACCTCTCACAGGATACTTATTTTTTTATAGATCGACTCCATGCGGGATCTAAACTCCCTTACATTTGACAGGACTGGCAGGAGACGGCCGGACAGATCGACTGTCCGGCTTCTTTGCCCGAAGGCCCAGCAAACGCTCTTCTGGCGAAGATGCTGACTCCGGCTCCTTATACGGTGCCGGAGAAGACCAAGAAGGCCAAGGGAACCCGAAAGAGTTCCTGACGCCAGAGGTCATCGGACTCACCGTCCGATGACTCTACGGCACACTCCTCCCCCGAAGACGAGGAGGCAGAAGAAGACGCTCCCCCTCCAGACGGGGAAGACAAGAAGAGGAAGGCCGCCCCAACTGAGGAGGCCGAAGGGTCCAAGAAGGGAAGGACTCTCCTTCCCGACAGTTCCACCACCGCCGTAGACAGCGAAGACGAGTGGCTACCCAGGGCCAAGCCCCTAGGGAAATCGTAAGTATTCAGATACCAGAGTTACTCATAGCATTCCTTTGTCGCACTACTTCACCTAACTCCGAAATATGATTGTGCAGGCCGCCCCGAGCCCGTATCGATGTATCATCAAACGGCTCCCTGGGCTCGTCGGATATGGACAACGATCCAGTTCCGACCGCCACCTCCCCTCATCCTGTGGACGACGCCGAGGTGCTGTCTCACGAAGCACCGGGGCGAGGGGAGACAGTCCCAGAGGCGCCTCAAGGAGGCCTCCCAGACTCTGGGAGCAGAGGGGACAAAGCCCCTGAGGGCTCCAAGCTCGGCCCTCAGCCGGACACCGCGTCGGAACCTCCAGTGGTTCTGGACTCGGGCAGGCGGCCCCCTTCTACGGGGGGCAAGACGCCTGCACCGGTGACCTCTGTCTATCCAGAGGCGCCAGACAATCTGCTGGAAGCGCTTCGCAGCGCTTCCATCGACGAGGAGCACCGCACTATTATGAGTGCGGTGATCCAGAAGGTTCAGTCCGCTAAGAGCGGATTGACTGAAGCCTGTGCCAGCCTTCTAACAGGCTTTGAGGTAAGTGTTTTAAAGTATAGGAAAAATATTACCGCATAGACAGTAGCCCCTGATGCTCTGTTCGGTGTTCGCAAAGAAAAGCCGAACAGAGGATCAAACAATTTCGCAGGAGTCCAATATGAGTATGTCAATATGCATATGCAGGCTTCGCTGCTTGCGTCCGCCGCACTGACTGCGGAGGTCGCCGTACTGAAATAGGACCTTGAAGGGTCCCAGGACGAGCTCGGCCTTACCAAGAGGCAGCTCGATGAGAAAAAGGTAAGTAGTACCTAGTCTGTGGTTATGTATAAAAAGAATGCAATTGCAAAATGACAGGATTATAATGAATTTGCCAGGGGCCGTGACCGAAGTGGTGACCCTAAAGCAAGCGTTGTCCGAGGCCGAAGATAAAGCGGCCAAGGAGCGCACCGAGCGAGAGAAGCATGAGGCTCGGGTGGGCGAGGTGCAGCAAGAGCTCCAGGCTCTCGTGGCGAAGCACGAGGCGTTGGAGCTTGACTCGAAGACGCGAGAGTCTGAGCTTGCCGCGGCCCTCAAGAGCGCAAAAAGTGCCAAGGCCGAAGCCCAAAAGGCCCTCCAGGAGATCGCCGCAATTAAGAAGATAGCGGCGGGTAAGGCATTCTATATGCAAAGGAAGCATGTAAAAGTAAATTACCGATTAATTACCCGAATCCGGAGCTCTCCAGGAGCATTCGCAGATTTTCCCCACAGCGTGTCCGATGCCACACAATTTTACCAGGCCGAGGATGGAAGTTCAACGGAGAAGCTATTTTGGTCTTAGTATATTGAGGCCGAACACCCGGTGCCAATGAGCGACCAGCTGAAGCAGATGGTCGAGCTACATAAGGCGGCCGAACAGGCCATGAAGGGCTTTATAGTCCGGCTGTGGCCTGGCGACGCCCTTCCGAACAGCTTCTTCGGCCTGGTGAGGTGGCTTGTGGATGCCTGCCCGAGGCTGGAGGTCGTCAAGCGATCCTTCTGCATTGAAGGTGCACGCCGGGCTTTCACCCGTGTGAAATTGCAGTGGGTCAAGCTAGACGCCGTGAAGCTGATCAAGGAAGGGCCGTCGGAGGGCAAGGAGCACCGCCACCCCGAGATGTACTACGTGGGTGTTCTGTCGGGTGCCCGTCTTTTAGCGGACGAGTTTTCAAAAGATGTAATATTTGAGTGAGACTTGCTCGTTTTATCCTGTATTTATGAAAACTTGTTTCATATGCGCTATGCAACGCTTGTTTGAATTTAAAATATTACCTTCTATTTGGCTGTTTATCCAATCTGAGAGATGGCTAGTCCGTGGCTTCTGCCCCCATGCCACGAGTGCTGGGGTGTTCGGGATAAACCTGAGCACTCTTGTTCCCATTTTTGGGTCCTTCGAGGGAGGCGCTCAGCACAACGAACAAGGCAACCGGACTAATAATGCTTTATCACTCTCACTTAGCCATAGAATTCTATAATTTTAAATTTTGGCGAAGCCCCTGGTATTCGGAAGGCCGAATTCGGGGCGCGATACACGCCTTTAAGCCGGACAGGGCCGGACACTCGCTCTAAGCGGCATGAGTCTTTACGGACTCGAAACCTCGCCGAACAGCGACCAGTCTCTCGCCTTATCATGACAGTCAGTTTTAGCTTTCTCTGCTGAGGTGCTTAACCTAGCAGAACCGGGGCACAATCGCAGTAGTTCTCCTAGCGCTACCTTAGCCGATAGAGCGGAACGTAAGGTACCAAAACATAGGAGCCGGGCAAACCCAACATTTGACCAAAGACATGATTCGGAGCTGATGCATATAATGATATAAGTTCGGGGTGCCGCACTTGTGAAAGTGTTCGGACTTTTCACACCATATTGTGGGGTACGTAAGCCCCTGGTGTATTAGCCGTACCAAAGTGTACGGTCGCAAGGCGTCATTAGTGAACACACATATATATATATAACAAGAATGCAATAATAGTCGTAATGTTATGCATTGTTTATTCAAGAAATTGCGTTAAAGAAGAAAGATACAGATAGTGCGATAAGCAAAGAGTAGGACTATGTCCCTTCCAAGGGCAAGCCGAGGAATGATATTAATTCAAATATTTTGGTCGTTACTGTAATCCACCTAGGAATTCTGTGGTGTGACGTAGCTTTCGGCCTCCTTGGTTGCTGCATCATGTGTTCGGCAATAGTGCTGCCGGACAGGGTTTCCAGAGATTAAGGTCCTAAAAAGAGAAGAATAACCAAACGGGGAGCCCCTAGTGAGGTTTAAGCCGCGTCTTGGGGCGTGCCACAGTTGTGCCCCACTCCCCACCTGTGCCCATGGTATTTTTAATGCGTAATTATGTACGTGTGGCACGAGTTTAGCAGTTTGGCTAGGACTGGGGTGGGGGACGCATTGCTACGCGAGCTCAGATCGCGCCAGGCGGTCTAGCTGCCGATTGTTCCGAGCGCGCTTGAAGGTGTCCGGGTCTTGAAACGCCGAACTGGTGGATTGCCTTGAGAGGCTACTTTGCGCTTCTGCTGCTAAGGCCGCAGTGTGCTCCTCCGTTCGGAGAGAGCGCTCTGTGTTTCCATTGACTGTAATAACACCGCGAGGTCCTGGCATCTTGAGCTTGAGGTATGGATAATGCGGTACCGCATTGAATCTTGCAAATGAGGTTCGCCCGAGCAGTGCATGATAACCACTGCGGAACGGGACTATATCGAAGATTAACTCTTCGCTTCGGAAGTTATCCGGGGATCCGAAGACCACTTCTAGCGTAATTGAGCCTATGCAATGGGCCTCTACGCCTGGAATGATGCCTTTGAAGGTCGTCTTTGTAGGTTTGATCCTTGAGGGGTCTATACCCATTTTGCGCATTGTGTCCTGATAAAGCAGGTTCAGGCTGCTGCCGTTGTCCATAAGGACTGGAGTGAGGTGAAATCCGTCAATGATTGAGTCCAGAACCAATGCGGCGAATCCGCCATGACGGATGCTAGTGGGGTGGTCCCTGCAATTGAAAGTAATCAGACAGGAGGACCATGGGTTGAACTTTGGGGCGACTGGCTCCAACGCATATACGTCCCTGAGCGCATGCTTCCGCTCCCTCTTGGGGATGTGGGTTGCGTATATCATGTTCACCGTCCGCACTTGTCGGGGAAATCTCTTCTGTCCTACGGTGTGTGGCTGCCGGGGCTCCTCCTCATCATCGCTATGTGGCCCCTTGTCCTTGTTTTCGGCAATTAACTTGCCGACCTGCTTGAATACCCAACAGTCCCTATTGGTGTGGTTGGCTGGCTTGTAGGGGGTGCCGTGTATCTGACACGAGCGATCGAGTATGCGGTCCAAACTAGACGGGCCCGGCGTACTTTGTTTGAATGGCTTTTTCCGCTGATCGGGTTTAGAGCCTTTGAATCCGGTGTTGACTATCGTATCCTCAGTATTATTGCTGTTAATGCGGCGCTTATGTTTGTTGTGACGTGACTTACTATTGCCGTCCTTGGTATCCGAGGTACCATGGTTCTTTGACATATTGTTACTACGAGCCAGCCAGTTGTCTTCTCCCGCACAAAAGTGGGTCATGAGCATCGTGAGGGCTGCCATAGATTTCGGCTTTTCCTGACCGAGGTGCCGGGCTAGCCACTCGTCACGGATGTTGTGTTTGAAAGCCGCTAAGGCCTCTGCATCCGGATAGTCGATGATTTGATTTTTCTCTGTAAGGAACCGAGTCCAGAATTGTCCGGCTGACTCTTCTGGCTGCTGAATTATGTGGCTCAAGTCATCGGCATCTGGTGGTCGCACATAAGTGCCCTGAAAGTTGTCGATGAATGCGGCTTCCAGATCTCCCCAACAGCTAATGGAATCTGCTGGCAAGCTGTTAAGCCAGTGCCGCGCTAGTCCTTTGAGCTTTAGTGGGAGGTATTTGATGGCGTGTAAGTCGTCATCGTGGGCCATGTGGATGTGGAGGAGGAAATCCTCGATCCATACCGCGGGATCTGTAGTGCCGTTGTATGATTCAATATTTACAGGTTTGAAACCTTCTGGGATTTGATGATCCATTACTTCGTTTGTGAAGCATAAAGGGTGTGCGGCGCCTCTGTATTGGGCTATATCGCGGCGCAGCTCGGATGGGTCTTGCCCGTTGTGTCCGGTCCGGCCAGATTTACCTTTACTGTATCTGGCGTGATGTTTATCGTCTCGCATAGTGGCGCGCCCTTGTGATCCATAGATCGATCTTGCATGCTTTGCTTTGTCCTCCAATATGTCTCGCGGGTCTGGCGTATCTCCCCATGTCTTTTTATTTAAATGGCGTTAGAGTGCGGGCTGAGTTTTTGGCTGGAATGCCTCTCTATCGCGACCACGAGGTGGCCGATCATCCGCGTCATACGCTTCTTCCTCTAGTCGGGGTAGCAACCTGCATTTTTGGTAACTCTTGGAGGGGCGCTCGAGTTTATATTCCTCGGCCGTGAGGACTTCGGTCCATCTGTCAGCTAGCAGATCTTGATCAGCTTGAAGCTGCTGCTGCATTTTCTTTAGGCTATTTGCCATGGCCATAAGCGAGCGCTTGAAGCGCTCTTGTTCGACGGGATCCTCTGGTATGGCAAATTCATCATCGCCGATGCTTGCCTCGTCTTCGGAGGGGGCATGTAATTATCATCCTCCTCCTCTCCGTCTGCCGCTCTCTCAGGAGGGCTGGCTCCTCCATCCTCCTGCTCTAAATCTTGCTGGAGGGGATTGTTGTTGTCTTCGGCACTATCCGGAGTGTTATTATCTCCCGTGCCGGTATCACCACTTTTGCTTTGGCGGGACTTAGAGCGGCGCCGCTGACGTCAGCGCTTGGGTTGCTTCTTGGAGGGGTCATCCTCCGCTATCTCGTCGCCATTGCCTTCTTTGGGTGTATCCACCATGTATATATCGTATGATGAGGTGGCTGTCCAGTGCCCCGTAGGCACTGGTTCCTCTTCGTCTCCCGCATCGTCATCCATACTGTCGATGTCTTCGGAGTCGAAGTCGAGCATGTCGGTTAAGTCATCGACAGTGGCTACTAAGTGGGTGGTGGGTGGGTCGCGAATTTCTTCGTCGTCCGCATCCCAGTCCTGCCGGACATAGTTCGGCCAGGATCCTTCTGATAAGGAGAGAGACCTTAACGAGTTCAGTATGTCGCCAAAGGGCGAGTGCTAAAAAATATCCACGGAGGTAAACTCCAAGATCGGCGCCCAATCAGATTCGATAGGAACGGGCACAGGCGGTTCGGAGTCCGTGGCCAGAGAAGGATCCGGCAGTTCATCAACACGGCTCTCATGCAAAGTAAGGTCGATGTTCGGCTCGATCGCCGCTGAGGGTAAGGCCTCCGTGGCGGGATCCATCCACCTGTCCGCGGAAGGCTCAACTGGCTCCGAATTGACGGTCGAAGCGGTTGCCGGTGCGATCTCCTGAACACTGTCCGATGGTAGAGCTAAATCGTACTCATCGTGGCCGGGTGACGCACAAGGCAGAGGCTCGAATCCGTCGCAGATCAAATCTCCACAGATATCGACCATGTAGTTTAAGCTTCCAAACCTGACCTGGTGGCCAGGGGCGTAACTTTCGATCTGCTCCAGATGGCCAAGCGAATTGGCCCGCAGTGCAAAGCCGCCGAACACGAAGATCTGTCCGGGGAGAAAAGTCTCACCCTGGACTACATCGCTATCGATGATAGTAGAAGCCATCAAGCCTAATGGCGACGGCACAGAGGAACTCTCAATGAAAGCACCAATGTCGGTGTAAAAATCGGCGGATCTCGGGTAGGGGGTCCCGAACTATGCGTCTAGGCCGGATGGTAACAGGAGGCAGGGGACACAATGTTTTACCTAGGTTCGGGCCCTCTTGACGGAGGTAAAACCCTATGTCCTGCTTGATTAATATTGATGATATGGGTAGTACAAGAGTAGATCTACCACGAGATCAGAGAGGCTAAACCCTAGAAGCTAGCCTATGGTATGATTGTCTGTTGTCCTACGGACTAAAACCCTCCGGTTTATATAGACACCGGAGGGGTTAGGGTTACACAAGGTCGGTTACAAAGGAGGAGATATACATATCCGTATTGCCTAGCTTGCCTTCTACGCCAAGTAGAGTCCCATCCGGACAAGAGACGAAGTCTTCAATCCTGTATCTTCATAGTCTAACAGTCCGGCCAATCGATATAGTTCGGCTGTCCGGAGACCCCCTAATCTAGGACTCCCACATGGCCAAAGAAAGTTCATCCCTACAAAATCATATAGTTTGGTTATGCTCCATTTTTGTCACACAAGAATGATCTCATCATGCACAACCCCGATGACAAGCCAAGCAATTGTTTCATACTTTAATAATCTCAAACCTATAAACTTTCACGCAATACATGAGCGCGAGCCATGGATATAGCACTATGGGTGGAATAGAATATGATGATGGGGGTTATGTGGAGAAGACAAAAAGGAGAAAGTCTCACATCAACGAGGCTAATCAATGGGCTATGGAGATGCCCATCGATTGATGTTAATGCAAGGAGTAGGGATTGCCATGCAACGGATGCACTAGAGATATAAATGTATGAAAGCTCAACAAAAGAAACTAAGTGGGTGTGCATCCAACTTGCTTGCTCACGAAGACCTAGGGCACTTGAGGAGGCCCATTGTTGGAATATACAAGCCAAGTTCTATAATGAAAAATTCCCACTAGTATATGAAAGTGACAAAACAAGAGACTCTCTATCATGAAGATTATGGTGCTACTTTGAAGCACAAGTGTGGCAAAGGATAGTAGCATTGTCCCTTCTCTCTTTTTCTCTCATTTTTTGGGCCTTCTCTTTTTTATGGCCTTTCTCTCTCTTTTTTTGGCCTTCTCTCTTTTTTTATTCCTCACTTGGGACAATGCTCTAGAAAATGATGATCATCACACTTCTATTTATTTACAACTCAATGATTACAACTCGATACTAGAACAAAGTACGACTCTATATGAAGGCCTCCGGCGGTGTACCGGGATGTGCAATGACTCATGAGTGACATGTATGAAATAATTATGAACGGTGGCTTTGTCACAAATACTATGTCAACTACATGATCATGCAAAGCAATATGGCAATGATGATGCGTGTCATAATAAACGGAACGGTGGAAAGTTGCATGGCAATATATCTCGGAATGGCTATGGAAATGCCATAATAGGTAGGTATGGTTGCTGTGTTGAGGAAGATATAAGGAGGTTTATGTGTGAAAGAGAGTATCATATCACGGGGTTTGGATGCACCAGGGAAGTTTGCACCAACTTTCAATGTGAGAAAGGGCAATGCACGGTACCGAAGAGGCTAGCAATGATGGAAGGGTGAGAGTGTGTATAATCCATGGACTCAACATTAGTCATAAAGAACTCACATACTTATTGCAAAAATCTACAAGTCATCAAAATCCTCGATACTACGCGCATGCTCCTAGGGGGATAGATTGGTAGGAAAAGACCATCACTCGTCCCCGACCGCCACTCATAAGGAAGACAATCAAATAACACCTGATGTTTCAAATTTGTTACACAACATTTACCATACGTGCATGCTACCGGACTTGCAAACTTCAACATAGGCATTTCTCAAATTCACAACTACTCAACTAGCATGACTTTGATATTATTACCTCCATATCTCAAAACAATCATCAAGCATCAAACTTCTCTTAGTATTCAACACACTCATAAGAAAGTTTTTACTATTCTTGGATGCCTAGCATATTAGGATTATTTAAGCAAATTACCATGTTATTTAAGACTCTCAAAATAATATAAGTGAAGCACGAGAATTCAATTATTTCTTCAAAATAAAACCACCACCGTGCTCTAACAAGATATAAGTGAAGCACTAGAGCAAAATACAAACTACTCCGAAAGATATAAGTGAAGATCAATGAGTAGTCGAATAATTATGCAACTATGTGAAGAATATCTAACATTTAATAATTTCAGATCTTGGTATTTCATTCAAACAGCAAGAAAAACTAAATAAAATAAATTTACGCTCCAAGCAAAACACATATCATGTGGTAAATAAAAATATAGCTCCAAGTAAAGTTACCGATGAATGAAGACGAAAGAGGGGATGCCTTCCGGGGCATCCCCAAGATTAGGCTTTTGGTTGTCCTTGAATATTACCTTGGGGTGCCTTGGGCATCCCCAAGCTTAGGCTCTTGCCACTCCTTATTCCATAGTCCATGGAATCTTTACCCAAAACTTGAAAACTTCACAACACAAAACTTAACAGAAAACTCGTAAGCTCCGTTAGTATAAGAAAACAAAATACCACTTCAAGGTACTGTAATGAACTCATTATTTATTATATTGGTGTTAAATTTACTGTATTACAACTTCTCTATGGTTTATAAACTCTTTTACTAGCCATAGATTCATCAAAATAAGCAAACAACACACGAAAAACAGAATCTGTCAAAAACAGAACAGTCTGTAGTAATCTGGATCAAACGTATACTTCTGGAACTCATAAAATTCTCAAATAAATTTATGGACCTGAGGAATTTATATATTAATCATCTGCAAAAATAATTAACTAAATATCACTCTCCAAATAAAAATGGCAGCAATTCTCGTGAGCGCTAAAGTTTCTGTTTTTTTACAGCATGATCACAAAGACTTCCCCCAAGTCTTCCCAAAGGTTCTACTTGGCACAAACAGTAATTAAAATCATAAAACCACATCTGAACAGAGGCTAGATTAATTATTTATTACTAAACAGTAACAAAAAGCAAGGAACAAAAATAAAGTTGGGTTGCCTCGCAACAAGCGCTATCGTTTAACGCCCCTAGCTAGGCATGATGATTTCAACGATGCTCACATAAAAGATAAGAATTGAAACATAAAGAGAGCATCATGAAGAATATGAATAGCACATTTAAGTCTAACATACTTCCTATGCATAGGGATTTTGTGATCAAACAACTTGTGGGAACAAGAATCAACTTGCATAGGAAGGTAAAACAAGCGTAACTTCAAAACTTTAAGCACATAGAGAGGAAACTTGATATTATTGCAATTCCTACAAGCATATATTCCTCCCTCATAATAATTTTCAGTAGCATCATGAATGAATTCAACAATATAACCAGCACCTAAAGCATTCTTTTCATGATCTACAAGCATAGAAAATTTACTACTCTCCACATAAGCAAAATTCTTCTCATTCGGAATAGTGGGAGTACCATAAGAGACTCAAATACTATAAATTGTTTCCACATTAAAAGAGTAATGTTCAGGAAATGGGTAACCATAATCATGACAAGTTTTATAAATATAATCACTAATTTTTATAGCATAAGTATCATCACAATAATCATCATAGGTAGGAAGCATGCTATCATCATTATAAATGTGCATATCAAAACTTGGGAGACTAAAAATATCATCTTCATTAAACGTAGCATCCCCAAGCTTGGGACAAACATTAATTGCAGAAAATATATTCTCAAAAACATCATCTTCATCAAACAGAGCATCCCCAAGCTTGGGCCTTTTCATATCATAAGCATAATCACTCTCATCATTAATTGTATGGATAGCACCAATAGTATAGCAATTATCATATTCTTCCAAGCAAGTGCCAAAAAGATTTTCAAGATCATAATAAGTATCATTATCTTCCACAATTATATTTTCATGAGGCACAATAGTAATAGGAGCAGCATTATTTGGGGGAAATATCTTTTTACCTCTCTTCTTTTTTCTTTTCTTCTTCTTCACCACATCATGTGTGGGTTCAATCCTATTTTTGGAGCTCCTTATTAATGAGATTGGTTGAATAGGAGGCTCCTCCTCGTTACCTGATTCATCATAAGAAATAATAGGAGGGTATTGGGAAGCCCCTTCCCTTTCATTAGTATTCTATTCATCTTCTATTTTTTTTCTTTATGTAGTTGGAAATATAAGGATTTTCAATACAATTCACCGCACAATACATATAAATTTTCTCTAGATCAAAATCAAGAAATCTATCAAGATTAAACTTTGGAATACCCTCAGTTATACGTTTCATTTCCTCATACCCCAAAAGAATACTAAGATCTTTATGATGCTCAAGGGTAATCAAATTATCACAATTTTTGGATATGATTCGGTCATGAAACAATTTGCATTGGAGATTTAAATGACCATGTTCATTGCAAAGTTCACAAGGGGCGCGAAAAATATTGAATTTTTCAGCACAATCATCAAGACTTTCTTGCAACAATTTAGTTTCTAAGTACTTATGCCTCTTGCAATATCTATCTTCCCTATTTGTTGTGTACTTACAAACCCAATGTACTCCACAAAAATAGACATGTTTATAGGAGACATTTTCATCATAACTAGTGCAATCATCATTAGTATCATGGATATTCAAAGAATTCATAATAACAACATTGCAATCAAGCTCATCATTCACATATTTAGTGCCAAACATTTTATAGATTTCTTCTTCTAGCACTTGAGCACAATTTTCCTTTCCATCATACTTACGAAAGATATTAAAAAGGTGAAGCGTATGAGACAAACTCAATTACATTTTTTATAGTTTTCTTTTATAAACTAAACTAGTGATAAAACAAGAAACTAAAAGACTCGATTGCAAGATCTAAAGATATACCTTCAAGCACTCACCTCCTCGGCAATGGCGCGAGAAAAGAGCTTGATGTCTACTACACAACCTTCTTAGTGTACACGTTGTTGGGCCTCCAAGTGCAGAGGTTTGTAGGACAGTACACATTTCCCTCAAGTGGATGACCTAAGGTTTATCAATCCGTAGGAGGCGTAGGATGAAGATGGTCTCTCTCAAGCAACCCTGCAACCAAATAACAAAGAGTCTCTTGTGTCCCCAACACACCCAATACAATGGTAAATTGTATAGGTGCACTAGTTCGGCGAAGAGATGGTGATACAAGTGGTATATGGATAGTAGATAAAGGTATTTGTAATCTGAAATTATAAAAAACAGCAAGGTAACTAATGATAAAAGTGAGCATAAACGGTATTGCAATGTGTTGAAACAAGTCCTAGGGTTCATACTTTCGCTAGTGTAAGTTCCCTCAACAATGATAACATAATTGGATCACATAACTATCCCTCAACATGCAACAAAGAGTCACTCCAAAGTCACTAATAGCAGAGAACGAACGAAGAGATTATGGTAGGGTATGAAACCACCTCAAAGTTATTCTTTCCAATCAATCCGTTGGGCTATTCCTATAGGTGTCACAAACAGCCCTAGAGTTCGTACTAGAATAACACCTTAAGACACAAATCAACCAAAACCCTAATGTCACCTAGATACTCCAATGTCACCTCAAGTATCCGCGGGTATGATTATACGATATGCATCACACAATCTCAGATTCATCTATTCAACCAACACATAGAACCTCAAAGAGTGCCCCAAAGTTTCTACCGGAGAATCACGACGAAAACGTGTGCCAACCCCTATGCATAGGTTCATGGGCGGAACCCGCAAGTTGATCACCAAAACATACATGAAGTGAATCACGTGGTATCCCATTGTCACCATAGATACGCACGGCAAGACATACATCAAGTGTTCTCAAATCTTTAAAGACTCAATCCGATAAGATAACTTCAAAGGGGAAACTCAATCCATTACAAGAGAGTAGAGGGGAAGAAACATCATAGGATCCAAATATAATAGCAAAGCTCGCGATACATCAAGATCGTATCAAATCAAGAACATGAGAGAGAGAGAGATCAAACACATAGCTACTAGTGCATACCCTCAGCCTCGAGGGGGAACTACTCCCTCCTCGTCATGGAGAGCACCGGGATGATGAAGATGGCCACCAGAGAGGGATTTCCCCCTCCGGCAGGGTGCCGAAACGGGTCTAGATTGGCTTTCGGTGGCTACGGAGGCTTCTGGCAGCGGAACTCCCAATCTATTGTGCTCTCCGATCGTTTTAGGATATATGGAGATATATAGGGGGAAGAAGTACGTCAGGGGGGCCACGAGGGGCCCATGAGGGTGCAGGGCGTGCCCAGGGGGTGGACGCGCCCCCCTACCTCTCGTGGCCTCCTCGAAGCTTCTCTTATGTGCACTTCAAGTCTTCTGGGCTTCTTTCCTTCCAAAAATGGGTTCCATGAAGTTTCAGGTCAATTGGACTCCGTTTGGTTTTCCTTTTCTTCGAAACCCTAAAACAAGGTAAAAACAGAAACTGGCACTGGGCTCTGGGTTAATAGGTTAGTCCCAAAAAAATGATACAAAAGTGTATAATAAAGCCCATAAACATCCAAAACAGTAGATAATATAGCATGGAGCAATCAAAAATTATAGATACGTTGGAGACGTATCACTAGGCTACATGGCCGGCGGGTAGGGGCAAATCTCCCTGGCTGCTCCTCCCTCCGGCGCCGCCACTCATTCTCATGGTCTCCAGCATCTGCTCCACTATGGTTCATCCAACGCACTACTCCGGCGGGCGCTGCACAACTACGGCTGATGCCACACTGCGGCAGAAGGCACCTTATTCCCCCTCCCCTCCTCCCAGGCCATGGCCTTGAGGTGTTGTTGAAGGATGAGCTCATCCAACAAGGTGAGGATCTCCTCTGATTTTTTGCCAAATTTTCATTATGATCCACCATACGATGAATTGCTATGAGCTGCTTCTGTTGCTGCTATATGATGCATTGCTATGAGCTGCTCCTGCTGCTGCTATATGATGAATTGCTATGAGCTGCTACTGCTGTATGATGAGTTGCTATGAGCTGCTGCTGCTACATGATGAATTGCTATGAGCTGCTGCTGCTGCTATATGATGAGTTGCTACAAGCTGCTCCTGCTGCTGCTATATGATGAATTGCTATGAGCTGCTCCTGTTGCTGCTATATGATGAATTGCTATGAGCTGCTGCTGGTATATGATGAATTGCAGACTACTGCTGTTGTATGATGAGTTTCTATGAGCTGTTGCTGCTATATGATGCTTTCAGGTGGTGCTGCTATACGATAATAACCAGCCACCTGGACCATCGAATTTCAATAAATAATTGTTCTTCATTTAAATGTGGGTCATGCGTTCTTCATTTAAATTAGGTAATGGGATCTCTATGGAAAACATTGACCAAAGTAGATTGTGCCAAGTAGATGGTATCTTTGTATTTGCATTTTGAGCAAATAGTGATGGTATGTTTTCCTATCATATTAATTACTGCACTGGGTTCAATTTGTGATGTTTGCAGGTCAAATTAATTTCCATATGGGCAGCAAAATGAAAAAAATATAATGCAATCTAGACTTTCCACTGATCATACCAAAGATAAGCTGAAAATGCAATGAAAAGAACTGGTTGGCTTATTACATGGAGCTTATATTCACAGGTGCTTATTTTCTTAGGATAACTCGTAATAACTGTCCCTAAGAAACTTGGCTAATAGAACTGACATACAAATAACATGTCACGATGATTGCAATGGAGGAGTGACGTACCATAGCACACTGTATAGGCTCACCGCTGCCTCTCCTTTTTTGCGATATTCCATGAAATTGCCACATACATCTTGTACTTTTTCATTGTGTAACCGTATCTACAAGTTGACATGGCTAATTTCAGACATCTCTACATGATACAACATTGCATATCCCTTGCGCATATTTAAACCACCAATTAATGATTGTGTGCGTACCATAAACTAGCCATGACTCTGTATGCTGGACTAGTAGGCACTCTAAGGGAGGCTAATGTAGTGCACTGGAATTCCTACATGCCACCTATGATTTTGTGTAATGTACTTCCCCTGTTCTAAATATATGTCTTTGTAGAGATTCTAGTATGGACCACATACAGATGTATATAGATGCATTTTTGAGTGTAGATTCACTCATTTTGCTCCGTATGTAGCCTATAGTGGAATCTCTAGAAAGACTTATATTTAGGAATGGAGGTACGAGGTAGTATCATGTATGACATCTACATATCTAATTTAGCAGCCAGTAGTAGAAATCATTGTCTGCACATAGGGATTACTGGTCGAAAATCCTAGCAAAGCACGCTGGCAGGCACAGAACAATACAAGAGAGAGAGACCCGCTTACAAGATCATAGCAATGCCTCAGTCCAGGATCTTGGTTGGCCAAGCTGTTAGATTCAGAAGAAACATCGTCCTTGTAGTTTTTGCCAGCTGCATAACAGGTAACAACGACCGGTTAGTATATTTGAAGTACATCAGCCAGGTGATGCTGGACGGGTTTAAAGGTGACAAGTACCTAGGCCGTGACGGGTGCTTGGCATCTCTCCAGACGGTGGGAATCGGGTTAGAAACATCGAGGGTGATGATGTTGCGCTGGCTGTCAGGGTCCGGTAAGGAGATCTAGAACCGTCGAGTAGGGTGTTTGTGGAGCGGCTCCGGTAGGGTGGACTACGGTGTGGGCGAAGCGGATCTGTGGCCGTGGACGAGGGCGTAGGTGAAGCTGCTCCGGTGGTTGGGTTAAGGATGGTGTCAACGACGCGGATCTGCGACCATGGACGGGGCGTTAGAAGCTGCTCCGGTGGTTGGGTTAAGGATGGTGTCGACGATGTGGATCTGCGGCCATGGACGGGGCGTCAGAAGCTGCTCCGGTGGTTGGGTTAAGGGTGGTGTCAACGATGCGGATCTGTGGTCGTGGACAGGGCGTCAGAAGCTGCTCCGGTAGGTTGGATGAGGGTGCGAGGAAGCGGATCTGAGGCTGTGGACTTGTGAGTTGGCAAAGCGGCCCCGGCAGGGTTGAGAATGGTATAGGCGAAGCTACTCCGGTAGGGTTGATGATGGTGTCGGCGAAGCGGCTCCGGTAGGGTTGAGGAAGGTGTCAGCGAAGCGGCTCCGGTAGGGTTGAGGAAGGTGTCGGTTAAGACGATCAGAGGCCGTCGACGGGGGCGTCAGTGGGGCGGCTCCGGGGGGTGTGGACGAAGCGTCTCCGGTGGGGAGTACGAATGAGCCGCTACAAATGCGCGGCAGTTGACGAGAGTACCGGCGAAGCAGATCCGGCGCCGTGGACAAGGCCGGCACTGAATGGGCTGTGGTACAGTGGTGGATGAGCAGTCTACTTGTTTCTAGGGGAGGTGGGAGGGGTAGATGCGGCCGGAGAAGCAGATCTGGCGAGGTGGACGCCGCTGGCAGTGAATGGGCTATGGTACGCCGGTGGATGAGCAGTCTAGGGTTTCGAGAGGGGAGGGGAGAAAGGGCGATGAAGTACGGATGGCATGATGTAAGATGCTCTGGTGTTGTGGAGTTAGTCGTTTTTGCGGGAGGGGGAGAGGAAATGGGGGTGCCGTGTAGTGGGGGAATCGGAAGTTACCAAAGCAGCCCCGACCTATCATGTAGATGAGGGCGATATTGGAACTGTTGGTCTCCGTGCATCAAGGACAAAAGGGGGATTTCGCATGCTAAAGACTAAGGTGGCGGAAAATTTTAGAAGGAGGCGGGAGATTTTGCCGCCCGCGGGATCGTTCATATCCAGTTTCAACTAATTTTGGACCGTGCTAGCGGGAAGGTCATGCTAGACTGTGTACACGGGGCACGCGTCAGCAGTTAATAACTGGTGCAAAGTCCACCCCAGAAAAAAAGACAATAACTCGGGATGATGCGCCGATAACTTGGGCGTTCACACGGGCGCGGCCAATCGTACGGGTGTAGTGGCGCATTCACAAAAAAAGGAATCAAACGCTCAGCCTATGTATTTCTCGTGTAAATAGATAATTTAGTGCCATTGGTTATTTACTTTAAACATAATGCATTGACGTGTTAGTGTAGAGGCACACAAAAAGAAATGGATATTGTAGTCAGCTACTTAAAAGTGTTACCTCATATGATTACATAGCCTCCATTTCATAAATTACGTACCCGTTGAATTCATATATGAATATTACATCTATTACTTCAAAATAGAAACTTAAATCATCCAAGACTAAAGAATTTGAATGCAAGAGTAACAATGGTGCATGTACATGATAGCTACATTGGTTGTTTGAAGAAACATCACTGTAACTTTGGCATGCACAACTGAAAAGGTTTATTTGAATAGAAAAAAATGTGATATGTGAGTGTCCAATCTTTATAGCATCGAATCGATATTGTACCTTTGGCCACGATATGAAGTAGATATTGACTTATGTTCAAGCGATGCACGTCCACGATCGCTAGATAGTGATACGTGAATGAATTGTGCAATCTCTCTCACACGCATACATATCTCATTTCCCTGTGGGCATCGGAATCACACACGCGCACTTCATGCATTTATCTCCCTCCGTCAGGGTTAAATTCGTCTTTCTACCCCGTCCTACAAGTCTCTCACATAGAAACACACACGCTCTCTATGTCTAACACGCCCACCCCTTTAATTCTGCCCACCCACGGCCACTAATGCCTCAAAGTATAATAATGTCTCTCACACATATTCTATCTACCTATCCCTTAATATAGCTAGATATGTGTCACACAAACTCCTTCTCCCTACTAGCAAGATGCCCATGCGTTGCACGGAACATCAAGATGCATTTGTATGAGAAGTTTATCTTGTGGGAGAAAAGGATGAACGAGGGAATGCCTTATTTGCAAATGCGGAGAGGGGTGTGGGTATCTTTTTGCAAAATTGACATAGTTTCCTTCCTGTCCGTCGGATATAAATCGGATGGCCTATATTGCAGGATGGCAGGAACACCATCATCACCAACTCTGTTTTTTTATAAGAGTAGAGATATGTGAGTGTCACTGCACCCCCACCCCCCACACACACACCCACACTTCCCAACACCGAAGGAGTAGGGTGACACCTCGATCTTGATACTAATCTATCGACAGGCTTCTTTCTCAAACATACACACACACACTACCCGGCACCGAAGGAGTAGGGTGGCACATCGATCTTGATAATAATCTATCTACTCCTCTTTCAAACACACACACACAATCGCTAGTTGTGCCTCTGTGCCTACCGCGCACACTCCCGATACGTCTTTCTCTCCCTCCCCCTCCCCCCCCCAACAATGACAGCAGAAGGGTGACAACTCGATCTAATCATAATTTGTCAACTGGTTTCTCTCTCAAACATTGTGTCTCGGTGCCTCGCTCGGTATCCCCCTCGATTGTAGACTTCTCGCACGTGCACAGCTATAGTGACGATGACGCTGAACCCAGTGTGCCTTGTTTTTACCGGCCTCATGTGATAGTTTTCACCCTGTTTTCTGTTAATTAACAAGGCAACCTTTTCTTTGTTACTACTAGTGAATCTGAAATCATTCGGGGCAGACATAAAATATATCACTTCAACCCAATTATCGCAGCAACTATTTTAAAAGAAATAAGCTAGCTACCCGTGTGTTGCACGAAACATCAAGATGCATTTGTATGAGTAGTTTATCTTGTGAGAGAAAATTTTGAACGACGGAAGGCCTTATTTGCGAACATGGAGAGACGTGTGGGTATATTTTTGCAAAATTGCCATAGTTTCTTTCCTATCCGTTAGATATAAATCCGACGGCCTATATTGCAGGATGACACGCACACCATCATCACCAACTCTGTTTTCTACTCCCTCCATCCGAAAATACTTGTCATCAAAATGGATAAAAAGAGATGTATCTAAAACTAAAATACGTCTAGATACATTTCCTTTTATCCATTTTGATGACAAGTATTTCCGGACGGAGGGAGTATTTGTCTTTTTAGAGATTTCAACAAGTGACTATGATCGGACCTTACCAACATACTCAAAAAAGTAGTCCATAATTTTGATGTTACCCTCTTTTCTTGGCGGTACGGTGCCATCTAGATACCTCATAAATAAATAAAGTACTACATGATACTAATATATGATACATGGCGCAGGAGTACTAAGTATTATTAATACAATTTTGCTAGAACTCATCTAGATGAGATATAATTTGGTCTCATTCATCTTTTATAGCCATTGGATGTGATGCTATATAAGATGTGTGTGTGCTCACGTGGGTTGTATTTGTTCTTGTGCAACAAACTGACCACGCATGTCATGTTTGATAGTCTCAAGTCATTAAAAGCATACAAACCCCACATCTCTTCTTGGTTGATTCCTCTATTTATGTCAAAAAATAAGAAACAATGTGAGAGTTAATGCACCACGCCTATGTGTTTACTATTTGGTTTTTGTAAGATGACTTAATACTCACCTAGACGGAGGGAGTATTCGATTTGACAGCGGGCGGCGCAGTTCCCGATACGGCTTTAATGCAGACGAGGGAGGGAGCAGCGGTTCCCGATATGTTGAACGGCCAATGCATCCACCTTCAATTAATGCATGAGGGAAGTAATGGGAGGAGGTCCGGGAAAAGAGGTTGCACGATGTGAATGCAACGCAGTTTGCCCTCATTGCCCTCATATAAAGGCGCCCCTCCATTCCAATGCATCTACCACATCGTACGCACCTAAGCATTTGCCTAAGCACCTACACTAAGCGCAAAAGAGCTCACTCCAGACCCATGGCGGCGATGCTCGTGAGTGGCCGGCGGCTGCACCAGATGGTCCACGACGCCGGCCTGCGGCATGGCGCCGAGGATCGTCTCCAGACGGTGTTGGAGACCGGATGGTGGATGGCCGCCTTCGACGCCAACTACGACTCTCAGTTGGACCAGATGATCGTTGACACCAGCAACAAGTTCACCGTCCTCAAGAAGCTCGCAGACGACATCGCCATACTCCTCCAGCCCGCGCGCCCGGGCTCCTCATTGCCTGCCACCCTAATTGGCCTCCATGGCCGGAACCTCTTTGAAGCACTGGTGGCCCTGCGACTGCCCGCCGACGCCATGAAGCATGTCCACCTGGAGGTCGCTCTCGCCGCGAGGCGCCTCGCCCTGCAAGAATTTGTCGACCTACACATCCACATGTACGAGGAAATCATGTACATAGGTATCTACAAGGCCAGTGAGCATGCTACGACGTTGGCCTTCCTCAACCGGCTGGAAGCCTTGGATGCCTTTGCTGAGAAGCACCTCGACCTCGCCACAAAAGCCGCCGCTCCTTAGCCGCCGGTCGGTGGCCCGGAGCACTAAGTTGAGGAGGAGGAGGTCATACGTTTGTGGATCCATCTTTCTTCTTGCCTTCTGTAACCACCATTGTGATCGCATCATCGTGGCCTTAATTCTTATTATGTTGTTGGATTATCGTTCCAGTCAATACCGACATGTGCGATCCCTTTGCTTAATTATATGCATCATTGTAACTAGTACTCCATCCGTCAATTTATAAGTTGTGCTTACCTTTTCCATCAACTTCGTGCAACGCGCGGGCATCTTGCTACATACACTATAATATGTCTATATAATTCGTATGTGATAGTCCATTTGAAATCTCAAAAAAGACAAATATTTAGGTACGGAGGGAGTAATATATTAGGAGTATATCAAAACAATAGTGATTTCTTTCAAGTTTGTGAACAAATACTACTATTCTACTACTTTGGATCTGTCGCAATGCACGGGCACATTGCTGGTAAAAGGAAAAGGCCTGCCGCATTCGCGTCGCACCCCCACACGCCCGGGAATCGGGAGTACAACACGGCCCGTCCGGCACGACACATAGCTTAGGGAAGGCGTGTTGCCTAGCATTTTCACTTTCATGTGGGACCGCCATTGAGCAAACCGACACCCCGCCCGTCGCCGGGTTGGAAAACAAAAACGAGGGGAAGATCTAGTTGTAGCACGGAAGCCAAGAAATTTGGTGTCAGACGGGGCTCATTTATAGAGTAGGAGCATTCCGTACTAGTACTACTCCTACTAGTACCAAGTTTGTACTCCTAATACTATATTACTAGTACTACCACTATACAACTAGTAGGTACATGCACGGCACAACATTGTAGGAACAAAAAAGGGAAGATCTTGTTTTGGGTGATTTATCTTTTTTTCAATCAACGTAGTATGAATAATATGATGTGGGGGGCACCCATGAAGCTTATGTGGCTTGGTTGCATGGCTATGGAAGGTTAGAGAAAAATAAATAGATAATGTGTTTAGAGTGCACTCCACTAAGTAGATATATATACTTTGGATCCATTGCAATGGACCGGCACATCTATATCTATACCCCCTATATAGTGTGTGAAAAACTTTGAAAGTTGGTCGTTGGATGAAGCCAATCCGATGGTACAAAGATGGCAAATCCGAGCACTACTGGCCGTTGGATATCATCCACCAGATTCTGCCACATGTACAATCTAGAAGACTCCATGATTGAACTTAATTCATGACTAAGGGCCTCTTTGATTCATAGGATTGCAGAAACACAGGAATAGGAAAAAAGTAGGATTGGAATGGCATGTTCATTGGATCCCTATAGGATTTGAGTTTGTTTGATTGTGTCACATGAAAAACAAAGGATTTCTTTCAAGAGGTTGGAGTGCATGTTAGAATTCTTGTGAAACATAGTACAAATGAATCCTTAGGAAAATATTCTACATGATTCAATCCTACGAATCAAACGACTAACGTAGGAAAAATTCCTAAGGATTCTAATCCTTCAAAGATCCTATGAAAATCCTTTGAATCAAATAGACCCTAACTTTGCCACAACTAAGCTTAGGCAAATTTATTAGTTCTTCAAAACGAGAGAAACAAATTGGCAAGCCTAAGGGAATCTTGCCACATTTTGTGTGTGTATGTCATGTGGGGCCTTACTGTGGCTTGCCTAAGGTGTGGCTTGAACCAAACACTCACCTAAGTTAATCAAACTTGCCTAACCTTACATTCAACCAGATTTTGCCACATGTTAGAATCCAGAAAGCTCCACATGTAGAAGCATAATGCACAAACCACCAGAATCTCATGCGTGCAATGCACGTGTACCTTACTGTACTAGTAGTTGGTAGTAGTAAGAAACAAATTCCAGTTTTGGCACGAGCTCGTACTGCGGGAGCACCACAAGGCCTGCCGTAGGAGTTACATTTCCCTCTCGGGGCCCACGGGACCGAACTTCAGTGGCTTAGTGCCCGGCCTATGAGTCAATGACATGCGGACCTTAAATGTGGCTGGCCCACATGTCATTCTCATGGTGGTGGCATGGTTCGCGACTCACTCGTTCGAGATGAATCAGCCGGTGGTGGCGTGGTCGTGGCGAGGATGCCACAGCTAGGCGTCGAGGCATTATGAGTCATAGATGGCCACACCGGCGGGTACTACCTGTAGTACTCCCTCCGGTCCTTTTTACTCTGCATATTAGGTTTGTCCGAAGTCAATCTCATCCAACTTTGACCAAGTTTATATAAAAAATTATAGACATTCACATAACAACACCAATATCATTAGATTCATCTTGGAATATATTTTCATATTATATTTATTAGGTATTATAGATGCTAATAATTTCTAATATAAATTTGGTCAAACTTAGCAAAGTTTGACTTTTGGCAAATCCAATGTGCAAGGGAGGAGTCTCCGGCAAGGGAGGAGTCTCCGGCAAGGGACAGCGCTAACGATCCGCCGGTGGTGGAGGCCACGACGGCAGATCCTAGCACAGGTAGTCCTTCTTGCCCGAAACTTTCCTTGTAGTCTTTTGCTGATTTCTCTTCTCGAACACTTGTTTGATTTCTCCTTCTTCTTTGGTCGTCAGACCCACCCTCCATGGATCCGATGGAGACCGAGGCGGGTGGCGAGGAAGACGCGCGCGGCAATACTGATGATGCCGCGGCCACCGAAGAAGGAGTCGGCGCTAACGTGCCCGCCGGCGAAGAGGCCGCCAAGACTGCTGCCGAAGAAGCTGGCGGGGGATCTGGCGATCGCACTGACGGCCCTGAGGCCGCAGGAGCGTCGGGCGCTGCACCGACCGCCGATCCCTCCGCCGCTGCCGCAGCATCAGGCTCCGAGGAGCCCCAGTCCGGCGCTTATCTGAAGGCTGGCAAGGGCATCTTCATCAAGCTCCCCTGGACGTCGAGCTCCAGGGTGCCGGTGGAAGGAGAAGCTCTGGATGGGGAAGTGCTTGCCTCCGCCGGGTTGTCGATCGTCGACTCGCCGAGAAGCAGCAGCGGCGAGCCAGAGGAGGAGCGGTTGCTACGGAGGCTGCTGGCGCTCTACCGCACCCGCCAGGTCAAGTTGGAGTCCCGGGAAGCGCTTGTCGCGAGGGCGAGCGTGCACATAGAGAAGCGTGCGGAGGAGCTCCGGGGTCTTCGTCAAGAAACTCTCCGGGCCTTGGCGGAGGAGCGGGAGCAGCTTGCCGAGGAACGGAAGGCCTTCCTCCTCGAGAAGGCCGAAGCTGAAGAGCAGCAGCGGCTCACCGGCGAGAAGCTGTACGCGCGAGAAGGCGAGCTGACTCAGCGGAAAGTGAACCTCGACAGCCACGAAGAGGAGCTTGCTGCGCGCGAACGGGCACTTGGCGGGACGCTCCAAGAGGCAAAGGATACGGCTGCGACTGCCGAGGCCGCCAAGAAAGAATTGGAGGCAAAGGTGGCGCAGCTAGAAACCGATCTGAAGGTTGGTGGCGAAGAGCTTGCCGCCCTCAAGCTAGAGCGCGAGAAGGACGCCCTTGCCCACGGTGAGCTGCAGGGCCGACTCGCCGACTCACCGAGAGGGGCAAGGATTCCAACGCTGATCTGACGCTGAAGCTGGCCACCTTGATGGAGACGTTGGACAGCGCCAGGAAACGGGAGGCAGACTTGAAGAAGGACATCGAGGCCAACGAGGCGCTACTTGCGAGGGCCGCCGAAACCCAGAATCTTCTCAGAGATACTGTGGAGCTCTGGATGGAGGGCCTCGTGGACATTGCTGCAGTCATCGAAGAGGAGCTGGTGCAGTTGGGGGTGGAAGGCTTCGGGTACTCCTCTGACGAGAACCTCCAACCCAGCGCCAAGCTCACTTTGTTCTTCAAAGGCGTGGCGGCGGCGCTCCAGCAGCTCCGGGAACGGATCCCAAAGCAGTTGGCCGACGAGTCACGCTCGATTTGTGCCGGAGTTCTGGAGAAGGTGCTCGTGAAGGTGGCCTTACGCAATCCGGGCCTCAACCTCACCAATGTCCTCAGGAAGCTGCCGACGGACGCTGATCTTGACGCACTTAAGGCCCTCGTCGCACCCATCGTCGACAGGGTGAACGAGGTCAAAAGGGTTGACGGCGGTCGCGTAGATTAGGCCGTCCGTTTTCTTCTTTTCTTGTCGCTGCCAGTCATGTCATGGGAACACTTTATTAGAGGCGCGACAAGTTATTTTTGTAACATAACTCTATCTTAGGCAACAAATATCTGTATTACTTCCTTTACTCGACTCTTGGCTTTGTATGGTCCTGCCCTACGCTTTCTAGGGAAACTTGCCGGTGCAGGCACCCTTGCCGCGAGCGCCGAGTGCGGAACTTCAGCAGCCTGCTGGCGGGGTCGCTACCGACAAGCAACCTTGTCGCAACTAGTTGCAGCTCACTTAAGTTGTTGAGCGGACTCGAAACAAAGTAAGGGCGCTAGCGGCTCACTTAAGTTGCTGAGCGGACTCGAAGCAAAGTAAGGGCGCTAGCAGCTCACTTAAGTTGTTGAGCGGACTCGAAACAAAGTAAGGGCGCAGCTAGCTGTGAATTGGTTCCTCCGCGCACAGGTTTTCCATACAAAGCACGGTCGTTCAAGGAAAATAACTCAAAAACTGATTGCTCAAGCTTTAGCAACTTAGCTTTTCTGTCGTCTGCTTCCCGGCAAGGAGAAACTTTTTTTTGAATGGCCTGGTCCACACCATT
>NC_041380.1:273914176-273939007 GCF_002162155.2 Triticum dicoccoides | reverse complement strand
TTTTGAGAAAGAGACAGAGAAATAAAGCAATGATATGGAGCCTTGGGCTCGTTATCGCTTACCGGGGTCTGGTGCTGCACAAAGTGTCAGATAATATATGCGAAAAAGGATCATAGCATAAGGAAACTGACAAGATGTGCGGGGCACATGAACTTTACTAGTGCACGGGGTCTGCGCCCGGCTCTGTACAAAGGATTACATGCAATAGCGGCAAGACTTGTACAGAAAGGTGGTTGTCGGACAGGGTCCGACAACCGCGCCTTATGGGTAAAACTTACGAAGATGCTCGATGTTCCAGGAGTTGCTCACCGGAATGCCATCTTCGGTCTCAAGGCGGACAGCGCCGGGCCTAGTAACTCGTTTCACCCGATAAGGGCCTTCCCACCTCGGCGTCAACTTGTTGGAATTCTTGGCCGACTGAACGCGCCGAAGAACAAGGTCGCCTTCCTCGAGACTCCTGGCATTGACTCTGCGGCTATGGTAGCGGCGCAGAGCTTGCTGGTAGCGAGCGGCTCGCACAGCAGCCTGGAGACGGTCTTCCTCAAGGAGTAGCGCGTCATCTTGCCGCAGCTGCTCTTGCTCGAGCTCATCATAAGCGAGCACTCGAGGTGAGCCATATACGAGTTCCGTGGGGAGAACTGCCTCCGCTCCATAGACTAGAGCGAAGGGTGTCTCGCCAGTGGCTCGATTTGGCGTCGTCCTGATCGACCAAAGAACCACCGGCAGCTCCTCGATCCAGTTTCTTCCGCACTTGTGCAGCCTGTCGAAAGTTCTGGTCTTGAGGCCTCGCAGCACTTCAGCGTTTGCCCTCTCCGCTTGACCGTTGCTTCTCGGATGAGCAACAGAAGCGAAGCAGACCTTGGTGCCAAGATCTTGGACGTGCTGCATGAAGGTGCGGCTCGCAAATTGCGTGCCGTTGTCGGTGATGATCCTGTTCGGGATCCCAAAACGGCAAACAATCGACCTGAAGAACTTGACTGCTGACTGTGCTGTCACCTTCCTCACTGGTTCCACTTCCGGCCACTTTGTGAACTTGTTGATTGCAACGTACAAGAACTCAAAGCCCCCGACAGCTCGGGGGAAGGGGCCGAGGATGTCGAGCCCCCAGGCCGAAAATGGCCAGGATAAAGGGATCGTCTGGAGAGCTTGAGCTGGCTGGTGTATCTGTTTGGAATGGAATTGGCACGCTTCACACTTGGTTACTTGTGCAGTTGCATCCTGGAGGGCTGTCGGCCAGAAGAAGCCTTGTCGGAATGCTTTGCCGACAAGTGCTCTTGCGCCAATGTGGTGACCACATATGCCTCCATGTATCTCTGCCAACAGCTGTTGCCCATCTTCCCGGCGAATGCACTTCAATTTCACACCGTTGAGTCTTATTCTGTACAGTGTGCCATCGACAAACTTGTACATACTTGACTGCCGGGCTACTTTTTCAGCTTCTTCTTGCTCTTCGGGAAGCTCTCCTGTCTGGAGGAAACGGACAATCTGCTGCGCCCATGCTGGAGCTTGCGGCTCGACAACAAGGACTAAAGGCATATCTGTTGCTGCGGGAACATCCGCTTCTACGGCAAGAACCTGTGGTTCTGCCGGAGCGTGATATTCCCCGGCAAGCTTGCCGGAGCAAAACTTGTCGGGAGCGTTTGCTTCGACGGAACAAACCATAAGGTTTGCCGGAGCAGACTGCCCCTCAGCATCGTTGGTGTTGATCCTGGGGACTTTCTTGGCGGCGGCTTCGGGGTGCTCTGCCGGAAAGTAGTCACCAGAAACCAACTTCCTCTTCTTATTCTGTCCAGTTGATGGTGTCACGGAAGGTCAAGTCAGCTTGAGCACAAAGATCCCTGGTTCCACAGGCAACTTTAGTGCAGCGCATTTTGACAGGCCATCAGCAATGTCATTCTGAGCTCTTGGGATATGCTCCATTTGCAGGCTGTCAAAGCGCTCTTCTAGCTTCCTCACTTCATCAACATATGCTTCCATCAACGGGCTCTGGTAGTTCTTGTTCACTTGGCGGACGACAAGCTGCGAGTCATCCCTGATAATGAGCTTCTTGATCCCAAGGTCGGCTGCTATTCTGAGACCGGCAAGCAATCCTTCATACTCTGCAGTATTGTTGGTTGCTTGCTCTTTGGGAAAGTGCATCTAGACTATGTATTTGAGGTGCTCTTCGGTGGGTGCGATAAGCAGCACGCCAGCACCGGCGCCTTGCAGCGAGAAGGCACCATCAAAGTACATCAGCCACTCTTTGCTTGACGGGCCGCGCATGAGGACAGACGGCAAGGTGGTGCTCGATTACTTTCCTGGGAACACCGGGGATATCAGACGGTTGCCATGCAAACACGTTGACATTCACCCGCAGGAAAGCAACGAGCATGCTTTCCTATTTGGGGTCAAGCGTGGCACTGATGGTGAAGGTACCACCAGTGCCGTCCTCCTTGGCGGACACCTTCTTGGTCTCGGGTGGAGCTGCCATCATCTTCTTGCACTTGCCGGTGGAGCTCGATGGTGCGTCCTCGACGGTAGCGCAGCACTCTGAAGAGGTGTGCTTGCCGGAGTGGGCATCAGAGCTCTTGTTGGACTTGGCCTTCTTCTTCCCCCCGGGAGCTTCAGCGGCAAGTGTGTGGTGATCAGCTGCGACTGCTGCTTCCCGGTAGATCTTGTCGGCGCAGATAAGGGCATCCTTCTTGTCGCCGGGGACAGAGATGACACTTATCGGGCCTGGCATTTTGAGCACGTTGTATGCATAGTGAGAGGCTGCCATAAACTTGGCGAGCGTTGGACGGCCAAGGATCCCATTGTAGGGCAATGGAAAATCGGCAACATCAAATGTGACCCTCTCAGTTCTGAAATTCAGCTCGCTGCCAAATGTGACCGGCAGCGTGATCTTCCCTTTCGGCTTGCTCCTTCCGGGGTTGATTCCTTGGAATGTGCCGGTCTCTTCGAGCTCGCTGTCAGGGATCTGAAGTTTGTGAAGGACCGCGGAGGATATGAGATTCAAGCCGGACCCGCCGTCAACTAGCATCTTTGTGACCTTGAGGTTGCGGATAGTTGGTGAGACCAACATCGGCAAGCACCCGACCGCAGTTACGCGATTAGGGTGATCCCCAATGTCGAAGATGATAGGCGTGCTGGACCATTTCAGGGGCTTGCGTGACTCTATGGATGGCTCTGCTGCATTCACTTCCCGCATCCACTGTTTGAGCTGGCGGTGCGAAGTATGCAGAGAGGCGCCACCGTCAACGCACAGGACCTCTGTGGCTTTCTGAAATTCCCGCTCATCGGCCTCATCATCATCCACGTCTTCATCATCGTCGTCATCTTCATCCTTGTCGCGGCCGCGGGGAGGTCTGTCTCCTTGCCGCTGCTTGGCCTTGCCGCGGCGTCCTCCCCGGCCGAGGCGTTTCTTGCCGGATTCACCAGTTCTTTCCTGGGCCTTCTCTTTGTCGCGTCGCTCGTATTCAGCCTTCTGCTGCTCAGCAAGCTGTTCGACCTTTTTGCAGTTCTGGAGATCGTGACCCTTGGTGCGGTGAATCTTGCAATACTGCCTACTGGAGCTGCCCTGCCTGTCGGCGGCCGCCACAGGATGGGCCTCCTTGTCGGAGCCGCCAGCCTTAGCTTCCTTGGCGCCCCCTCTGTTGTCGGTCTGTTCGACAGCTAGCACTTCCTTACCCTTATTCCTTCTGTAGTTCCGCCGCTGGCCTTTCCTCGCCGGGGCGGCATCCTCACTGTCAGATCGTCCTGCTCATGTACTCTCTCCGGGGAGCCTCCTCCCCTCTTCAGCGCGTGCACACTTGTCAGCCAGGGCGTAAAGCTCGCTGACATCTCTGATCTTACACATCGCCATCTCCTCCCTCATCCTTCGATTTTGCACGTTCTGATGGAAAGCGCTAATGATCGCGGCGGGGTGGAGGTTTGGGATGTTGTGCTGTACACGGCTGAATCTTTGAATGTACTTACGCAGCGGCTCTCCTTCCTTCTGGGCGAGCAGATGAAGATCGCTTTCTTGGCCATGTGGCTTGTGGCCGCCTGTAAAGGCGCCGACAAACTGGTGGCACAAATCAGCCCAGGTGGATATGGAGTTGTCCGGCAAGTGCATGAGCCAGGATCTGACATTGGGCTTGAGCACCAGCGGGAAGTAGTTGGCAAGGATCTGGTCATCTCGCCCTCCGGCAGCCTGCACCGCAATGGTGTAGATGCTGAGGAACTCCGACGGATGCGTCTTGCCGTCGTACTTCTCCGGCACGTCTGGCTTGAAATTCTTTGTGCTGGGCCACTGGACTTGCCGCAGCTCACGGGTGAACACGGGACAACCTACCGCGTACGGCAGATCGCCCGGTTCCCCTGGCGCATGCATGTCAGCAGGGAGCCCAGCGCGCTTGTCGGATTGACGTCGCGCTTCTCTTCGGCGCTCGATGCGGGTTCGAGCGTCTTCTTGTTGTCGTTCATGGAGAACTTGGCGTTGGTCGCGACGAGCTCGTGGGTCCGATGACACGGTGGACCCGGCGAGTCGGCGATTTTGGCCTTCGTAGTGGAGAGTGCATGGAAGTCACACCTCCCTCAGTCTTGTTGCCATCGGCTCGCGTCCGGCTATCCTGCCGCGGCAACGAGGTGCTTGGTCGCCGCATAGTGTCGCCGTTGGCGAAGCCGATGAGGCTCTGGATAGTGGCCCTCCATTCGTCGGTCTTGTCCGCCGTCGGAGGATAGTCCAGGAGCAGCTGGGCCCGCGCCAAGGCTTCTGCTGGGGTGGTGGGCGGCAGAGGTGAACGGTGCGAGGAGAGGGGCGTGCTCGGACTCCTAACCAAGTTAGAAGGAGCAGCGTCCCGTCCCGGCAACCGTACCTCGCTGGGGCCAGCATGCTGGCGTGCATGCTGGTCTTGAACGCCACGCGAACCACCAGCTTGATCTTGGGTCAGCGGACGTATGGCGCTGCGAACGCTATGACGCTGCTGGTCCCGCGCCTCTTGAGAGGGACGCGGTGCGCGCATGGATGCAGAGGTCTGTGCCGCCTTGTCCTTGGACTTGGCAGCGCTGTGGGCACCCTCGTCGACGCCCATTCCTCCGCCGGCGTCCACTCCACCACCCGTTTGCTCCGGAGGCGGTGGAAGCGACGCGGACGGAACAGCTGCCTCCGAATTCTTCTTCTTCGGTGGCATGTCGATGAAGACGATGAAGATTTAGCTTGCACGCACGCCGGATCGGCTTCGCACGATCTCGACGCACCCCTACCTGGCGCGCCAGGGATGTCGGGGGTGATGCTGATTCCCGCCAACACCTATGGGGACAGGGCCCCTTTCGGTTCGGTGGGAGGCGGAGAGCGCACAAAGAGCGGATCGAGGCAGTGCACGCGGGCAATTTTACCCAGCTTCGGGCCTCACGGATGCGTAAAACCCTACTGCTGCTTGTTTGTGTATATTGGATTCTTGCTCAGGAGCGATGGACGCTGCCAGACTGAGCGTGAGAGTGTTCCTGGTGTTGAACGAGCCGAACTGGTCGTACCTCTGAACTTCCCAACCCCCTTCTACGTTGCGCTTGGGCCTCCTTTTATACTCTCAAGGGGTCACCGACAGGGGGCAACGTAGACAAGAAGGGTAAAAATGGAAAAGGATGCGGTAGGTGCAGCTACCGCTACTGTGGATACAGTGCGCCCTACCTAACTCTGACGGCAGGGGACAAGGGCATTAAATGCCTGTCTGAGTCTCCTAAACAGTGCAAAAGGTGACCGTTAGGAGCACCACCCTTTGCCACGATGGGCTTCTCTTCATCTCTGCTTGCCACCATGTACCCCTAGCTGCACGGCCTCCTGCCACGTGTGCTTGGGAGAGCCCTAGAGCGACACGTTAGCAGGTGTGCTGGAGCGCAGGCACGAAGTGGGGGTTTCCCGCGGCAAACTCCTTGCCGCGGCCGTTGTCTTGTCGCGTCCGGAAGCTTGTCGCTCGCCGGTTCTTGCCGGGACGCGGGGCGCGTCACGGTAAGCTTTCTTGATACGCCTTGAATGGCCTTCCCGGCAAGCTCCTCTTGCCGGGGTCTCGTCTCTTCCCGGCGAGCTCCTCTTGCAGGGGCCTTGGTTGGCCTTCCCGGCAAGCTCCTCTTGTCGGGGACTTGATTTGAGTACTTTGTTCTTGAATGGTCTTCAAGGGAACCACGGAGGGTCCTGGCGGTCACCTGGCAAGCCTTGCCGCGGGGCGCTGCAACTGCCTGTGCACGAGTTCGGGGTAATAGGGTACCCCTACTCTAGTACACCGACATCCCATGAGATTATACTTCCTCTGTTGGATTATATAGAGTATTACCATCGCGGTCCAAGTCATCTAGATTACTATGTCAGTTGGATGGACCTTGTTTTGCAAAAGATTGTAATCTGCCAAGTGCCCACACGACATGCGAATTACGCAGACTTCAAGCTAATTTCCTTGTTCGACCACGGACTCGCCTATCTTTACGCTGGTGCCTTCTTTAGCTGGAGACAACTCGGCTCACAGTGGATCATCGTCAAAGCTGATACACACTTCTGTGATGCTATTGAACACAATGGCATCATCTACGCGATCGACAAAGCAGATGGCACCACATATTGCTGGGATGGCGCGTGTAAGTTGTTTCCATCTCATGTTAATGATGATGCCATGACACTGTTTGAAATTTTTGTGATGATTGGCATATCCCTGTTTGAGCAGAATTTGAGTAGAACTATGGCAATGTATTAGAGATGCCGTAAATTAGCTATATTTGAAATGAGTTAATTCATGCGATTGTGGCCATGTCATTACAGCCAATTTGTACCCTGAATAATCAAACGGTTAGGAATATATGGATATTATCCTTATTTTACAGTAATCTATATACTAGTACTAAATATGAGTGTGTATCAATGTCCATGTTAGTTTCCTCATTTTCATGATGTAGAAACATGCACCACACTGTTGGTTTCATCTAACCATACATTAGGGAAGTAAATGTGCATATGGAGAACTCTATATTTGGAAGTAGTGAAATCATGCAATGCTTACCATGTGTACATACCTATATTTTCCCTTCAGCAATCAATGGCTAGAATAATATCCTCACAAAAAATTTGCCCACAGAACACGAGTATATAACAATGCATGGTCTGTTAGTTACCTTGAAGAATTTGTTTGTGAGGATAGAACATGATTACATAACATGCATGACATGGTAGTTTCCTGTGAAGAATCGATTGCGAGATAACATGAGTATAACCATGCATGGCACTTCTATATTTTTGAACCCAGTATACATTTCCCTATATTTTCCCTCCAGTTCCAACAGGGACATCTCAATGTTGTTTCTTGCATTATCCTACTCATACTCTGAACAATGTTGATCTTACATTAACAATGCATGTCCTTTTTGATATGATGCAGTGTCCCTACAGTTACTACCCTTTGTAATCACACCACCTTTGCCAAAAACAGGGAAGCACAATTGGTTCCTCGCTCGATCAGATGACAGCAAAAGACTGATGATCATTCGGACACATGGGCCGGAAAAGTTATATTGCAAAATCTCCACTGTATACAAGCACCGTGTAATACGTGAGTATCCGGACAGTGGTTGTTACATCTATGAGCAGGATACCAGCTTGTTGGGGCCTTTAGGATTTTTTAGTTGGAGGCGGGTAAACAGCCTTGGTTGACACTCTCTGTTTCTCGGACTCAATTATCCGATTAACTAGGAGATCACCGTTGGCAAGGACCTTGATGGCAGAGAGGCTCTGTTTGCTATGGAAAACTGTGTCTACACGGCGAGCCCTAGGAGATTGGGAGCAAACTCCCCTGATTGTCAATGATACAGCCTGCAGCCAAAAGAAGGTGAGAATGACAAAGGCATCCGGATTAACTTTGATCCTTGGATGTCTCAATTATGACAGGCAGTGATGTGGTTCAAGCCTTTAGGTTGATAGGTAATTGGGTTGTTGCATCGAAAGGGTGGAGTACTGGTGTCTCCGGATCACTAGTCGCTGAAGCGGGGCTGCAAATTATGATGGTGTTGGATCATCTCTTCGAATGACTTTGTTGTCTTTGCTGCTGGTTCTGGATGGGTAGTTCTTTCTTTTGTTATGCATATTCCTTGTCATTTGGTCATGCTCGTCTATGTCACTCTTACTATGTAATAGTTTCTTCTGTTTAAAATGTCATTCTCGTCTGGATCACGAGAGTCTGAGCGCTACAGATGGGTGCGTTTTGGTGGTGTAGCAAGACTTCTTATGAACTATCATGTCTTGTTGTTTATGTCAGTAGTAGTCACTAGTCAGTGTTTGAATGTTGTATATATCATTGTTTCGAACTGTTTATTGTCTTGAATTACTAGTGGGCTAAATGAGGGCATCACCATTCTCCAGTGTTCAGAGTATATCTCTCCTTTTTTCAAGTTATATAATTTGAGCTCAGTGTCTTTTGGATGATGTACACTTGTTTGGGCCAGTGAGGTGTCGATGAATATGGGTCGAGTAGTAACGCAATGCCAAACAGGTCAATTATGACTCTCAGGCCGGGCTCTCAAAAGATCCTGGAAAAAAAGGTCGGGCTCTCCAAAAAAGAAAGAATAAGGACTCTTAGGCCGACATGTGGGCGCCACCGGTGTTTTCGTGCGCTTGCGCGCTGAGAGCATATTGGCGCGTGCTCAAAATTCATGCTACCTTTTCATCCCCAGTCTCCCGTCCCTCCCCCACCTCTGGAATCTTGATTCCTACTCCAGTTCCCCCAAATCCCCCTCCTGTACACCCTGTATTCAAGCGCACTATCATGTCGCCGGTCAACGCGGATCTCCGAGCCGGAGATCCTGAGGTCCGTCCTGCCTTCGGTCGCTGCGTGTTGTCGCTCAACAGTGGCATGGCGGCGCTTGACGACCAGTTTGCCGGCAAAGTGCTGATGGTAACCATCAACGGCGACTGGCCTCCCGTCTCGTCGGACGACCTTGTCAAAGCTCTTGGCATTGCGCACGGCATCCAAATAAGTGACTTGCTCGTTGAAGTCTGTCCGCCACCGGCTGATTTCTTTGTCAGGTTCCAGACAACTTTCGACTGCAGTCGTGTGTTCGAATCTTCCCGGCGTTTGTTCTGCGATGGCACGCTGGTGTGTCCTCTGAGCTTGAGTTTTTAACAAAGCTTACCTTCCACGGCATGCCTCGACGTGCTTGGAATAGCGAGTCCATGAACGAGCTTATCAACGACCTTGGAGGTGTGCTCGTAAGTATGTTTGTTCCTCCACACAGCTAGGCTCTGACGGTTATGGCATGGATGAAGAAGCCGTCCACCATACCGAAGGTGATTGGTGTTGAGATACCGGTGCAGGAACCGGGGTTGTACTATTCGTCGCCACCAAGGCCACCACAGACCACGTTAGGGATGTACTTGTATCGAGTGTTCGTGCATGTCGAAGAAGTGGTCAATCCATCAATTGAAGTCCTGCCGCCGCCGCTGGTGCTAGGGTCTGTCGGCGACGTCCATTATAGGAGTCGACGTCAGAATTTCCCTGTGTTGCTCGGAACGATGGATGGCACGGGGCCTACTCCATTGCGCAGCGGAGGCCACTGCTTCTTTGGGAGAAGAGGCAGGGCTGGCTGCCTGGATGTGCTCTAATTTGAGGTAACAACTGAATCTTGTCAGATACTAGTTAAATCCGAGCTATGGTGTGAAGCACTGATATGCCAGTACATTTGATTGTGACATGTTCTAATTTTGTACCTGAACTTTTTTTAGACAGGGTTGTACGTCAACTTAATGTGCTAGCAGAACTTATTGTGTTGTCTGTCTGTTTTCTTTGCACAACATTCAAGATATTTCCCCGTCATTGATAAAGATGATGAACCATCATGTACGACTTCGTTGGTTTCAACATAGCCCTTCCCGTAGCGATCCACTGCTTCCATCTTGATTGTGCCGCCTGCGTAAAAATTTTGTATGCAAGTTCAGTGTGCTAAGATGTTCTATATGATTGTGTCAACTATATTAGTTTTTACTGAGCATCAGCAATGCATATGGCTGAAAGATGTATTTACGAGCATCGACCGATGGGTCTCTCTCTCTCTCTATCTCTCTCTCACACACACACACGCACACACACGCGCGCACACGCACAAGTGGGACCCGTTGAATTATTTATTTGCTCATGACAGCTTTTAATTAGGTTCCACTGTAATCTAACTTTTTTCTTAAGTTATTAATTGAGCTCAGTGACTTCAAAAAGTTGTACAGAAGCCTTGTTTGGGCCTTTTTGGCGTCGCTGAATGTGGGCTGAGTAACCATGTTAGGTTGTACTATACTACACAGGCCTTTTTTCAACATCAGCAATGCAACTAGGCCGACAGTTGTACACAATATCCGGGTCAACTTGTTATTCTCCGCCCCGCTGGGCTGCAAACTTTCCTAGGAGGTATGCATTAGGCTTAACAAGAAAATGGACTTTAAGAAATAATAAATGGGATGCAATTATAATAACTGGACAGTTACTATGCACCAAACACGTAATTAGTTTGAAAAATATATTATTTTTGGAATTTGAAATTTTTAATTTCATTACTTGTTGCGCACGCAATATTTCGTTGGATTTTAACGTAATACAACTTTATTTTGAAATTATATTTAACCTGACTAGAAATTTCGGATAAAAATATTTCGGATCCCATCAAAATGTGGGAATTTTTTTTTGAATTCTGTTTTGAGCGGTTGTTTGAAATTATTAATCGTTGTCCTGGCTAGAAGTTGGGATGTACTTTTAACAAACTATAAATGGGCTATAGTAAATTTCATTAGAATTAATAAATGGGTTGTACATTCTTATGAATCGCAAATGGGCTATATGTTCTCTGCCAAATCCGAGCTGTGGGCCTACTAAGTTGACGCGTACCAAGGGCTTTGTCAACTTAGTCAATATAAACGATTCTAGCTTCAGTGATCGTACGATGTCCATCCAACGGTCGTAGTGGTTCTTCAACCTTTGCTCTTCTTGCTCCAGCCGCCCAAAGCAGCGCCAGTCGTGTCGCGTGCTCCTGCCTCCCGTGGCCGGCTGTGATGCCGCGGAAGCCTCACCGCCCTGTACTACTCCCACCGCTGGCCAAGCCATCCCTCTACTAACCCACACCCCCTGTTATTCTGCGGCGACGACAGCCTCACACCGCAGTCGAACCAGTGAACCCTCGTACTCCTCTCCGTGCAGGCTTCCACTGCTGCGTCTTCCCCGGCTTCGCGTCGTCCCCTTCCTAGGCCTCGCCGTCGTCCAGACCACCGCCCTGGTGCTCTCGGCGTGGCGTGGTCAACGTGGTCAATGACCGACTTCCATCGGAAGAGTACTGTACGTGGAGAGGCTGACAGCTGGGTCCAGGCGGCCGCAAGGAAGTGCCTCCTTATTACGCGCAAAATAATTATTCCTCCACCTGACAGCAGGGACCCACCAGACGGGCCACCTTATTTCATGAAAAAAATGTTTCCCCCTGACTGCTGGGACCCACCGGACAAGCCAACGTATTCGCGAAAAAATGTTCCCCCCGCTGTCAGCTCGGACCCACCGGAAGTGCCTCCTTATTACGCACAAAAAAATGAATACTCCCCCTGCTAGCTGGGACCCACCATGGTGGGAGGCTGACTTGTGGGCCTACTAAGTTGACTGGAGGGGGGCCTTTGTCAACTTTAGTCAATATGAACGATTCTAGCTCCAGTGACCGTACAATGTCCATCCAATGGTCGTAGTGCTTCTTCAACCTCTAGTCTTCTTGCTCTAGCCGCCCAAAGCAGCGCCGGTCGTGCCGCATGCTCCTGCCTCCTGTGGCCGGCTGTGCTGTCGCGGGGGCCTCACCGCCCCCTACTATTCCCACCGCTCAGCGACGGCAGCCTCACACCGCAGCTGAACCAGTGAACCCTCATACTCCTCTCCACGTGGGCTTCCACTGCCGCGTCTTCCCCGGCTCCCCGTCGTCCCCTTCCTAGGCCTCGCCGTCGTCCACCGCCCTGGTGCTCTCGGCGCGGCATGGTCAACGTGGTCAAGGAACGACTTCCATCGGACGTGGACTGTACGTGGAGAGGCTGACAGCTGGGTCCACGGCCGCAGCAAGGAAGTGCCTCCTTATTACGCGGAAAATAATGATTCCTCCACCTAACATCTAGGACCCACCGGACAGGCCACTGTATTTCGCGAAAAAGCGTTTGCCCCTGACGGCTAGGACCCACCAGCTACATCTTCGCATGCAAGGAAGTGCGTCAAGGAAAAAAACGATTCGCCCCTGACTGCTGGGACCCACCAGCTACATCTTCGCAGGCAAGGAAGTGCCTGACAGTCGGGACCCACCTGGTCGAAGCATACATAGCGTTGTCATTCTGGTCGCGAACGTGTACGTACATATATACCGGTGGATGTAGAGGCGCGCACGTGTCGTAGTAGAGGCGCGTACATGTCGTAGTAGAGGCGCGCACGTAGCATGTACACGTACGTACTACGGCCAGGGTGCAAGAAAGAAAATACGGCCACGTATGTGTACATACGGGCGGGGTCTCGAACACCTACTCGCGCATACGTACGGCCAGGGCTCGTGTACATGGCTGGGTCGGAACGGAGAAACAGCATCGTCGTCGTGTTCATGGGGAGGCAACGAAATGCGTCGTGTTCATGGGGAGGCAACGGAATGCGTCGTGTTCATCGGGAGGCAACAGAACGCGTGGGAGCCAACCGACTGGGTCGGAACAGAATGCGTGGTCATGTTCATCGGGAGGGCTTGGACGGAATAGGCGATGGAAACGAGGCCTGGCGTACCACACAACGGAGGAAACGGACCTCCTACATTCGGAACGGGGTCCTGTTGATCAGGAGGGGTCTGGCGTATCGCAAAACGGAGGAAACAGACCTCCTATGGTCGAAACGAGGGTCCTGTTGATCGGGAGGGGTGTGGCGTACCACAAAACGGACGAAACAGACCTCCTACGGTCGAAACGGGGGTCCTGTTCATCGGGGGGTGTGGCGTACCGCAAAACGGGACTCCACGGAATACTATTCATCTCCACCATCGACCTCCTCCAGCCTCCACGGGCTCCTGTTCATCCAGCCTCCACCGCGTGCTACTCCACCGGCTACTGTTTAACCACCCCTCCACCGTCTACTGTTCATCTAGCCCTCCACACCACGGGGTCTTGTTCAACCACCCCTCCACGGGCACCCCTCCACCGTCTACTGTTCATCCAGCCCTCCACCACACCACGGGGTCCTGTTCATCCAGAGGCAACGCCACCGCTCACTGTCCATCCAAACCCCCCGCAACGCTCACTGTTCATCCCAGAGGCAGCATCGACCGGCTTCAGTTAGCAGCAGTAGCGAAGGAATTGCTCGATCGGGTTAAGTTAACAGCCATCGATCGATCACTCGGGTTCAGTAACGCGTAGCCTGCACTGCAATCGCTCAGGTTCAGTTAGAACCCAACGCCTCGCTCGGGTTCAGTTAGAGCCAACGCCTCGAACACACGCGCGTACGTGTACGACAGGAACGCGCATCGCTCGGCCCCCGACCTACCATCGTAACCGGGAACTCCCCGAAATTTTCCTCTCCCTCGCTTCTACCACGCGTTTTTCCGTCATGGACAGCCCAAAGAATGTCATGCAGTTGCGTCTCTGGCCCGCCCAGGATGAAAAGCCCATTTTCTGTCATGATTTTTTGTCATAGAAGTAGGAGCCCACCACATCTATGATGATGCCGGGTTTTGTCACAATTATCGTCATAGAAGTGTCATGTGTATGACAGAAAAAAAATTCATTCCGCCTCAAATGTCATGGATGTGTCTTTTTTGTAGTGGGTGTTGATGTAGAAGCCCTCCATGATCGATGCCCCCTCCGGCAGAGCTTGGAACAGGCCCCAACATGGGATCTCGTGGATACAGAAAGTTACGGCAGTGGAATTAGGGTTTTGGCTCCGTATTTGATCGTTTGGGGGTACGTAGGTATATATAGGAGGAAGAAGTACGTCGGTGGAGCAACAGGGGGCCCACGAGGGTGGAGGGTGCGCCTGGGGTGGGGGGTAGGCGCGCCCCCCTACCTCGTGGCCTCCCTGTTGGTTGCTTGACGTAGGGTCCAAGTCTCCTGGATCTTGTTCGTTCCAAAAATCACATTCCCGGAGATTTCATTCCATTTGGACTTTTGATATTCCTTTTCTTCAAAACCCTAAAATAGGCAAAAAAAATAGCAATTCTCGGATGGGCCTCCGGTTAATAGGTTAGTCCCGAAAATAATATAAAAGTGGATAATAAATCCCAATAATGTCCAAAATAGAATATAATATAGCATGGAGCAATCAAAAATCATAGATACGTTGGAGACGTATCAAGCATCCCCAAGCTTAATTCATGCTCGTCCTCGAGTAGGTAAATGATAAAAACAGAATTTTTGATGTGGAATGCTACTTGGCATAATTTCAATGTAATTCTTCTTAATTGTGGTATGAATATTCAGATCTGAAAGATTCAAGACAAAAAGTTTAATATTGACATGGAAATAATAATACTTCAAGCATACTAACTAAGCAATTATGTCTCTTCTAAATAACATGGCCAAAGAAAGTTATCCCTACAAAATCATATAGTCTGGCTATGCTCTATCTTCACCACACAAAGTATTTAAATCATGCACAACCCCGATGACAAGCCAAGCAATTGTTTCATACTTTTGACATTCTCAAACTTTTGCAATCTTCACTCAATACATGAGCGTGAGCCATGGATATAGCACTATAGGTGGAATAGAATGGTGGTTGTGGAGAAGACAAAAAGGGAGAAGATAGTCTCACATCAACTAGGCGTATCAATGGGCTATGGAGATGCCCATCAATAGATATCAATGTGAGTGAGTAGGGATTGCCATGCAACGGATGCACTAGAGCTATAAGTATATGAAATCTCAACAAAAGAAACTAAGTGGGTGTGCATCCAACTTGCTTGCTCACGAAGACCTAGGGCATTTTGAGGAAGCCCATCATTGGAATATGCAAGCCAAGTTCAATAATGAAAAATTCCCACTAGTATATGAAAGTGATATCATAGGAGACTCTCTATCATGAAGATGATGGTGCTACTTTGAAGCACAAGTGTGGTAAAAGGATAGTAGCATTGTCCCTTCTCTCTTTTTCTCTCGTTTTTTTTATTTGGGCTTCTTTGGCCTCTTTTTATTTTATTTTATTTTTCGTCCGGAGTCTCATCCCGACTTGTGGGGGAATCATAGTCTCCATCATCCTTTCCTCACTTGGGACAATGCTCTAATAATGATGATCATCACACTTTTATTTTTCTTACAACTCAAGAATTACAACTCGATACTTAGAACAAGATATGACTCTATGTGAATGCCTCCTGCGGTGTACCAGGATATGCAATGACTCATGAGTGACATGTATGAAAGAATTATAAACGGTGGCTTTGCCACAAATACAATGTCAACTACATGATCATGCAAAGCAATATGGCAATGATGAAGCATGTCATAGTAAATAGAATGGTGGAAAGTTGCATGGCAATATATCTCGGAATGGCTATGGAAATGCCATGATAGGTAGGTATGGTGGTTGTTTTGAGGAAGGTATATGGTGGGTGTATGATACCGGCGAAAGGTGTGCGGTATTAGAGAGGCTAGCAATGGTGGAAGGGTGAGAGTGTGTATGATCCATGGACTCAACATTAGTCATAAAGAACTCACATACTTATTGCAAAAATTTACAAGTTATCAAAGCAAAGTATTACGTGCATGCTCCTAGGCGGATAGATTGGTAGGAAAAGACCATTGCTCATCCCCGACCACCGCTCATAAGGAAGACAATCAATAAATAAATCATGCTCCGACTTCATCACATAACGGTTCACCATACGTGCATGCTACCGGAATCACAAACTTTAACACAAGTATTTCTCAAATTCACAACTACTCAACTAGCATGACTCTAATATCACCATCTCCATATCTCAAAACAATTATCAAGTATCAAACTTCTCATGGTATGAACACACTCATAAGAGAATTTTATTATTAATCTTGTATACCTAGCATATTATGATTATTTAAGCAAATTACCATGCTCTTTAAGACTCTCGAAATAATCTAAGTGAAGCATGAGAGATCAATAGTTTCTATAAAACAAATCCACCACCGTGCTCTAAAAGATATAAGTGAAGTACTAGAGAAAAACTATATAACTCAAAACATATAAGTGAAGCACATAGAGTATTCTAATAATTTACGAATCATGTGTGCCTCTCTCAAAAGGTGTGTACAGAAAAGATGATTGTGGTAAACTACAAAGAAAAGACTCAAATCATACAAGACGCTCCAAGCAAAACACATAACATCTAGCTAATAACTATGGACCCGAAGGTCTGAGGTAAACTAATCACACTTCATCGGAGAGACTATGGTGTTGATGTAGAAGCCCTCCGTGATCGATACCCCCTCCGGCGGAGCTCCGGAACAGGCCCCAAGATGGGATCTCATGGATACAGAAAGTTACGGCGGTGGAATTAGGGTTTTGGCTTCGTATCTGATCGTTTGGGGGTACGGAGGTATATATAGGAGGAAGAAGTACGCCGGTGGAGCAGCAGGGGGCCCACGAGGGTGGAGGGCGCGCCTGGGGGGTAGGCGCGCCCCCTACCTCGTGGCCTCCCTGTTGGTTGCTTGACGTAGGGTCCAAGTCTCCTGGATCTTGTTCGTTCCAAATATCACGTTCCCGAAGGTTTCATTCCGTTTGGACTTTTGATATTCCTTTTCTTCAAACCCTAAAATAGGCAAAAAAAAATAGCAATTCTGGGCTGGGCCTCCGGTTAATAGGTTAGTCCCAAAAATATTATAAAAGTGGATAATAAAGCCCAATAATGTCCAAAACAGAATATACTATAGCATGGAGCAATCAAAAATTATAGATACGTTGGAGACGTATCAAGCATCCCCAAGCTTAATTCCTGCTCGTCCTCGAGTAGGTAAATGATAAAAACAGAATTTTTGATGTGGAATTCTACTTGGCATAATTTCAATGTAATTCTTCTTAATTGTGGTTTGAATATTCAGATCCGAAAGATTCAATACAAAAAGTTTAATATTTACATGGAAATAATAATACTTCAAGCATACTAACTAAGCAATTATGTCTCTTCAAAATAACATGGCCAAAGAAAGTTATCCCTACAAAATCATATAGTCTGGCTATGCTCTATCTTCACCACACAAAGTATTTAAATCATGCACAACCCCGATGACAAGCCAAGCAATTGTTTCATACTTTTGACATTCTCAAACTTTTGTAATCTTCACTCAATACATGAGCGTGAGCCATGGATATAGCACTATAGGTGGAATAGAATGGTGTTTGTGGAGAAGACAAAAAGGGAGAAGATAGTCTCACATCAACTAGGCGTATCACACTACAAGAAAGCTGTTAATCCATGACGGATTTCTCATGACATTCAGTGAAACTGTCATAGACGGTCTGGTACACACGCGCAAGCCCGCTGAAGCCCGCTAAAGCCCGTCTAACCGTTCCCTGTATAAAAAGAGGTAACCCTAGGATCCTCCTCCCCGGCCCCCTCCCATCTCCCTCCTCCCGATTCCCCATCGTCTCCCATGGCCGCCACCCAACACATTTTTGCCTCTGTCCTCCCACAGCTCACCCCTGGGTCTCCACCTCCTCATAGCTCGCAGCTCCACGGCTCCCCTGCTGCCAGATCCGCCGCTCCCCAACCCAACCATCACTCTTGCAATCCATTTCTCTCTCTCTCGTGCGGCCCCTCGCACCGCGACCAACGCACGCCGATTCCCCCGACGCCGGCCACCGCACAGCACACTCAGAACCTGGTTTCTGACCCGTCCATCCTCAAGGCCGTCTGGACCCTCCGCTCCTGGTTTCCGGCACTCGCCCACGACCCCTATCCCGTCGCTAGGGTTTTGGCTGCGGCGTCACGTGCATCGATGGCGCGTCTCCGACGGCTCCTCTCTGTCGCACACAATGCCCCCTCGCGCCCTCTCCACCTCCTGGATGGCGCTGTGCGCTCGCGTGTTTCGGGCAGGATGCCGGCAACCCAGACCTCCTCTGCCGCGTCTTCGCGTGGCCGTGCATCCTGCCGCGACCCATCTACCGTGCGACGGTGATGGCCGACCTGCAATGCTACCGCTGCATCGCCTACAGACCTCTTTGGTGAGCACTTGTACCTCTGCCTCCCTCTGCTCAGATCCCGTGGTTGAACTATACTTTGTTACATGTAGATTACTAGCTTGTATCAGCCTGAAGAAAGAAATAATTTTGCAGGTAGGAATTCTAGTTTCTTCTTGTAGGAGTTGTTGCACCTCTAGTTGTTTATATTTGCTGGACAGTGAGGGGAACTTGTTAATCTGATAGCGTGCATGTTGTTTCTTAGGTTCTTTTTGCATAATGGGTTGAGTGGATGCTCTATTTCCTAAGATCTGCATTCAAGTATAGCTCATCTTGGTAAATTTAATGGGTTGCATACTTTTTTTATACTGCCGAACAAGCTTTGCGCAAGATCTGCTTCCTAATTTCATAATGTATTCAATAAAAGTTTTTGGAAAACCAATTTCATTAGAAGCTAGCCTCTTGAGAAGGTTCGTCAAATGTTTCACAAATTCTGAATTATAACATCACAGTGAGGTTAAACAGAATATTGAAATAATGCTTTGTAGTATCAATGTATGCACCTGACACCAAATTCAGGGTAGAGGACTAGTTGGCCAGGGCTCCTTAGCTAGTTATCATGCACCTTCTCCTTTCTTTGATCTTTTGTTAATCGTCTATGTAATTTGTGTTGCTCTCTTTTATCTTCCGAATCAGGTGCAAGTATTGTCGCTTGTTGTTACTCCTCTACGACCATTGTGTGGATGTTATAGTTAAACAGTGCTTTTTGTTTCATGGTGATGCCTTTTTGGTTCCCCTAGATTTGGCATATCTAAAATGCAATCTGTACAAGATGAACCAATGAAAGAAAGGAAGTTCATACTTCGGCTTCTACTTTAACAACCTTGCATTGCTTTGATACACATGTGCAATCTTCTTTCTACTGCTGTCACATTGTATAAATATATACTGGTACATTTCATTTCATTATTGTTTCCAGTTATAAATAATTGTACTATGTTGGTCAAGTGGGCAGCATATAGAATCGTTATGCACATAATTAACACGGATAATTAAATCAATGGCTTTATGGTAGAAAATCTTTTCGATCTACCCTGAATGAATATAAACGACACGTGATCATTTCAAACTGTACTTTCCTATGTTTTGTTTCATTGTTTATCAAGTATTTTTCAAGTTTCATAGTCCACTAGATTACAAATTTTGAGCGCTCCTGTCCAGAGCGAAGAGAAGGCGAAAAACTCAGAAAGTAGATACTTTTTTATTTGAGTTTTTCATCTAATAACAAGTACATGGCTTAATGTGGGAGGTCTCTCATGGAAACTAAATCATATTCTTCGTTGATATTTTCCATGCTGTTTGAAAATCACTTGGGAAGCAAGTATTGTTTACTATTTGTCAGTCCATTGAGATATATTTGCAGCATAAACATTGTGTTTCATGCCGCTGCTCGTCGACCCGTCTGTTGTAAACTTCAAATGTTAGTGATGCCATTTTGTTGGCGGGTTTATATGGCCTCAACTTCTGCTGTTATAGTACTTGAGTTTTGTGATGTGTGTTTGTTACTTTGGTGTTTTACTTTCATTTGACACACTTCTGTTTGGATTAATTTTAAGCAACCTCATGTTTACTCTTGTTATATATGTAATAGATACAATGGTATTCTCATTTATAGGCACTGTATGATTTAAGAATTTGGGACAACATGTGAGTCATTTTTATATTTGTTGCAATTCTCTTATTTCTACTATCTATGCATATCTACAAATATCTAATATTCTTGTAAACATGCTAGGTAAGATCGGATAGCAGGATACTTGGTGCCGCTTATTACAATCAGCCACTACATGATTTTCCATCAAGAGCGTCGACAGCAAGAGCGTGAATAATAGCCTCAGTAGTTATATGTTCTGATGATGTAAATGGATTGTATTGGTTCCTAACCCTGTTGTGTGATGTATTTTTGTCAAACTATGTTGTAAGTTATCATTTCATAGAGGATTTTGTAAACTGCTAAATTGTAGATACATAAAAGGGCTGCATACTGGATAAACTTTGTAATACTTTTTGTTGGGCCAAAGTTGGATTTGTACAACGCATTATGCTAAAAACGTATTGGGTCAAATTTGGGCAAGAAGAAAATGGGCACGATATTTAAATTGTCCATGATGATTTTGGTGACGAAAAATAGTATCCATGTAGGCAGCCACGTCATTTGAATTGGTCAACTGAAAATCCTACATGGTGTTTGTTTGTGATGGATTGTTCTGTCACAGAGGTTTGGGCTTGGGCGGGCCTGGGGTAGATCCATGACGGCCTATTACCGTCATGGAAGGTACGATATCAAATTATGACGCGATATACATGATGGAATTCAAATCCGTTAAGGATGGGCACCCATGACAATTTTGCACTGATCCGTGATGGACAAGATCCGTCACGTATTAACAGATTTCTTGTAGTGTCAATGGGCTATGGAGATGCCCATCAATAGATATCAATGTGAGTGAGTAGGGATTGCCATGCAACGGATGCACTAGAGCTATAAGTATATGAAGGCTCAACAAAAGAAACTAAGTGGGTGTGCATCCAACTTGCTTGCTCACGAAGACCTAGGGCATTTTGAGGAAGCCCATCATTGGAATATGCAAGCCAAGTTCTATAATGAAAAATTCCCACTAGTATATGAAAGTGGTATAATAGGAGACTCTCTATCATGAAGATCATGGTGCTACTTTGAAGCACAAGTGTGGTAAAAGGATAGTAGCATTGTCCCTTCTCTCTTTTTCTCTCGTTTTTTTTATTTGGGATTCTTTGGCCTCTTTTTATTTTATTTTATTTTTCGTCCGGAGTCTCATCCCGACTTGTGGGGGAATCATAGTCTCCATCATCCTTTCCTCACTTGGGACAATGCTCTAATAATGATGACCATCACACTTTTATTTTTCTTTCAACTCAAGAATTACAACTCGATACTTAGAATAAGATATGACTCTATGTGAATGCCTCCGGCGGTGCACCGGGATATGCAATGACTCATGAGTGACATGTATGAAAGAATTATGAATGGTGGCTTTGCCACAAATACAATGTCAACTACATGATCATGCAAAGCAATATGACAATGATGAAGCGTGTCATAGTAAACGGAACGGTGGAAAGTTGCATGGCAATATATCTCGGAATGGCTATGGAAATGCCATGATAGGTAGGTATAGTGGTTGTTTTGAGGAAGGTATATGGTGGGTGTATGATACCGGCGAAAGGTGCGCGGTATTAGAGAGGCTAGCAATGGTGGAAGGGTGAGAGTGCGTATGATCCATGGACTCAACATTAGTCATAAAGAACTCACATACTTATTGCAAAAATTTACAAGTTATCAAAGCAAAGTATTACGTGCATGCTCCTAGGGGGATAGATTGGTAGGAAAAGACCATCGCTCGTCCCCGACTGTGACGCCCCCGATTTAATCGTACACTAATCATGCATGCAAATGTGTACGATCAAGATCAGGGACTCACGGGAAGATATCACAACACAACTCTAAAACATAAATAAGTCATACAAGCATCATAATACAAGCCAGGGGCCTCGAGGGCTCAAATACAATGCTCGATCATAGACGAGTCAGCGGAAGCAACAATATCTGAGTACAGACATAAGTTAAACAAGTTTGCCTTAAGAAGGCTAGCACAAACTGGGATATAGATTGAAAGAGGCGTAGGCCTCCTGCCTGGGATCCTCCTAACTACTCCTGGTCGTCGTCAGCGGCCTGCACGTAGTAGTAGGCACCTCCAGTGTAGTAGGAATCATCGCCGACAGTGGCGTCTGGCTCCTGGACTCCAGCATCTGGTTGCGACAACCAGATAGAAGGGAAAGGGGAAAAGAGGGAGAAAAGCAACCGTGAGTACTCATCCAAAGTACTCGCAAGCAAGGAGCTACACTACATATGCATGGGTATATGTGTAAAGGGCCATATCGGTGGACTGAACTGCAGAATGCCAGAATAAAAAGGGGATAGCTAATCCTGTCGAAGACTACGCTTCTGGCAGCCTCCGTCTTGCAGCATGTAGAAGAGAGTAGATTGAAGTCCTCCAAGTAGCATCTCCAAGTAGCATCTCCAAGTAACATCTCCAGTAGCATCGCATAGCATAATCCTACCCGGCGATCCTCTCCTCGTCGCCCTGTTAGAGAGCGATCACCGGGTTGTATCTGGCACTTGGAAGGGTGTGTTTTATTAAGTATCCGGTTCTAGTTGTCATAAGGTCGAGGTACAACTCCAAGTCGTCCTGTTACCGAAGATCATGGCTATTCGAATAGATTAACTTCCCTGCAGGGGTGCACCAACTTACCCAACACGCTTGATCTCATTTGGCCGGACACACTTTCCCGGGTCATGCCCGGCCGCGAAAGATCAACACGTCGCAGCCCCACCTAGGCTCAACAGAGAGGCCAGCACGCCGGTCTAAACCTAAGCGCACAGGGGTCTGGGCCCATCGCCCATAGCACACATGCACGTTGTGTACGCGGCCGAAAGCAGAACTAGCCCCCTTAATACAAGAGCAGGCTTACGTTCCAATCCGGCGCGCGCCACTCAGTCGCTGGCGTCACGAAGTGCTTCGGCTGATACCACGACGTCGGGATACCCATAACTACTCCCGCGTAGATGGTTAGTGCGTATAGGCTCGTAGCCAACTCAGATCAAATACCAAGATCTCGTTAAGCGTGTTAAGTATCCGCGAACGCCGAATAGGGCCAGGCCCACCTCTCTCCTAGGCGGTCTCAACCTGCCATGTCGCTCCGCCACAAAGATCCACACAGAGGGCCGTCGGGACAAAGGTCCTTTCAGCCCCCAATCCGTGAATCACTCGCGGGTACTCTTCGAGCTGACCCGACTTTAGTCACCATCTGTATAGTATGTATGTATGTAAAGTATATACCCGTGATCACCTCCCGAGTGATCACGGCCCAATAGTATAGCGAGGCAGACTGACAAGAATGTAGGGCCAATGATGATAAACTAGCATCCTATACTAAGCATTTAGGATTGCGGGTAAGGTATCAATGACTGTAGCAATAATGACAGGCTATGCATCACAATAGGATTAACGGAAAGCAGTAACATGCTGCACTACTCTAATGCAAGTAGTATAGAGGAGAATAGGCCATATCTGGTGATCAAGGGGGGGGGCTTGCCTGGTTGCTCTGGCAAGAGAGAGGGGTCGTCAACTCCGTAGTCGAACTGGGCAGCAGCAGCGTCGGTCTCGTAGTCTACCGGAGAGAAAAGGGGGGAAGAAACAATGAATACCATGTAAACAGATGCATATCGATGCATGACAAGACAAGTAACGATGCTAGGCGGGCCCTAACGTGGTATGAGGTGATGCCGGTTAAGGGGGGAAACATCCGGGAAAATATCCCCGGTGTTTCGTGTTTTCGGGCAGAGGAGCCGGAGGGGGAAAGTTGCGGGTTCGATAGGTTAGGGGTGTGCGGCGGACGAACGGACTGCGTATCCGGATTCGTCTCGTCGTTCTGAGCAACTTTCATGTTGAAGATATTTTAATCCGAGTTACGGATTAAAAGATATGATTTTCTAAAGATTTTATTAATTCCTGGAATTTAATTCATTAATTAATTAATTCGAAAAATGAATTTATGACGTCAGCATGATGTCATGCTGACATCAGCAGTCAACAGAGTTGACTTGGTCAACCTGACATGTGGGTCCAGTGGGACCCACCTGTCATTCTCTGTTTAGGTTAATTACAGATTAGATAATTTAATTACTATTTAATTAACCTAACTAGTTAATTAAATTAATTAAACCGGATTAATTAACTTAATTAATTCATTAGATAATTAATTAATTATTAATTAATTTTATTAAATCTTTTTTTATTTATTATCTTCTTTTTTTTAATTTCCTTTTTTTTAATAAAACGTTATGGGGCGGGCCCCAATTGTCATGGGGCCAGGGGAGCCTATGCGGGCGTGCGATTACGGGCGCCACCCGAACGAGCACTCGCCTGCAGGGCGGGACGAGGCTGCCGAGGCGCCAACGGCGCGGCACGCCGGCGCGGCCAACCGGGGCCACGGCGGGCGGAGGCGAGGGGTGGGATTGGAGCGGGAGGCCGGCGCAGATGGTCGCGGTGGCCGGCGGGGTCGCCACGGGCGGTCTCCAGTAGAGACGGCGAGCGGGGCGACGTGGGGAACGGGGCGGCGCGCTGGCCGTGGTGCGGTGAGCGCGCCTGGGCACACGCGTGAGTGCGGTGACCACGGGGGGAGTAGAGAGGGAGCGCGGGAGGTGCGGCCATGGGCGCGGCCGGAGCAGGACCGAGAGGAGGGTAGGGGCGAGGCGGAGCTCACTGAGGGGGGGTGTAGGGCACGGGCAGCGGGCGTGACGGCGGTCGGGGAGGACCGGCGAGGAGGAGGACGGGGACGCGAGATCCCGCGATGACGGTGGAGCTCCGGCAAAAGGGGGCTCGGCGATGTGGCTCCAAGCGACGGCGAACCAGGACGGTGGCCGATCCTGGCGAAGACGGTGAGGGGACTCCGGCGGCGCGGCCCTCGTGCGGCGCCAGTGGTGGTCGGGGCACGATGCGGCGGGGCACACCCGGCCGGCGGGGCCTGCGGCGGCGTCGTTGGAGGGGGGGTCGGGGCCCTCTGCCGCGATCCGGACATGGAAGGGGAGAGAGGCTTGCGGGGTCTGGTGAGGGGG
>NC_041380.1:273899332-273913775 GCF_002162155.2 Triticum dicoccoides | reverse complement strand
GGCCGGCCTGGTTGGCCCAGAGGCCAGCTGGGCTGTGGCCCAGTGGGGGGGGGGGTTCTTTCTCTCTTTTATTCTTCTTCTTTTGTTTTCTTTTTCCCTTTCTTTTATTTATTCCTTTCGGTTTTATTAAATTATTAATTTATTTCAATTTTGAAGAAGGTGAGAACAACACCTAAATATGGTATGTTAAAGATACCACTGCCACATTAATTTGGACAGCTAAATAAAATAGTTCAATATTTTACAAAATACAAAAGGCATTTAATTACTTTCTTTTGCTGCTGTTTTATTTTCCTTTGAGCATTTAAACTTTTTATAAAAATGTGGTTTCATCACCATAATTACCTATGTATTATTTGGTTCACTCCGAACATTTAAATTTTAATATTTGAAAACTTTTATTGTTTGCTCGATTTTGAATTTGAAATTAGAACTAGGTTCCAAACTAACGCGAGTTTATCCACAGTAACCGAGGTGACGTGGCATCATTAGCGGGGATTACTGTAGCTTAATTACCCCGGCGTCACAATTCTCCTCCACTACAAGAAATCTCGTCCCGAGATTTAAGAGGGGAGTAAGGGGGGAAGGTTTGGTAACGAATATAGCGGGTCTTCTCATCCTGGCTTGCTCTCCTCGAAGAGGTCAATCCAATATATTGATGCCTTCATACTTCTGCTTCAGGTCAAAATGATGAAGTCGTCATCCTTTCTTCGGGATCTTCATCGTACTTATGAAAAGGATATGGGGGAAGACTCGGGAAGGGCGGGCCTTACCAGGTTGACTATCTGGTACATAACTCGGGGAATGGGGTAGGAAGTAACCCTCGAATTGAACTTAAGAAAATATCGAGAGTAAAGTAAGAAGGTACCATGAGAAGTTTCAAACGGTTAGGCCATTGTTCGATGTCTGAAACAACATGCGAAAGGGGTCCAGAGCAATGAGATTGAGTATTGCGTCTGTTACCAAAATAGATCACTTGGGACGGTGGCCCGTGAATTACATACGAGGCCACACGCGAGGAACAACCTTGGGAAGAGGGGGTGCAGGAGAGTCAGGTTTAATTGTGGAAATCCATCTTTTGGGAATCTCGGTGAATTGCCGTTGAGTTCACCAGACACCTCCTTGTCCTCTCCTTGGTTTAATGATGAACTATTGCTTTGAAAACCCACTCCCATAGTTCATTTCTCGAGGATCTTGCAATGTCATTTCGACGATTTGTGTTGCACCTTTTTCCTCTCGGACCCCCTGAGTCTGAGGTTTCATGACACCAATTGGATATGAATCTCGGTCAGATATGATGGTTGGGGACAACTTTCCAAGAGTTATGATGTTGATCCTTTGATGACCCGGTAACATGATGTCATGCCTAGCACCCCCCCCCCCCGGCTGGAGGACCTATCATTATAGATTCCTTTTCAGCAAGGTTATCCATTCATCCATGAGGAAATTGTAAGACTTATTATACAAGTTATTCCTGATGGATCCTTCGTGTTTTCCAAAGTCTGATCTTCACCTGATGACCATGTCAATGCTATCTCGAAGCATGTCTATGGTACTCCGAATTTCAACAAGACCCTTTGAAGCCCAATGCTAAATGTTTCTTGCTCAATTACCCAAACACCGTTGTATGGGTAATGTCATGAAATTTTTCTCCCCTTACCTAAATGGTTTTCTACCTTCTATCCTGTAATGGATATCATCTGCTTGTCCTTGGGAAGGATATACCCTTGAAAAATGTGTTTAAACATATTTTCCTTTCCATTGTCCTGTTTAATCTGATGATCATATTTTCCTTCCATTGGTTTGTTTAAACCTTTTCTATGATCTATATGATATACGCAGTAATAATCCACTGCTTGTGCAAACACCTCGATGTACAACTCTGTCAGTAAGACCTTGTTACTATTGTTGATGACATTCCGGTAACCACCGATGGACGGGAACCTATGTTGTTACGCCTCGTTTCAACGAGCAGGAAAGTGGTTCTCTTCGTCCCTCGCCCTTGGTACCAACGTTGATGCCGACATAACTGACATGGTACTCTCTAACATGCCTTGCTATCATGACCGTGGAAGATGTCACTGCTCCTATTAAAAAAACCACATGGTGGGCCCATAACCCACAGGTCCCAGGATCGAAACCTGGCTCTGATACCAACTTGTGACGCCCCCGATTTAATCGTACACTAATCATGCATGCAAATGTGTAAGATCAAGATCAGGGACTCACGGGAAGATATCACAACACAACTCTAAAACATAAATAAGTCATACAAGCATCATAATACAAGACAGGGGCCTCGAGGGCTCGAATACAAGTGCTCGATCATAGACAAGTCAGCGGAAGCAACAATATCTGAGTACAGACATAAGTTAAACAAGTTTGCCTTAAGAAGGCTAGCACAAACTGGGATATAGATCGAAAGAGGCGTAGGCCTCCTGCCTGGGATCCTCCTAACTACTCCTGGTCGTCGTCAGCGGCCTGCACGTAGTAGTAGGCACCTCCAGTGTAGTAGGAATCATCGCCGACGGTGGCGTCTGGCTCCTGGACTCCAGCATCTGGTTGCGACAACCAGATAGAAGGGAAAGGGGAAAAGAGGGAGAAAAGCAACCGTGAGTACTCATCCAAAGTACTCGCAAGCAAGGAGCTACACTACATATGCATGGGTATATGTGTAAAGGGCCATATCGGTGGACTGAACTACAGAATGCCAGAATAAAAAGGGGATAGCTAATCCTGTCGAAGACTACGCTTCTGGCAGCCTCCGTCTTGCAGCATGTAGAAGAGAGTAGATTGAAGTCCTCCAAGTAGCATCTCCAAGTAGCATCTCCAAGTAACATCTCCAGTAGCATCACATAGCATAATCCTACCCGGCGATCCTCTCCTCGTCGCCCTGTTAGAGAGCGATCACCGGGTTGTATCTGGCACTTGGAAGGGTGTGTTTTATTAAGTATCCGGTTCTAGTTGTCATAAGGTCGAGGTACAACTCCAACGCCACTCATAAGGAAGACAGTCAATAAATAAATCATGCTCCGACTTCATCACATAACGGTTCACCATACGTGCATGCTACGGGAATCACAAACTTTAACACAAGTATTTCTCAAATTCACAACTACTCAACTAGCATGACTCTAATATCACCATCTCCATATCTCAAAACAATGATCAAGTATCAAACTTCTCATAGTATTCAACACACTCATAAGAGAATTTTATTATTAATCTTGTATACCTAGCATATTAGGATTATTTAAGAAAATTACCATGCTATTTAAGACTCTCAAAATAATCTAAGTGAAGCATGAGAGATCAATAGTTTCTATAAAACAAATCCACCACCGTGCTCGAAAAGATATAAGTGAAGTACTAGAGCAAAACTATATAACTCAAAAGATATAAGTGAAGCACGTAGAGTATTCTAATAATTTCCGAATCATGTGTGTCTCTCTCAAAAGGTATGTATAGCAAAGATTATTGTGGTAAACTAGAAAGCAAAGACTCAAATAATACAAGATGCTCCAACCAAAACACATATCATGTGGTGAATAAAAATATAGCTCCAAGTAAAGTTACCAATAGAAGTAGACGAAAGAGGGGATGCCTTCCAAGGAATACCAAAGCTTTGGCATTTAGGTGTCCTTAGATTATCTTGGGGGTGCCATGGGCATCCCCAAGCTTAGGCTCTTGCCACCCCTTGTTCCATAATCCATCAAATCTTTACCCCAAAACTTGAAAACTTCACAACACAAAACTTAAAGTAGAAAATCTTGTGAGCTCCGTTAGCGAAAGAAAACGAAAGACCACTTCAAGGTAATGTAATGAACTCATTATTTATTTATATTGGTGTTAAACCTACTGTATTACAACTTCTCTATGGTTTATAAACTATTTTACTAGCCGTAGATTCATCAAAATAAGCAAACAACACACGAAACACAGAATCTGTCAAAAACAGAACAGTCTATAGTAATCTGTAGCTAGCGCAAGATATGGAACCCAAAAATTCTAAAATAAATTGCTGGGAATGAGGAATTTATCTATTAATCATCTTCAAAAATAATTAACTAAATATCACTTTCCAAATAAAAATGGCAGCAGTTCTCGTGAGCGCTAAAGTTTCTGTTTTTTATAGCAAGATTAACAAGACTTTCCCCAAGTCTTCCCAACGGTTCTACTTGGCACAAACACTAATTAAACACAAAAAACAAAACCAAAACAGAGGCTAGATAAATTATTTATTACTAAACAGGAGCAAAAAGCAAGGAATAAAAATAAAATTGGGTTGCCTCCCAACAAGCGCTATCGTTTAACGCCCCTAGCTAGGCATAAAAAGCAAGGATAGATCTAGGTATTGCCGTCTTTGGAAGGCAATCCATAAGTGGCTCTCATAATAAATTCATAAGGTAATTTAATTTTCTTTCTATGAAATTGTTCCATGCCTTTCCTTAACGGAAATTGGAATCTAATATTTCCTTCCTTCATATCAATAATCGCACCAATCGTTCTAAGGAAAGGTCTACCAAGAATAATAGGACATGAAGGATTGCAATCTATATCAAGAACAATAAAATCTATGGGCACGTAATTCCTATTTTCAACAATAAGAACATCATTAATTCTTCCCATAGGTTTCTTAATAGTGGAATCCGCAAGGTGCAAATTTAAAGAGCAATCATCAAAATCACGGAAACCTAACAAATCACACAACCTTTTTGGAATCGTGGAAACACTAGCACCCAAATCACACAAAGCATAGCATCATGATATTTAATTTTAATTTTAATAGTAGGTTCCCACTCATCATACAGTTTTCTAGGGATAGAAACTTCCAACTCAAGTTTTTCTTCATAAGATTGCATCAAAGCATCAATGATATGTTTGGTAAAAGCTTTATTTTGACTATAAGCATGAGGAGAAATTAGCATGGATTGCAACAAGGAAATACAATCTATCAAAGAGCAATTATCATAATTAAATTCCTTGAAATCCAAGATAGTGGGTTCATTACTATTTAAAGTTTTGATTTCTTCAATCCCACTTTTATCAAATTTAGCATCATGATCTAAAAACTCCGTATTTTTGGAATGCCTTCTAGGTAAAGGTGGATCATATTCAGTCCCATCATTATCAAGATTAATATTGCACAACAAAGATTTAATAGGGGACACATCAATAACTTTTAGATCTTCATCTTTATTATCATGGTCTTCAGGCTTAGCGGCCATCTTATTAACTAAGGTAGCCTGCTTATCCGAAACTTCAGCTATTAACTTCTCAAGACAAGCAATTTGGGATCTCAAACCATCAAATTATTTAGACATATCGTCGAGCTCTTTATTCATATAACTCATAAAGCTTTTTTGTTCCTTAAGCTCGTCTCTAAAGAAACTATTATGCTCAAATTGCAATACCATAAAACACTTATCGTTGCTTTCAAGTTCTTCTAACCTTTTAAGGTGAAGATCACCAAATCAGGGAAGAGCCATCGTGACAAGCAAGCAATCCAACACACAAGCAAACAAGGAGCAAGCGAAAAAGAGGCAAATAGAGAAAGAGAGGGAGGATAGAGAGAGAGAGGGCGAATAAAACGGCAAGGGTGAAGTGTGGGAGAGGAAAACGAGAGGCAAATGGTAAATAATGTAATGCGGTGGATAAGGGTTTGTGATGGGTACTTGGTACGTTGACTTCTGCGTAGACCTCCCCGGCAACGGCGCCAAAACTCCTTCTTGCTACCTCTTGAGCACTTGCATTGGTTTTCCCTGGAAGAGGAAAGGGTGGTGCAGCAAAGTAGCATAAGTATTTCCCTCAGTTTTTGAGAACCAAGGTATCAATCCAGTAGGAGGCTACGCGTGAGTCCCTGCACCTACACAAAACAAATAAATCCTCGCAACCAACGCGATAAGGGGTTGTCAATACCTACACGGTCACTTACGAGAGTGAGATCTGATAGATATGATAAGATAAGATTTTTGGTATTTTTATGATAAAGATGCAAAGTAAAATAAAATGCAATGAAAATAACTAAGTATTGGAATATTTATATGATGAAGATAGACCCGGGGGCATAGGTTTCACTAGTGGCTTCTCTCAAGAGCATAAGTATTTTACGGTGGGTGAACAAATTACTATTGAGCAATTGACAGAATTGAGCATAGTTATGAGAATATCTAGGTATGATCATGTATATAGGCATCACGTCCGAGACAAGTAGACCGACTCCTGCCTGCATCTACTACTACTACTCCACACATCGACCGCTATCCAACATGCATCTAGAGTATTAAGTTCAAGAGAACAGAGTAACGCTTTAAGCAAGATGACATGATGTAGAGGGATAAACTCATGCAATATAATGAAAACCCCATCTTGTTATCCTCGATGGCAACAATACAATGCGTGCCTTGCTGCCCCTACTGTCACTAGGAAAGGACACCACAAGATTGAACCCAAAGCTAAGCACTTCTCCCATTGCAAGAAAGATCAATCTAGTAGGCCAAACCAAACTGATTATTCGAATAGACTTGCAAAGATAACCAATAATACATAAAAGAATTCAGAGAAGATTCAAATATTGTTCATAGATAGACTTGATCGTAAACCCACAATTCATCGGTCTCAACAAACACACCTCAAAAGAAGATTAGATCGAATAGATCTCCACAAGAGAGGGGGAGAACTTTGTATTGAGATCCAAAAAGAGAGAAGAAGCCATCTAGCTAATAACTATGGACCCGAAGGTCTGAGGTAAACTACTCACACTTCATCAGAGAGGCTATGGTGTTGATGTAGAAGCCCTCTGTGATCGATGCCCCCTCCGGCGGAGCTCCGGAATAGGCCCCAAGATGGGATCTCGTGGATACAGAAAGTTACGACGGTGGAATTAGGGTTTTGGCTCCGTATCTGATCGTTTGGGGGTATGTAGGTATATATAGGAGGAAGAAGTATGTCGGTGGAGCAATAGGGGGCCCACGAGGGTGGAGGGCGTGCCTGGGGGTAGGCGCGCCCCCCTACCTCGTGGCCTCCCTGTTGGTTGCTTGACGTAGGGTCCAAGTCTCCTGGATCTTGTTCGTTCCAAAAATCACGTTCCCGAAGGTTTCATTCTGTTTGAACTTTTGATATTCCTTTTCTTCGAAACCCTAAAATAGGCAAAAAAAACAGCAATTCTGGGTTGGGCCTCTGGTTAATAGGTTAGTCCCAAAAATAGTATAGAGGTGGATAATAAAGCCCAATAATGTCCAAAACAGAATATAATATATCATGGAGCAATCAAAAATTATAGATACGTTGGAGACGTATCAAGCATCCCCAAGCTTAATTCCTGCTCGTCCTTGAGTAGGTAAATGATAAAAATAGAATTTTTGATGTGGAATGCTACTCGGCATAATTTCAATGTAATTCTTCTTAATTGTGGTATGAATATTCAGATCCAAAAGATTCAAGACAAAAAGTTTAATATTGACATGGAAATAATAATACTTCAAGCATACTAACTAAGCAATTATGTCTCTTCAAAATAACATGGCCAAAGAAAGTTATCCCTACAAAATCATATAGTCTGGCTATGCTCTATCTTCACCACACAAAGTATTTAAATCATGCACAACCCCGATGACAAGCCAAGCAATTGTTTCATACTTTTGACATTCTCAAACTTTTTCAATCTTCACTCAATACATGAGCGTGAGCCATGGATATAGCACTATAGGTGGAATAGAATGGTGGTTGTGGAGAAGACAAAAAGGGAGAAGATAGTCTCACATCAACTAGGCGTATCAATGGGCTATGGAGATGCCCATCAATAGATATCAATGTGAGTGAGTAGGGATTGCCATGCAACGGATGCACTAGAGCTATAAGTATATGAAAGCTCAACAAAAGAAACTAAGTGGGTGTGCATCCTACTTGCTTGCTCACGAAGACCTAGGGCATTTTGAGGAAGCCCATCATTGGAATATGCAAGCCAAGTTCTATAATGAAAAATCCCCACTAGTATATGAAAGTGATATCATAGAGACTCTCTATCATGAAGATCATGGTGCTACTTTGAAGCACAAGTGTGATAAAACGATAGTAGCATTGTCCCTTCTCTCTTTTTCTCTCAGTTTTTTTATTTGGGCTTCTTTGGCCTCTTTTTATTTTATTTTATTTTTCATCCAGAGTCTCATCCCGACTTGTGGGGGAATCATAGTCTCCATCATCCTTTCCTCACTTGGGACAATGCTCTAATAATGATGATCATCACACTTTTATTTTTCTTACAACTCAAGAATTACAACTCGATACTTAGAACAAGATATGACTCTATGTGAATGCCTCCGGTGGTGTACCGGGATATGCAATGACTCATGAGTGACATGTATGAAAGAATTATGAACGATGGCTTTGCCACAAATACAATGTCAACTACATGATCATGCAAAGCAATATGACAATGATGAAGTGTGTCATAGTTAACGGAATGGTGAAAAGTTGCATGGCAATATATCTCGGAATGGCTATGGAAATGCCATGATAGGTAGGTATGGTGGTTGTTTTGAGGAAGGTATATGGTGGGTGTATGATACCGGCGAAAGGTGCGCGGTATTAGAGAGGCTAGCAATGGTGGAAGGGTGAGAGTGTGTATGATCCATGGACTCAACATTAGTCATAAAGAACTCACATACTTATTGCAAAAATTTACAAGTTATCAAAGAAAATTATTACGTGCATGCTCCTATGGGCATAGATTGGTAGGAAAAGACCATCGCTCGTCCCCGACCGCCACTCATAAGGAAGATAATCAATAAATTAATCATGCTCCAACTTCATCACATAACGGTTCACCATACGTGCATGCTACGGGAATCACAAACTTTAACACAGGTATTTCTCAAATTCACAACTACTCAACTAGCATGACTCTAATATCACCATCTCCATATCTCAAAACAATTATCAAGTATCAAACTTCTCATAGTATTCAACACACTCATAAGAGAATTTTATTATTAATCTTGTATACCTAGCATATTATGATTATTTAAGCAAATTACCATGCTATTTAAGACTCTCAAAATAATCTAAGTGAAGCATGAGAGAGCAATAGTTTCTATAAAACAAATCCACCACCGTGCTCTAAAAGATATAAGTGAAGTACTAGAGCAAAACTATATAACTCAAAAGATATAAGTGAAGCACATAGAGTATTCTAATAATTTACGAATCATGTGTGTCTCTCTCAAAAGGTGTGTACAGAAAATATGATTGTGGTAAACTATAAAGCAAAGACTCAAATCATACAAGATGCTCTAGGCAAAACACATATCATGTGGTGAATAAAAATATAGCTCCAAGTAAAGTTATCGATAGAAGTAGACGAAAGAGGGATGCCTTCCGGGGCATCCCCAAGCTTTGGCTTTTAGGTGTCCTTAGATTATCTTGGGGGTTCCATGGGCATCCCCAAGCTTAGGCTCTTGCCACTCCTTGTTCCATAATCCATCAAATCTTTACCCAAAACTTGAAAACTTCACAACGCAAAACTTAAAGTAGAAAATCTCATGAGCTCCATTAGCGAAAGAAAATGAAAGACCACTTCAATGTACTGTAATTAACTCATTATTTATTTATATTGTTGTTAAACCTACTGTATTCCAACTTTTATGTTGTTTATAAACTATTTTACTAGCCATAGATTCATCAAAATAAGCAAACAACACACGAAAACAGAATCTGTCAAAAACAGAACAGTCTGTAGTAATCTGTAGCTAGCGCAAGTTATGGAACCCCAAAAATTCTAAAATAAATTGCTGGATGTGAGTAATTTATCTATTAATCATCTTTAAAAAGAATCAACTAAATAGCACTTTCTAAATAAAAATGGCAGCAGTTCCCGTGAGCGCTAAAGTTTCTGTTTTTTACAGCAAGATTAACAAGACATTCCCCAAGTCTTCCCAACGGTTCCACTTGGCACAAACACTAATTAAACACAAAAAACACAACCAAAACAGAGGATAGATAAATTATTTGTTACTAAACAGGAGAAAAAAGCAAGAAATAAAAATAAAATTGGGTTGCCTCCCAACAAGCGCTACCGTTTAACGCCCCTAGCTAGGCATAAAAAGCAAGGATAGATATATGTATTGCCATCTTTGGTAGGCAATCCATAAGTGGCTCTCATAATAGATTCATAAGGTAATTTAATTTTCTTTCTAGGAAAGTGTTCCATGCCTTTCCTTAACGGAAATTGGAATCTAATATTTCCTTCCTTCATATCAATAATCGCACCAATCGTTCTAAGGAAAGGTCTACCAAGAATAATAGGACATGAAGGATTGCAATCTATATCAAGAACGATAAAATCTATGGGCACGTAATTCCTATTTTCAACAATAAGAACATCATTGATTATTCCCATAGGTTTCTTAATAGTGGAATCCGCAAGGTGCAAATTTAAAGAGCAATCATCAAAATCACGAAAACCTAACAAATCACACAAAGTTTTTGGAATCGTGGAAACACTAGCACCCAAATCACACAAAGCATAGAATTCATGATCTTCAATTTTAATTTTAATAGTAGGTTCCCACTCATCATATAGTTTTCTAGGGATAGAAACTTCCGACTCAAGTTTTTCTTCATAAGATTGCATCAAAGCATCAATGATATGTTTGGTAAAAGCTTTATTTTGACTATAAGCATGAGGAGAAATTAGCATGGATTGCAACAAGGAAATACAATCTATCAAAGAGCAATTATCGTAATTAAATTCCTTGAAATCCAAGATAGTGGGTTCATTACTATTTAAAGTTTTGATTTCTTCAATCCCACTTTTATCAAATTTAGCATCAAGATCTAAAAACTCCGAATTTTTGGAACACCTTCTAGGTAAAGGTGGATCGTATTCAGTCCCATCATTATCAAGGTTCATATTGCAAAACAAAGATTTAATAGGGGACACATCAATAACTTTTTGATCTTCATCTTTATTATCATGGTCTTCAGGCTTAGCGGCCATCTTATTAACTAAGGTAGCCTACTTATCCGAAACTTCAGCTATTAACTTCTCAAGACAAGCAATTTGGGATCTCAAACCATCAAATTCTTTAGACATATCGTCGAGCTCTTTATTCATATAACTCATAAAGCTTTTTTGTTCCTTAAGCTCGTCTCTAAAGAAACTATTATGCTCAAATTGCAAGACCATAATACTCCTAACGTTGCTTTTGATTTCTTCTAACCTTTTAAGGTGAAGATCACTAAATCGGGAAGAGCCATCGTGACAAGCAAGCAATCCAACACACAAGCAAACGGGGAGCAAGCGAAATAGAGGCAAATAGAGAAAGAGAGGGAGGATAGAGAGAGAGGGCGAATAAAACGGCAAGGGTGAAGTGGGGGAGAGGAAAACGAGAGGCAAATGGAAAATAATGTAATGCGGTGGATAAGGGTTTGTGATGGGTACTTGGTATGTTGACTTTTGCGTAGACTTCCCCGGCAACGGCGCCAGAAATCCTTCTTGCTACCTCTTGAGCACTTGCGTTGGTTTTCCCTTGAAGAGGAAAGGGTGGTGCAGCAAAGTAGCGTAAGTATTTCCCTCAGTTTTTGAGAACCAAGGTATCCATCCAGTAGGAGGCTACGCGCGAGTCCCTGCACCTACACAAAACAAATAAATCTTCGCAACCAACGCGATAAGGGGTTGTCAATACCTACACGGTCACTTACGAGAGTGAGATCTGATAGATATGATAAGATAATATTTTTTAGTATTTTTATGATAAAGATGCAAAGTAAAATAAAAGGCAATGAAAATAACTAAGTATTGGATGATTAATATTATGAAGATAGACCCGGGGGCCATAGGTTTCACTAGTGGCTTCTCTCAAGAGCATAAGTATTTTACGGTGGGTGAACAAATTACTGTTGAGCAATTGACAGAATTGAGCATAGTTAGGAGAATATCTAGGTATGATCATGTATATAGGCATCACGTCCGAGACAAGTAGACCGACTCCTGCCTGCATCTACTACTATTACTCCACACATCGCCCGCTATCCAGCATGCATCTAGAGTATTAAGTTCAAGAGAACAGAGTAACGCTTTAAGAAAGATGACATGATGTAGAGGGATAAACTCATGCAATATGATGAAAACCCCATCTTGTTATCCTCAATGGAAACAATACAATACGTGCCTTGCTGCCCCTACTGTCAGTGGGAAAGGACACGCAAGATTGAACCCAAAGCTAAGCACTTCTCCCATTGCAAGAAAGATCAATCTAGTAGGCCAAACCAAACTGATAATTCAACAAGACTTGCAAAGATAACCAATCATACATAAAAGAATTCAGAGAAGATTCGAATATTGTTCATAGATAAACTTGATCATAACCCCACAATTCATCGGTCTCAACAAACACACCGCAAAAGAAGATTACATCAAATAGATCTCCACAAGAGAGGGGGAGAACTTTGTATTGAGATCCAAAAAGAGAGAAAAAGCCATCTAGCTAATAACTATGGACCTGAAAGTTTGAGGTAAACTACCCACACTTCATCAGAGAGGCTATGGTGTTGATGTAGAAGCCCTCCGTGATCGATGCCCCCTCCGGCGGAGCTCCGGAACAGGCCCCAAGATGCGATCTCATGGATACAGAAAGTTACAGCGGTGGAATTAGGGTTTTGGCTCCATATCTGATCTTTTGGGGGTACGTAGGTATATATAGGAGGAAGAAGTACGTTGGTGGAGCAACGGGGGGCCCACGAGGGTGGAGGGCGCGCTTGGGGGGTAGGCTCGCCCCCTACCTCGTGGCCTCCCTGTTGGTTGCTTGACGTAGGGTCCAAGTCTCCTGGATCTTGTTCGTTCCAAAAATCACGTTCCCGAAGGTTTCATTCCGTTTGGACTCCGTTTGATATTCCTTTTCTACGAAACCCTAAAATAGGCAAAAAAAACAGCAATTCTGGGCTAGGCCTCCGGTTAATAGGTTAGTCCGAAAAATAATATAAAAGTGGATAATAAAGCCCAATAATGTCCAAAACAGAATATAATATAGCATGGAGCAATCAAAAATTATAGATACATTGGAGACGTATCAGCGCGCCCCCACCCTTGTGGCTAGGGTGTGGGCCCCCTTCACTTTATTATTTCGCCAATATTTTTTATTAATTCCAAAAGTGATGTCCGTGAATTTTTAGGTCATTCCAAGAACTTATATTTCTGCACAAAAATAACACCATGGCAATTCTGCTTAAAACAACGCTAGTCCGGGTTAGTTCCATTCAAATCATGCAAATTAGAGTCCATAAACAAGGGCAAAAGAGTTTGGAAAAGTAGATACGACGGAGACATATCAAGTCCCCCAAGCTTAACCCATTGCTTGTCCTCAAGCAATTCAGTTGAGAAATTGAAAGTGATAAAGAAAAACTTTTACAAACTCTGCTTGATCTTGTTGTTGCAAATATGTAAAGCCAACACTCAAGTTTTCAGCAAAGATCATGAACTAACCATATTCACAATAACATTTAGGTCTCACATTTACTCATATCAATGGCATAATGAACTAGCGAGCAATAATAATAAATCTCGGATGACAACAATTTCTACAAACAATCATGATATGATATAACAAGATGGTATCTCGCTAGCCCTTTCTGAGACCGCAAAACATAAATGCAGAGCACCCCTGAGGATCAAGGACTGACTAGACATTGTAATTCATGGTAAAAGAGATCCCGTCACAGTCATACTCAATATAAGTTAATAACAATGCATACAAATGACACTGGTGCTCTCTAACCGGTGTTTTTTATAAGAGGATGATGACTCAGCAATAAAAGTAAATAGATAGGCCCTTCGCAGTGTTTGGGGAACGTAGTAATTTCAAAAAAAATCCTATGCACACGCAAGATCATAGTGATGCATAGCAACGAGAGGGGAGAGTGTTGTCTACGTACCCTCATAGACCGAAGCGGAAGCGTTGACGCAACGTAGAGGAAGTAGTCGTACGTCTTCCCGGTTCAACCGATCCAAGCACCGTTACTCCGGCACCTCCGAGTTCTTGGCACACGTTCAGCTCGATGACGCTCCCCGGGCTCCGATCCAGCAAAGCTTCGGGGAAGAGTTCCGTCAGCACGACGGCGTGGTGACGATCTTGATGTTCAACCGTCGCAGGGCTTCGCCTAAGCACCGCTACAATATGACCGAGGTGTAATATCGTGGAGGGGGGCACCGCACACGGCTAAGGAACGATCACGAAGATCAACTTGTGTGTCCTAGGGTGCCCCCTGCCCCCGTATATAAAGGAGCCAAGGGGAGGGGTGGCCGGCCAAGGAGGGCGCGCCAAGGGGGAGTCCTACTCCCACCGGGAGTAGGACTCCCTTCTTTCCTAGTTGGATAAGGAGAAGGGAAAGAGGAGGAAGAGGGAAAGGAAAGGGGGGGCCGCCGCCCCCCTTCCCTTGTCCTATTCGG
>NC_041380.1:273892367-273899291 GCF_002162155.2 Triticum dicoccoides | reverse complement strand
GAATGATTCCGATATCCAAATATAGGCTTCCAATATATCGATCTTTATGTCTCGACCATTTCGAGACTCCTCGTCATGTCCATGATCACATCCGGGACTCCGAACAACCTTCGGTACATCAAAATACATAAACTCATAATGAAACTGTCATCGTAACGTTAAGCATGCGGACCCTACGGTTCGAGAACAATGTAGACATGACCGAGACACGTCTCCGGTCAATAACCAATAGCGGAACCTGGATGCTCATATTGGTTCCTACATATTCTACGAAGATCTTTATCGGTCAGACCGCATAACAACATACGGTGTTCCCTTTGTCATGGGTATGTTACTTGCCCGAGATTCGATCGTCGGTATCTCAATATCTAGTTCAATCTCGTTACCGGCAAGTCTCTTTACTCGTTTCGTAATACATCATTTTGCAACTAACTCATTAGTTGCAATGCTTGCAAGGCTTATGTGATGTGCATTACCGAGAGGGCCCAGAGATACCTCTCCGACAATCGGAGTGACAAATCCTAATCTCGAAATACGCCAACCCAACATGTACCTTTGGAGACACCTGTAGAGCACCTTTATAATCACCCATTTACATTGTGACGTTTGGTAGCACATAAAGTGTTCCTCCGGCAAACGGGAGTTGCATAATCTCATAGTCATAGGAACATGTATAAGTCATGAAGAAAGCAATAGCAACATACTAAACGATCGGATGCTAAGCTAATGGAATGGGTCATGTCAATCAGATCATTCACGTAATGATGTGATCCCGTTAATCAAATAACAACTCTTTGTTCATGGTTAGGAAACATAACCATCTTTGATCAATGAGCTAGTCAAGTAGAGGCATACTAGTGACACTCTGTTTGTCTATGTATTCACACATGTATTATGTTTCCGGTTAATACAATTCTAGCATGAATAATAAACATTTATCATGGTATAAGGAAAGAAATAATAACTTTATTATTGCCTCTAGGGCATATTTCCTTCAGTCTCCCACTTGCACTAGAGTCAATAATCTAGATTACACAGTAATGATTCTAACACCCATGGAGCCTTGGTGCTGATCATGTTTTGCTCGTGGAAGAGGCTTAGTCAACGGGTCTGCAACATTCAGATCCGTTTGTATCTTGCAAATCTCTATGTCTCCCACCTGGACTAGATCCCGGATGGAATTGAAGCGTCTCTTGATGTGCTTGGTTCTCTTGTGAAATCTGGATTCCTTTGCCAAGGCAATTACACCAGTATTGTCACAAAAGATTTTCATTGGACCCCATGCACTAGGTATGACACCTAGATCGGATATGAACTCCTTCATCTAGACTCCTTCATTTGCTGCTTCCGAAGCAGCTATGTACTCCGCTTCACATGTAGATCCCGCTACAACGCTTTGTTTAGAACTGCACCAACTGACAGCTCCACCGTTTAATGTAAACACATATCCGGTTTGCGATTTAGAATCGTCTGGATCAGTGTCAAAGCTTGCATCAACGTAACCTTTTACGATGAGCTCTTTGTCACCTCCATATATGAGAAACATATCCTTAGTCCTTTTCAGGTATTTCAGGATGTTCTTGACCGCAGTCCAGTGATCCACTCCTAGATCACTTTGGTACCTCCCTGCTATACTTATAGCAAGGCACACATCAGGTCTGGTACACAGCATTGCATACATGATAGAGCCTATGGCTGAAGCATAGGGAACATCTTTCATTTTCTCTCTATCTTCTGCAGTGGTCGGGCATTGAGTCTTACTCAACTTCACACCTTGTAACACAGGCAAGAACCCTTTCTTTGCTTGATCCATTTTGAACTTCTTCAAAACTTTGTCAAGGTATGTGCTTTGTGAAAGTCCAATTAAGTGTCTTGATCTATCTCTATAGATCTTAATGCCTAATATGTAAGCAGCTTCACCAAGGTCTTTCATTGAAAAACTCTTATTCAAGTATCCCTTTATGCTATCCAGAAATTCTATATCATTTCCAGTTAGTAATATGTCATCCACATATAATATCAAAAATTCTACAGAGCTCCCACTCACTTTCTTGTAAATACAGGCTTCTCCAAAAGTCTGTATAAAACCAAATGCTTTGATCACACTATCAAAGCGTTTATTCCAACTCCGAGAGGCTTGCACCAGTACATAAATGGATCGCTGGAGCTTGCACACTTTGTTAGCTCCCTTTGGATCGACAAAACCTTCTGGTTGCATCATATACAACTCTTCTTCCAGAAATCCATTCAGGAATGCAGTTTTGACATCCATCTGCCAAATTTCATAATCATAAAATGCGGCAATTGCTAACATGATTCAGACAGACTTAAGCATCGCTACGGGTGAGAAGGTCTCATCGTAGTCAATCCCTTGAACTTGCCGAGAACCTTTTGCGACAAGTCGAGCTTTGTAGACAGTAATATTACCGTCAGCGTCAGTCTTCTTCTTGAAGATCCATTTATTCTCAATTGCTTGCCGATCATCGGGCAAGTCAACCAAAGTCCATACTTTGTTCTCATACATGGATCCCATCTCAGATTTCATGGCTTCAAGCCATTTTGCGGAATCTGGGCTCACCATCGCTTTTTCATAGTTCATAGGTTCATCATGATCTAGTAGCATGACTTCCAGAACAGGATTACCGTACCACTCTGGCGCGGATCTCACTCTGGTTGATCTACGAGGTTCAGTAGTATCTTGTTCTGAAGTTTCATGATCATCATCATTAGCTTCCTCACTAACTGGTGTAGGTGTCACAGAAACAGGTTTTTGTGATGTACTACTTTCCAATAAGGGAGTAGGTACAGTTACCTCGTCAAGTTCTACTTTCCTCCCACTCACTTCTTTCGAGAGAAACTCCTTCTCCAGAAAGTTTCCGAATTTAGCAACAAAAGTCTTGCCTTCGGATCTGTGATAGAAGGTGTATCCAATAGTTTACTTTGGATATCCTATGAAGACACATTTCTCCGATTTGGGTTCGAGCTTATCAGGTTCAAGCTTTTTCACATAAGCATCACAGCCCCAAACTTTCAGAAATGACAACTTTGGTTTCTTGCCAAACCACAGTTCATAAGGCGTCGTCTCAACGGATTTTGATGGTGCCCTATTTAACGTGAATGCGGCCGTCTCTAGAGCGTATCCCCAAAACGATAGCGGTAAATCAGTAAGAGACATCATAGATTGCACCATATCTAGTAAAGTACGATTACGACGTTCGGACACACCATTACGCTGTGGTGTTCCGGGTGGCGTGAGTTGCGAAACTATTCCACAATTTTTCAAATGTACACCAAACTCGTAACTCAAATATTCTCCTCCACGATCAGATCGTAGGAATTTTATTTTCTTGTTATGATGATTTTCAACTTCACTCTGAAATTCTTTGAACTTTTCAAATGTTTCAGACTTGTGTTTCATTAAGTAGATATACCCATATCTGCTTAAGTCATCTGTGAAGGTGAGAAAATAACGATATCCGCCACGAGCCTCAATGTTCATCGGACCACATACATCTGTATGTATGATTTCCAACAAATCTGTTGCTCTCTCCATAGTACCAAAGAACGGTGTTTTTGTCATCTTACCCATAAGGCACGGTTCGCAAGTACCAAGTGATTCATAATCAAGTGGTTCCAAAAGCCCATCAGTATGGAGTTTCTTCATGCGCTTTATACCGATATGACCCAAACGGCAGTGCCACAAATAAGTTGCACTATCATTATCAACTCTGCATCTTTTGGCTTCAACACTATGAATATGTGTGTCACTACTATTGAGGTTCAACAAAAATAGACCACTCTTTAAGGGTGCATGACCATAAAAGATATTACTCATATAAATAGAACAACCATTATTCTCAGATTTAAATGAATAACCATCTCGCATCAAACAAGATCCAGATATAATGTTCATGCTTAACGCTGGCACCAAATAACAATTATTTAGGTCTAATATTAATCCCGAAGGTAGATGTAGAGGTAGCGTGCCGACTGCGATCACATCGACTTTGGAACCGTTTCCCACGCGCATCGTCACCTCGTCCTTAGCCAATCTTCGCTTAATCCATAGTCCCTGTTTCGAGTTGCAAATATTAGCAACAGAACCAGTATCAAATACCCAGGTGCTACTGCGAGCATTAGTAAGGTACACATCAATAACATGTATATCACATATACCTTTGTTCACCTTGCCATCCTTCTTATCCGCCAAATACTTGGGGCAGTTCCGCTTCCAGTGACCAGTCTGCTTGCAGTAGAAGCACTCAGTTTCAGGCTTAGGTCCAGGTTTGGGTTTCTTTTCTTGAGTAGCAACTTGCTTGCTGTTCTTTTTGAAGTTCCCCTTCTTCTTCCCTTTGCCCTTTTTCTTGAAATTAGTGGTCTTGTTGACCATCAACACTTGATGCTCCTTCTTGATTTCTACCTCCGCAGCTTTCAGCATTGCGAAGAGCTCGGGAATAGTCTTATTCATCCCTTGCATATTATAGTTCATCATGAAGCTCTTGTAGCTTGGTGGCAGTGATTGGAGAATTCTGTTAATGACGCAATCATCTGGAAGATTAACTCCCAATTGAATCAAGTGATTATTATACCCAGACATTTTGAGTATATGCTCACTGACAGAACTGTTCTCCTCCATCTTGCAGCTATAGAACTTATTGGAGATTTCATATCTCCCAATCCGGGTATTTTCTTGAAATATTAACTTCAACTCCTGGAACATCTCATATGCTCCATGACGTTCAAAACGTCGTTGAAGTCCCGATTCTAAGCCGTAAAGCATGGCACACTGAACTATTGAGCAGTCATCAGCTTTGCTCTGCCAGATGTTCATCTGGTGTTGCTCCAGCAGCAGGCCTGGCACCCAGCGGTGCTTCCAGGACGTAATTCTTCTGTGCAGCAATGAGGATAATCCTCAAGTTACAGACCCAGTCCGTGTAATTGCTACCATCATCTTTCAACTTTGCTTTCTCAAGGAATGCATTAAAATTCAACGGAACAACAACACAAGCCATCTATCTACAATCAAGCATAAACAAGCAAGATACTATCAGGTACTAAGTTTCATGATAAATTTAGGTTCAATTAATTTACTTAAAGAACTCCCACTTATATAGACATCCCTCTAATCCTCTAAGTGATTACGTGATCCAAATCAACTAAACCATGTCCGATCATCACGTGAGATGGAGTAGTTTCATTGGTGAACATCACTATGTTGATCATATCTACTATATGATTCACGCTCGACCTTTCGGTCTCCGTGTTCCGAGGCCATATCTGTATATGCTTGGCTCGTCAAGTATAACCTGAGTATTCCACGTGTGCAACTGTTTTGCGCCCATTGTATTTGAACGTAGAGCCTATCACACCCGATCATCACGTGGTGTCTCAGCACGAAGAAATTTCGCAATGGTGCATACTCAGGGAGAACACTTCTTGATAATTAGTGAGAGATCATCTTATAATGCTACCGTCAGTCAAAGCAAGATAAGATGCATAAAAGATAAACATCACATGCAATCAATATAAGTGATATGATATGGCCATCATCATCTTGTGCTTGTGATCTCCATCTTCGAAGCACCGTCGTGATCACCATCGTCACCGGCGCGACACCTTGATCTCCATCGTAGCATCGTTGTCGTCTCGCCAATCTTATGCTTCCACGACTATCGCTACCGCTTAGTGATAAAGTAAAGCATTACAGCGCGATTGCATTGCATACAATAAAGCGACAACCATATGGCTCCTGCCAGGTTCCGATAACTTGGTTACAAAACATGATCATCTCATACAATAAAATTTAGCATCATGTATTGACCATATCACATCACAACATGCCCTGCAAAAACAAGTTAGACGTCCTCTACTTTGTTGTTGCAAGTTTTACGTGGCTGCTACGGGCTAAAGCAAGAACCAATCTTACCTACACATCAAAACCACAACGATAGTTTGTCAAGTTGGTGTTGTTTTAACCTTCGCAAGGACCGGGCGTAGCCACACTCGGTTCAACTAAAGTTGGAGAAACTGTCACCCGCAAGCCACCTATGTGCAAAGCACGTCGGGAGAACCGGTCTCGTGTAAGCGTACGCGTAATGTCGGTCCGGGCCGCTTCGTCCAACAATACCGCCGAACTAAAGTATGACATGCTGGTAAGCAGTATGACTTATATCACCCACAACTCACTTGTGTTCTACTCGTGCATATAACATCAACATATAAAACCTAGGCTCGGATACCACTGTTTGGGGAACGTAGTAATTTCAAAAAAATTCCTACGCACATGCAAGATCATAGTGATGCATAGCAACGAGAGGGGAGAGTGTTGTCTACGTACCCTCGTAGATCGGAGCAGAAGCGTTGATGCAACGTAGAGGAAGTAGTCGTATGTCTTCCCGGTTCAATCGATCCAAGCACCGTTACTCCGGCACCTCCGAGTTCTTGGCACACGTTCAGCTCGATGACGCTCCCCGGGCTCCGATCCAGCAAAGCTTCGGGGAAGAGTTCCGTCAGCACGACGGCATGGTGACGATCTTGATGTTCAACCGTCGTAGGGCTTCGCCTAAGCACCGCTACAATATGACCGAGGTGTAATATCGTGGAGGGGGGCACCGCACACGGCTAAGGAACGATCACGAAGATCAACTTGTGTGTCCTAGGGTGCCCCCCTGCCCCCGTATATAAAGGAGCCAAGGGGAGGGGGCGACCGGCCAAGGAGGGCGCGCCAAGGGGGAGTCCTACTCCCACCGGGAGTAGGACTCCCTTCTTTCCTAGTTGGATAAGGAGAAGGGGAAAGAGGGGGAAGAGGGAAAGGAAAGGGGGGGGGCACCGCCCCCCTTCCCTTGTCCTATTCGGACTAGGAAGGGGAGGGGCGCGCGGCCACCTCTTGCCTCCTTTCCTCTTCTCCCTTAAGGCCCATGTAGG
>NC_041380.1:273850754-273892071 GCF_002162155.2 Triticum dicoccoides | reverse complement strand
GTACTCCGGTAAAATCCCGATTTCACCCAGAACGATTCCGATATCCAAATATAGGCTTCCAATATATCGATCTTTATGTCTCGACCATTTCGAGACTCCTCGTCATGTCCATGATCACATCCGGGACTCCGAACAACCTTCGGTACATCAAAATACATAAACTCATAATGAAACTGTCATCGTAACATTAAGCGTGCGGACCCTATGGTTCGAGAACAATGTAGACATGACCGAGACACGTCTCCGGTCAATAACCAATAGCGAAACCTGGATGCTCATATTGGTTCCTACATATTCTACGAAGATCTTTATCGGTCAGACCGCATAACAACATACGGTGTTCCCTTTGTCATCGGTATGTTACTTGCCCGAGATTCGATCGTCGGTATCTCAATACCTAGTTCAATCTCGTTACCGGCAAGTCTCTTTACTCGTTCTGTAATACATCATTTCGCAACTAACTCATTAGTTGCAATGTTTGCAAGGCTTATGTGATGTGCATTACCGAGAGGGCCCAGAGATACCTCTCCGACAATCGGAGTGACAAATCCTAATCTCGAAATACGCCAACCCAACATGTACCTTTGGAGACACCTGTAGAGCACCTTTATAATCACCCATTTACGTTGTGACGTTTGGTAGCACACAAAGTGTTCCTCCGGCAAACGGGAGTTGCATAATCTCATAGTCATAGGAACATGTATAAGTCATGAAGAAAGCAACAACAACATACTAAACGATCGGGTGCTAAGCTAATGGAATGGGTCATGTCAATCAGATCATTCACCTAATGATGTGATCCCGTTAATCAAATAACAACTCTTTGTTCATGGTTAGGAAACATAACCATCTTTGATCAACGAGCTAGTCAAGTAGAGGCATATTAGTGACACTCTGTTTGTCTATGTATTCACACATGTATTATGTTTCCGGTCAATACAATTCTAGGATGAATAATAAACATTTATCATGATACAAGGAAATAAATAATAACTTTATTATTGCCTCTAGGGCATATTTCCTTCACGCAGAGGGAAGCAGGGATTTGCAGAGGTGCCAGAGCTCGAGTTTTGAAATAGAGATAAATAATATTTTTAGCGGCATGCTTTCATTGTCAACATAACAACTAAGAGATCTCGGTATCTTCCACGCTACATACATTATAGGCGGTTCCCAAACAGAATGGTAAAGTTTATACTCCCCCACCACCAACAAGCACACTCCACGGCTGGTCTGAAACAACAGGTACCGTCCAACTAACAACAATCCTGGGGGGTTTGTTTGCAATTATTTTGATTTGATTTGAGCTTGGGACTGGGCATCCCGGTTACCAGCCATTTTCTCATGAATGATGAGCAGAGTCCATTCATAATGAGAATAACCCACCTAGCATGGAAGATATTGACAGCCCTAGTTGGTACATGAGCGATTCGAGCATACGAAACAGATTATCATTTGAAGGATTAGAGTTTGGCACTGGCAAATTTACTTGGAACGGCAGGTAAATACCGCATATAGGAAGGTATGATGGACTCATATGGAACCACTTTGGGGTTTAAGGAAGTGGATGCACAAGCAGTATTCCCGCTTAGTACAAGTGAAGGCTAGAAAGAGACTGGGAAGCGACTGACTAGAGAGCGACAATAGTCATAAACATGCATTGAGATTAACCAACATTGAATGCAAGCATGAGTAGGATATAAATCACCGTGAACATAAATATCATGGAGGCTATGTTGATTTTGTTTCAACTACATGTGTGAACATGTGACAAGTCAAGCCACTCGAATCATTCAAAGGAGGATGCCATCCTATCATACTACATCACAACCATTTTAATAGCATGTTGGCACGCAAGGTAAACCATTATAAACTCCTAGCTAATTAAGCATGGCATGAGTAACTATAATCTCTAATTGTCATTGCAAACAGGTTTCATTCATAATAGGCTGAATCAGGAATGATGAACTAATCATATTTACAAAAACAAGATAGGTCGAGTTCGTACCAACTTGTCCTCATCTCAACCATTTCATCATATATCGTCATTATTGCCTTTCACTTGCACGACCGGACGGTGTGAATAATAATAATAGTGCATGTGCATTGGACTAAGCTAAAATCTGCAAACATTTATTCAAAGGAGAAGACAAGGTAATATGGGCTCTTTGTTAGATCAACAATAATGCATATGAGAGCCACTCAACATTTTCATCATGGTCTTCTCCTATCGACCCCCAAAGAAAAGAAAAGAATTTCAAAGAAACACATTGAAATATTTTTGGAGTTTTTGTTTTTCTGAAGAAATGTAACACAAGAACGAGAAAAACTATTTACATGGGAAAGCTCCCAAGAAGCAAAAGAAGAACGAGAAATCTTTTTGGGTTTTATTTTAATTTACAACTAAGCATGCATGGAAAGTAAACTAAACTACAATTATTATTTTTGGTTTTTCTCAAGGTTTATTAAACATACAAAAAGAAAGCAAGAAAAAGAAATAAACTAACATGGATAATACAATGAAAAAGTATGAACACCGACAACTAAAATGAGTGTGTGAAAATGAATGTAACGTTGGTGAGAAATACGTACTCCCCCAAGCTTAGCCTTTTGGCCTAAGTTGGTCTACGCTCATGGATCAAATTAGCCCTCTCCGGTGTACTGAGGAGGATCCTGGGGGTTCCACTAGTTAGCGAGCTCATGTGGATCCCACTGATAAATAGACTCCTGATATGGATTAGGTGATGGCTCTGGCTCAGGAGCTGGGGATCGTGTCCCCTCCCAGTATGCATGAATGTTCGCGAGCAAAACAAAGTACCTGCCTGAATGAATATCGAACAAAGTAGGTGCAGGCAAGGTAATAATCTGACAAGTATCCTCGCTAAATATCAAGTTATAAATGAGTCTCTTTTCCTCATCATTTTCTTCCTTTGAAAATTTCTGAAATTTTTAGTGACTCAAAATAAAAGTGAACCAAACTCAACAAAATTGATAGCAACTACTCCTATAAGTGCCTAGAGGCTATATCATGCATCAAAACTACTTTGGACCATATAAATGTGACATGCAAGCTCAAGAACAAGGTCACCACAACAACAAAAATTTGCAACAAATAAAGCACTAGAACAAAAACTAATTGGACCGTTGGAGGAGTCACATACGGAAGAACAATCCCCCAAAGCAGTTTTGTGAATGGATCTTTGAGCAAGGAGATCGAAAATGGCAGCAAAATGAGCAAGAACACGAGTTTGAGCTATGGAGTAATTTTTTCTGGAGGAAGAGGAAGAGGATGGGTGCTGACATAAGTTGAGGGGGGCACGTGGGGTCCACAAGGACAGGAGGTGCGCCCTCCATCCTTGTGGCAGCTGGTGAGGGCCCTTGGTGTGTTCTTAGTGCCAAATATTCTCAAATATTCTATAAAGCATCATACTAAATTTTCAGGGCATTTGGAGAACTTTTATTTTTGGAACATTTTTTATTGCACGGATAATTTAGAAAACAGACAGAAAATACTATTTTTGCTTTTATTTAAACTAAATAACAGAAAGTAAAAGATGGGTACAGAAGGTTTGTGCTCCTAAATTCATCCATCTCATGCTCATCAAAAGGAATCCATTAACAAGGTTGGTCAAGTCTTATTAACAAACTTCTTCGGAATGTCATGACAACGAAGAATTTTTGAATAACACTAGGTTACCTCAACGGGGATATGCATTTCCCCAACAATAAGAATATCATATTTCTTTTTGACAGTAGGAAGAGGGAATTCAAAACCTCCAATAGTAATAGTTAAAAAATTTCCAATAGAGTTGATACTATGAACTTGAGGTTGTTTCTTCGGAAAGTGTATCGTATGATCATTATCATTAACATGAAAAGTAACATTGCCTTTGTTGCAATCAATAACAGCCCTTGCAGTATTAAAAAGGGTCTACCAAGGATAACCGACATACTGTCCTCAGGAATATCAAGAATAACAAAGTTCGTTAAGATAGTAATGTTTGGAACCACAACAAGCACATCCTCACAAATAGCGATGGGTATAGCAGTTGATTTATCAGCCATTTGCAAAGAGATTTCAGTAGGTGTCAACTTATTCAATTCAAGTCTACGATACAAATAGAAAGGCATAACACTAACACCGGCTCCAATATCACATAAAGCAGTTTTAACATAGTTTCTTTTAATGGAGCATGGTATAGTTGGTACCCGTGGATCTCCAAGTTTCTTTGGTATTCCACCCTTAAAAGCGTAATTAGCAAGCATGGTGAAAATTTCAGCTTCCGGTATCTTTCTTTTATTAGTAACAATATCTTTCATGTATTTAGCATAAGGATGCATTTTAAGCATATTAGTCAAATGCATACATAAAAAGATATGTCTAATCATTTCAGCAAAGCGCTCAAAATCCTCGTCATCCTTTTTCTTGGATGGCTTAGGAGGAAAGTGCATGGGTTCCTGAACCCATGGTTCTCTTTCTTTACCATGTTTCCTATCTTATCATAACGTTGATTCCTTGATTGTGGGTTATCAAGATCAACAACAGGTTCAATCTCTACATCATTATCATTACTAGGTTGAGCATCAACATGAACATCATCATTAATATTATTACTAGGTTCATGTTCATTACCAGATTGTGTCTCAACATCAGAAATAGAAATATCATTGGGATTCTCAGGTGTGTCTATAACAGGTTCACTAGAAGCATGCAAAGTCCTAATAGTTTTCTTTTTCTTTTTATTATTAGGACTAGGTGCATCAGTATTAATTTTCTGAGAATCTTGCTCAATTCTCTTAGGATGGCCCTCAGGATATAGAGGTTCCTGAGTCATCTTACCTCCTCTAGTTATAACCCTAACAGCATTATCATTATTCTTACTATTCAACTCATTAAGCAAATCATCTTGAGCTTTGAGTACTTGTTCTACTTGAGTTGTAACCATGGAAGCATGTTTACTAATAAGCTTAAGATAATTAACAGTTCTACTCATATAATCACCCAAGTGGTTGAGCATGTAAGCATTACGTTTCAATTGTCTACTAACATAAGCATTGAAATTTTCTTGTTTAACAATGAAATTATCAAACTCATCCAAGCATTGACTAGTAGACTTATTATGAGGAATATTACCTTCATCAAATCTACGGAGAGAGTTTACCTCTACTACCTGTGTCAGGTTATCAAGACCATGTATTTCTTCAATAGACGGTAAATTCTTAACATCTTAAGCTTTAATACCTATTTCTTTCATAGATTTCTTGCCTCTTGCATATCTTCAGGACTGAGAAATAGAATACCCCTCTTCTTCGAAGTTGGCTTAGGAGTTGGTTCAGGAAGTGTCCAATCATTATCATTACTCGATATTTTATTCAATAGCAATTTAGCTTGCTCAACAGTTCTTTCCCTGAAAACACAACCGGCACAACTATCCAAGTGGTCTCTGGAAGCATCGGTTAGTCCATTATAAAACATATCAACTATTTCATTTTTCTTGAGAGGATGATCAGGCAAAGCATTAAGTAATTGGAGAAGCCTCCCCCAAGCTTGTGGGAGACTATCTTCTTCAATTTGCACAAAATTAAATATTTCCCTTAAAGCAGCTTGTTTCTTATGAGCGGGGAAATATTTTTCAAAGAAGTAGTAAATCATATCCTGGGGACTACTCACACAACCAGGAGCAAGAGAATTAAACCATATATTAGCATCACCCTTTAACGAGAAAGGAAACAATTTAAGAATATAGTAGTAGCGAATTTTTTCCTCATGAGCAAATAGGGTGGCTATATCATTCAGGTTAGTAAGATGTACCACAATAGTTTTAGATTCATAACCATAGAAAGGATCAGATTCAACCAAAGCAATTAACTCAGGATCGACAGAGAATTCATAATCCTTACTAGTAACAATGATAGGTGAAGTAGCAAAAGCAGGATCATATTTCATTCTAGCATTCAAGGATTTTTCTTTCAGCTTAGCTAACAATTTCTTAAGATCCTCTCTATCATTGTAAGGAAAGAAGTCTCTAGCAGTTTCTTCATCCATAACATAACCCTTGGGTACAACAAGCAATTCATATCTAGGGGGAGAATCATAATCTTCATCATCAGTTTTAGTAATTTCATTCTCTATAACCCTAGAAAGTTGTTCATCAAGAAATTCACCTAGTGGCACAGTATTATCAAGCAGAGAAGTAGTTTCATCATAAGCATCATGCATAGCACAAGTGGCATCATCAATAAACATGTGACATATTCGAATCAATAGCAGGTGTAGGTGTCGCAAGTTTACTCAAAACAGAAGGATAATCAAGTGCAGAGCTAGATGGCAGTTCCTTACCTCCCCTCGTAGTCGAGGGAAAAATCTTGGTTCTTTGATCTTTCAAATTCCTCATAGTGATCAACAGATATAAATCCCAAGTGACTCAGAGAATAGAGCTATGCTCCCCGGCAACAGCGCCACAAAAAGGTATTGATAACCCACAAGTGTAGGGGATCACAACAGTTTTTGAGGGTAGAGTATTCAACCCAAATTTATTGATTCGACACAAGGAGAGCCAAAGAGTATTCTCAAGTTTTATCAGCTGAGTTGTCAATTCAACCACACCTGAAAGACTTAATATCTGCAGCAAAATATTTAGTAGCAAAGTAGTATGGAAGTAACGGTAATAGTGCCAAAAGTAACGGTAGCAGTTTTGTAGCAACCATAACAGTGGCAACGGAAAAGTAACGGAGCAAAGATCAATATGTGAAAAGCTCGTAGGCAATGGATCAATGATGGATAATTATGTTGGATGGCATTCATCATGCAATAGTTATAACATAGGGTGACACAAAAATAGCTCCAATTCATCAATATAATGTAGGCATGTATTCTGAATATAGTCATACGTGCCTATGGAAAAGAACTTGCATGACATCTTTTGTCCTACCCTCCCGTGGCAGCGGGGTCCTAGTGCAAACTAAGGGATATTAAGGCCTCCTTTTAATAGAGTACCGGACCAAAGCATTAGCACTTAGTGAATACATGAAATCCTCAAACTACGGTCATCATCGGGAGTGGTCCCAGCTATTGTCACTCCGGGGTTGCCGGATCATAACATGTAGTAGGTGACTATAACTTGCAATATCAGATCAAGAACACAAATATATTCATGAAAACATAATAGGTTCAGATCTGAAATCATGGCACTCGGGCCCTAGTGACAAGCATTAGGCATAGGAAAGTCATAGCAACATCAATCTTAGAACATAGTGGATACTAGGGATCAAACCCTAACAAAACTAACTCGATTACGTGGTAAATCTCATCCAATCCATCACGGTCCAGCAAGCCTACGATGGAATTACTCACGCACGGCAGCGAGCATCATGAAATTGGTGATGGAGGATGGTTGATGATGACGATGGCAATGGATTCCCCTCTCTGGAGCCCAAAACAGACTCTAGATCTACCCTCCCGAGGAAGAATAGGGCTTGGCGGCGGCTCCATATCGTAAAACGCGATGAATCCTTCTCTTTGAATTTTTTCTCCCCGAACATGAATATATGGAGTTGGAGTTGAGGTCGGTGGAGGTCGAGGGGGCCCACAAGGATGGGTGGCGCGCCCCATGGGGGTGGGCGTCCCCCCTGTGGCCAGGGTGTGGGCCCCGTTCACTTGATTCTTTCACCAATTTTTTTTTATTAATTCTAAAAGTGATCTCCGTGAATTTTTAGGTCATTCCGAGAACTTTTATTTCTGCACAAAAATAACACCTTGGCAATTCTGCTGAAAATAGCATCAGTCCGGGTTAGTTCCATTCAAATCATGCAAATTAGAGTCCGGAACAAGGGCAAAAGAGTTCGGAAAAGTAGATACGATGGAGCTATCACCTGCCATGACATTGCTGGTTGTAGCAGATGGATCGACCAGTGCCCCCCTCGTAGGCTTGACTCGGGAGGCAGTGTGCCATCCATTAAGAATTCATCCACGGCACCATGAGTTTCACAACTATCTTCCTCCCCAGACTCAAACTCTAGCAGAAGGATCAATGATTTAGTGTCCATCACCCCGTCGAGCTGGCTTGCGGAATGATGAAACTATGGACGAGGCTTGCCCGAGAGCTTCTGTCGGTGTTGTGGTGCTAAGCCGGCCGGCTGATGCGAAACCAAGAGTCGGAGGCTCAAAATGACAGAGTCATTGGTTCAATAATGAATGCTCCCGCATGTCGGTAGTCAGCATCGTTCAACGGGGCACCGGGATGCCACACTAAGCCATCAATGGCGAACTCAAGGACACCGAAACATGAAACGAATGCTGACAGTAGGAGTTGATGAAGGAACGATGTGCACCATGATGTCAATAGATGCTTGCCCAAGGTTGGTGCCAACATTCGTCAATATAATAGTGACTACTATAGCGTTGTGTATGTGGAGGCAATCTTATGTACCGAACAGTACAGGTAGGAGTATGCATAAGGGTTTATATAGGTTCAGGCCCTCTCTGGTGGAGGTAATACCCTACACTTGTGGTGTTCTTAGCTCTTGGCGTAAGGTATAATATGAGAGAGTTGAAACCTCTGTCTGGTGCTCTCCTCCCTGCTTATATAGAGTGATCTAGGAGGGTATTAAATGTTATTGATGATCCGAGGCATGATCAACTGTTAGTGACCAATACTCCTTGGCAACTGTCGTATTTAATAGGATTACTCTACCGTTGGGTAACTGCGCTATTGATTGCATTTGGGGGCATGAAATCCTAGAGTGCAACCGACCGACTGTTGAGTCATGTCCGTTAGAGGTGGCAATTCAATCGTAGACACTTGGTCATGTGATAGGTATCCCCTCTGGTATCTCATGTCTTGGGTTGTAACCTCATTGGGCGTGGTTGATAGCCCCTTGGTCCATTATATTCTGGACCGTATTTCAACTCGTATTGGGCCTTAGGCCGGGCTATATGTATGTGTAGGTTTATCTCCGTATAACCCCTTCAACAGCCATAGTGGACTCTCCGGTTTCTTTTATTCCATATATAAGATTTGTGTGATGTCAAACTTTGTAAATTTTAACCACGTTCATATTAGAAAATATTAGTGTATACAATACTTTATACAATATGAAAATTAAATTCATATTTATTTTGTCTTGTGAAAGTTGATTTATTTTTTCAATCCCAAAAAGAAGTAAAAAAGGAATGGGACTGAGAGTGCTATACACGAACACCCGTCACTACCCAGCAACCCCGTGAACAAGTGAACCAACCTGTGGTTAGATGGTTAGAGGTATAGTGGTATCCCCAGCCCACCAGGGTTTAAGTGCTGGTGCTCGCATTATTCCTGGATTTATTTCAGGATTTCCGGCGGTGCGCTTTCAGTGGGAGAAGACGTTCCCATCGACGCTGAGGCGCCTACGGTGACTTCATAGATTTCAAGATGATATGTCGGCTCAGTCTTTTGAATGTGCTCATTGAAGGAAATATGCCCTAGAGGCAATAATAAAGTTGTTATTTATATTTCCTTATATCATGATAAATTTTTATTATTCACACTAGAATTGTATTAACCGGAAACTTAGTACATGTGTGAATACATAGACAAAAAAGAGTGTCCCTAGTATGCCTCTACTTGACTAGCTCGTTAATTAAAGATGGTTACGTTTCCTAACCATAGACATGTGTTGTCATTTGATGAATGGGATCACATCATTAGAGAATGATGTGATGGACAAGACCCATCCGTTAGCTTAGCATAATGATCATTTAGTTTTATTTCTATTGCTTTCTTCATGACGTATACATATACCTCTGACTATGAGATTATGCAACTCCCGAATACCTGAGGAACACCTCGTCTGCTACCAAACGTCACAACGTAATTGGATGATTATAAATATGCTCTACGGGTGTCTCTAAAGGTGTTTGTTGGGTTGGCATAGATCAAGATTAGGATTTGTCACTCCTTGTATTGGAGAGGTATCTCTGTGTAACATCCCAAATTTTCAATTTGGAATGTTATACATAGATCATCCATGCATATCATGATTTATTGCATTTCCGTTCCGCAATCCTCGAAATCCTAAGCAACTCAAGGACCCACGGAGAGAGTTGGGGATTTTCCGGTTTTCATATTTGATTTTTATCAAATAATGAAACGAGGATTTTGATTTTAATAATTTTTCTCTTCGAAAAATATTTCATATTAAATCAAATGAGTGGAGATAATATGACTTCTCCAAAATAATTGAAATATTGGATGGAAAATATTAAAATCATTTATTAGATTTTATTTGGTTTTATTCGGATTTTATTTGCATTAGAAAAATTGCACGTTTTCAAAATTGCATTTTTAGGGCCAAGAAAATGTTCAACTCGTCCTAAATATTTTATTTAGACGGTGAAAATTTGTTTTGGCATTTTTAGGTTTTTATTTGTTTTTTTTAGTATTTTATTTCAGACGGCGAAGTTTTAAAAAAGGGTTCCCGCGCCGACTGGGCCTAAGGCCCAGCCGCGCCAGGCCACCGCCAAGCCACCGCGCCAGGCCGCCGCCGCCACTCGGACCGGAGTCCGAGTTGGACTCCGCCTCCGCCGTGCCTTGCCGCCTCCTCCAAGTCGCTGCCCCACCCCCTTTATATACGCCGCCACCCCGCCCCCAACACCACACCACCACCGCCGCTTGCCATCGCCGCCGCCGCCGCCTACCGCCGCAGCTCACGCCGCCGCCGAGCGCCGCCGCCCCGCAAGCCGCCGCCCGCCGCTGCCTTGCCTCGCCGGACCTCTCGCCGGAGGTAGCCGCCGCGCCCCGCCGCCGTTTTTTTATAAAGATCGTTCGGTTTTTTTAGAAACCCTAGATCCATTTTTTTCAGATTCGCCAGTTTTTTTTCTTTCTTGATTCTTCTAGTTAGCGGACGTTCGTTCGAACATTCGTTTTAACGAACGGTTTCTCGCCCGTTAGTTACAACTAATGAACGCTCGTTCGTTAGTCTGTTCGTGAGTTTTCTTTTATCGGATTTATTCCGCGATTTTCTCTGATCGTGATTTCTGATCCGATCTTAGACATGTTTATCTTTTCGCTCGTTTATCGGAATAGCGATTCAAGCGCCTGGAGTTTCGTCTCGAAACCCTCTTTCCGGTTAATCAACTCAAACAAGTTTTTGCTACTGTAAAATTTTGACCTAGTTTCAGATTAGTAAACGAAGCTTCTTTCTTTCATCGTTTGACTTTTGTTGCTTCGTTTGATTTGATTCTTTTTGCGTACCAGAGTTCTTAAGTTGAAATTTCTGGTCAACCTCTCTTATTTGAGTTTTGCTTGTGCATCGTTGTTTGTTACTTATGTATGTTATTGTTTGCTTGCGATAGAATTCCCGGAGTGCGGAGCGTGTTACTACGAGTCTCTAGGATTCGCGGATCGTCAGCAAGGCAAGTAACACTTTGATCATATCCCATTATTACCCAGTTTTTATGCATTAGTTCCAATCCTCAAACATTGCATGATTAGGATGTCATTAACTTATGGGTTGGGAAGTAGTTGCTGAGGTAGAACCTATTGCCCTGTTACATTCAAACCCTTGGGAGTTACTTCTACATATTGCTTATATTGCTATGCTATGCTCGTAGACGTGGTTTGGGTTTCGGTGAAATTCATGTCAGATGTGAGATTATTAATTAATGGTTCAACTTAAGGTGGCAACTTAATCAAACAACTGGGTGGATTGAGGCACCTGGGGAACCCAGTGTTATCTGTTTTTTTGGAAATCCCGGGGTACCCGTGTGATCTTCCTATGGACCGCCACCCAGGCTCAAAGGGAACTGATATGATTCATTCTAGAAACTTCCGTGTGCAGCCACAAGCTATTATGGGCTCTAGCATAGTTGAGTAAGTTACGTGAAGCTCTTGAAGAGGTAGATCAGTAGGTAGTTGGTTTTGTAGGTTTGGTATGGTCTACCCGGAGTAGAGAGTTAACGTTTTTGAAAGACTGTGTCTCGGTCATCCGTTTCTCAAACACCATGTAGTGCGAGAAATCCAACGGAGGCGATCGAGTCTTGTGGGGAAAAGTGCGCAAACCTCTGCATAGTGTACAATATAATCATGGTTAGCCGTGTCCCCGGTTATGGACAATTCTTGAGTATCTAGTACTTGGGTTATCACATGTATCTCACCATGTTTAATTAATATTGTTGGGTTGTTAATCACTTTAATTGGGATTGAGTTGGGGGTACCTTCTCAATGATGTTTCAATCACCATGATAGTAAAATTAAAATCTATTCCTTTGTTGTAGGAAAAAATTGGCTTTTCGCAAAACTATAACCATAGAGCTTTCCACCAGCCATATATGCATATAGTGATAGCATTATTTTGTTTTTGCTCTACTGTGTTACTTTGCCAGCATATTCCATGTGCTGACCCATTTTTGGGCTGCAACGTATTATGTTGCAGACTTTTCAGACAAGGAGTAAGGTTCGTTAGGTCGTTGTCGTGCAGCTCAGCTATGCCGTTGGAGTTGATGGACTCACCTTATCTTCCAAGCCTTCCGTTGTTATAGCATTAGATGGCCTTAAGCCATATTATTGTAATAAGTTCTCTTTGGAGACATTTGATGTAATAAGTGTGTGATTGCTACTCTGTTATAAATCCTTCGAGTACTGTGTGTGTCAGCATTACCGATCCAGGGATGACACTGAAGCACAGAGACTTGACCATCTGAGGTCGGGTCGCTACAAGATGGTATCAGAGCACACGCTCAGTGTAGGACACGACCACTAAGATAAACCCTAGGTCACACTTCTCTTCTCATTTCTGACTCCTCTCCATTTTCTACTCTTTAGGATGACGGAGATGAAGAACAAGTTTGCACAACCGGATGAAGACACACCTTTTGGACGCCACTTGAAGGAAGTCACTAGGTACTTGAACATTGGAATACCAAGGTTCACCAGGACGTACAACGCCACTTTACCAGAAGAAGAGCGCTGGATGATTCAAGTACAAGTTCCAGGAAGGACGTTCTCGCCAACTTCTAAACCCATAGAGTTTCCTTTCAAAGCACCAACCTGGAGTTTAGGAAAGATTATGGCAGCTCACATCACCATGGGACGTATTGGAGAAGTGTATCACAGGGATCTCCAGGATACTATCTACCAAATATGTGGGCGCCGAGACGAGCAATGGGAAGTAATCAGCACTAAGAAGGATAGATCCATTGCAGCTTTCATCCAGGAATTAAACCAGCACATTCGACGTCAGGAGAACCAGATGTGTGCGGACATGATGGACTTGAAGAAGGCGAAGACTAGGATCATCGAGCTGGAGGAAGAACTCAAGTTTACTCGCGATGGATATGAGGAGGAAATCAAGACCCTACTGGAGAAGAATGACGACCTAGTCAAGAAGATCGGAGTATTCATGGGAGGACCAGCACCGGGAGTAGAAGACGACGATTCCACTTGCTCGGACAACTACATCATCATCGACGACACCGACTCCGACCCTAGTGATGATGACTTTGAAGACGAAGCTGGAGCAGACATCATGGAGTCTTCCACCGATCAAAATTTCTAGATGACCACCAACTATTAGTAGTATTTTCCCCATGTATGTAGTAGTAGTGAGCACTTTTGCGATAGTCCTAGACCGCTTGTATGCCCTTACTTGATTGATTGAGTGAAATGATTGTGTTTGTCTCATGTGCATATGGGTAGTGCTTTCTCATTAGACCTCTTCTATTCTAAATCTCTCCCATCTAAACCCCTCAGATGCCTCCGAGACGTGACCCCGGTTTTGCCTTCCCGCCGGAGCTCACCCAGTTGATCCAACAGCAGAATGCCTTGATGAAATTGCTAGTTCAGAACCAGGGCAACAACAACAACCCACCGCCAGTGGACAACCTAGCCCGTTTTTTAAGGTTACAGCCGCCGGTGTTTTCCAGTAGCACCGAGCCTATAGTTGCTGATGATTGGCTATGCTGTATTGGAAGGGAGTTGACCACCGCAGGTTGCACAGATGCTGAGAGGGTGCACTTTGCCGCACATCAATTGGATGGACCAGCAGCCTCATGGTGGGAGAATTACACAGCCACTTTTCCGGTAGCCAATGTCACTTGGGACCAGTTTCAGCAAGCTTTTCGCACCGCCCATGTCTCAACTGGAGCTATGCAGATGAAGAAGCGGGAGTTCCGCAACCTATGCCAGGGGAACCGTACTGTGGCTCAGTACGTGGATGAGTTTAGCAAGTTATCATGCTATGCCCCTGATGATGTGGCCACAGATGCCGCGAAGCAGGAGAAGTTTATGGAAGGGTTGAATGATGAGATGAGCATGCAGTTGATGGTAGCAACCTTCAACAACTACCAGGAGTTGGTAGATAAGGCTCTTATGATTGAAGGGAAACAGCAGCAGATTGAGAGCCGCAAGAGAAAGTATGGACAAGGGAAGTATAACTCAGGAGCTCAGCAGAAGCCTCGCCTAACCCCGAACTCGGGAGGACTTGTTCACAACCATGGAGGTCACAACCACACTGGAGGAGGATCACATAACCACAGTGGTGCTAAGAATGGGAATGGGAACGGAGCTAACAACAATCAGAACCGCTCCAACCCGTCCACTCCCGCCAAAAGAGACTTAAGTCAGGTTACCTGTTTTAAGTGCGGGAAGACAGGGCACTATGCCAATGATTGCCCCCAAGGAAAGAATGGAAATGGAAATGGAAGAGCTGGGAAGAAGCCCAATCCATTCAACAAAGGACAAGTGAACCACATTAACGTGGAGGAGGTTGAAGAGCAGCCGGACGCGGTAATAGGTAAGTTTTTGGTTAAGTCATTTACTGCTCTTGTTCTTTTCGATACTGGTGCATCGCATTCATACATATCAAGGGGATTCATGGATAAGTATAAACTACCAACCCAAACCCTTAGGACCCCTCTTTTAGTGAGTTCACCCGGAGCAGAATATATGGCTAGCCAATGGTGTGACCAGATACCCTTAACCATTGGCACACATGTGTTTCCGTCCGACCTAATTATCTTAGAGTCACAAGGATTGGATGTGATATTGGGTATGGACTGGATGTCAAAGTATGGAGGAAGCATTGACTGTGCGAGTAGGTCGATTTATCTCACCACCCCGAAGGGAAAAAGGATTAAGTATGTGTCTAGGCATGTGCCAAAAAGGAGCCAAGTGAATGCCCTTACAGGAGTTGTTCAGGAGGAAGTGCCGGTATTAAAGGATTACCCGGATGTTTTCCCAGAGGAGTTACCAGGCATGCCACCGGACAGAGACATTGAGTTTTTGATAGAGCTGTTGCCAGGTACAGGACCAATATCCAAGAGACCCTATCGTATGCCCACAAATGATCTGGAAGAAATTAAGAAACAGATCAAGGAGTTATTGGAGAAAGGATACATCCGAAGAAGTTCATCACCTTGGGGAGCCCTAGTACTTTTGGTTGAGAAGAAGGATAAATCCCTAAGAATGGTTGTTGATTACCGAGCCTTGAATGAAGTGACAATAAAGAACAAGTACCCACTGCCGATGATCAACGATCTGTTTGATCAGTTGCAAGGAGCTAAAGTGTTCTCAAAGAACGATTTACGATCAGGGTATCATCAGTTGAAGATATGAGAGAAGGACATACCAAAGACGGCGTTCACAACGCGGTATGGATTATACGACTACACGGTCATGTCGTTTGGACTGACTAACGCCCCTGCCTATTTCATGAGCATGATGAACAAGGTGTTCATGGAGTATTTGGACAAGTTTTTTGTGGTGTTTATTGATGATATTATGGTATACTCGAAGAACGAGGAGGAGCACAAAGAGCATTTGCGTTTAGTTCTCGAGAAGCTCAGGGAACACCAGTTGTATGCTAAGTTTAGCAAATGCGAGTTTTGGATCAAGGAAGTCGGATTCCTTGGACATGTTATATCAGGAGAAGGTATAGCAGTAGACCCCAGCAAGGTTCAGTCAGTCACTGAATGGTTGGCACCCACCTCAGTTAGCGAGCAGTTTTCTTGGACACGCAGGATACTACCGAAGATTCATTGAGAATTTTTCCAAGATTGCAAAACCAATGACTGAACTGTTGAAGAAGGATACCAAGTTTAAATGGACAGAAGATTGTGAAGCAAGTTTCCAGGAGTTGAAAAAACGTTTGACTACAGCCCCAGTGCTAGTACTGCCAGATATACATAAGGAGTTCCAAGTGTATTGCGACGCCTCTCGCTTAGGACTTGGATGTGTGCTTATGCAGGACAGAAGAGTTGTTTCATATGCCTCACGACAACTAAAACATCATGAGTTAAATTATGCTACGCATGATTTGGAGCTAGCGGCCGTAGTGCATGCGTTGAAGACTTGGAGACATTACCTTATTGGAAACCGTTGTGATGTGTACACGGATCACAAGAGTTTGAAGTACATCTTCACCCAGAAGGAGCTGGACCTTAGGCAGAGGAGATGGTTGGAGCTTATAAAAGATTATGACATGAAGCTACACTATCATCCAGGAAAGGCCAATGTCGTAGCAGACGCATTGAGTCAGAAGAGTTATGCTAATATCCTTGAAAGTAAAGGACTACCGAATGAATTAGCAAAGGACATCATGGAACTTCGATTAGAGATTGTACCTAGAAGGTTCATTGCCACAATGGAGGTTCAGTCGACATTGCTGGACAAGATTCGGGAAGCTCAGAACGATGATAAAGAGATTGCCGAGATAAAGGAGAAGATGGGCAAAGGAAAGGCCAAAGGTTTTCGTGAAGATGAGCACGATACCCTATGGTTTGAGGACCGAGTTTATGTGCCCAATAACCAGGAGATCAGGAAGTTAATACTTCAAGAGGCCCATGACTCACCATACTCGATACACCCCGGAAACACCAAGATGTATTTGGATTTGAAGGAACGTTTCTGGTGGACTGGTATGAAGAAGGATATTGCCGAGTATGTAGCCGTATGTGATGTATGTCAGAGAGTTAAGGCAGAACATCAGAAGCCAGTAGGACTGTTACAGCCTATGCCGATACCCGAATGGAAGTGGGATAAACTTGGCATGGACTTTATCACCGGATTACCCAGGACTAAAGCAGGATATGATTCCATATGGGTAGTAGTTGATCGTTTGACCAAAGTAGCTCACTTCATCCCAGTAAAAACCACCTATACAAGTGCAAAGTTGGCCAAGATCTATATGTCCAGGATCGTATGTCTGCATGGAGTTCCGAGGACCATCCTATCGGATCGAGGAACACAGTTTACTTCAAAGTTTTGGCATCAGTTACACCAGACTCTGGGAACGAGATTGGAGTTCAGTACAACATTTCACCCACAAACAGATGGACAGACTGAGAGAGTCAATCAAATTTTGGAGGACATGTTGAGAGCCTATGCGCTAGATTATGGATCTAGTTGGGATGGCAATTTGCCGTATGCAGAGTTCTCATACAATAATAGCTACCAAACCAGTTTGAAGATGGCACCGTTTGAAGCCCTGTATGGACGCAAGTGCAGAACACCGTTGATGTGGGATGAGGTAGGAGACCGACAGTTGTTTGGACCAGACTTGATTAAAGAATCTGAGGAGAAGGTAAAATTGATCCGAGACCGACTGAAGATTGCTCAGTCCAGGCAGAAGAGTTATGCAGACTCAAAACGCAAGGAGGTAACCTACGAAATTGGAGATGGAGCATATCTGCGAGTATCGCCCTTGCGAGGAGTAAAACGTTTTGGAGTTAAAGGAAAGTTAGCCCCGAGATTTGTAGGACCGTATCGCATTTTGGAACGGATGGGAGAAGTTGCCTACAAGTTGGAGTTACCTGAGGGATTGTCAGGAGTCCACGATGTGTTCCATGTTTCACAGCCGAAGAAGTGTCATGCTGAGATGGCGGATATACCATTAAGAGATACAGTACCCTTGGAGGCGATTCAGTCGGATAGTGATTTGACTTACGAGGAGAAGCCAGTTAAGATTCTTGAGTTTTCCAGCAGAGTCACCCGCAATAAGGTTATCAAGTTTTGCAAAGTCCAGTGGAGCCACCATATCGAGGATGAAGCTACCTGGGAACGAGAGGATGATATCCGCAAGGACCACCCATACCTATTTTCTAGCCAACCCGAATCTCTAGGGCGAGATTCATCTTAAGGGGGGTAGGTTTGTAACATCCCAAATTTTCAATTTGGAATGTTATACATAGATCATCCATGCATATCATGATTTATTGCATTTCCGTTCCGCAATCCTCGAAATCCTAAGCAACTCAAGGACCCACACAGAGAGTTATTGACCGGAGATGTGTCTCGGTCATCTCTACATAGTTCTCGAACCCGTAGGGTCCGCACGCTTAACGTTCAATGATGATTTTGTATTATGAGTTATGTGTTTTGGTGACCGATGTTTGTTCGGAGTCCTGGACGAAATCACGGACATGACGAGGAGTCTTCAAATGGTTGAGAGGTAAAGATTCATATATTGGAAGGTAGTATTCGGGCATCAGAATGGTTCCGAGTGATTCGGGTATTTTTCCGGAGTACCGAGGGGTTACCGGAAGCCCCCGGGGAAGTGTTGGGCCTACATGGGCCTAAGGGAGAGAGAGGGAAGCCCGCGGGGGGCGGGGGTGGTGGCGTGCGTCCCCCATCCTAGGGAGTCCGGATAGGACAAGGAGGAGGGGGTGTGGCCCCCCTTTCCCTTTCCCTCTCCCTCTCCTTCCTTTTCCCTCCGGTGGAAGTAAGGAAAAAAAGGGGGGCGAATCCTACTCCTAGTAGGACCCCCCATGGCGCGCGCCCCCTGGCCAGCCTCCTCCTCCTCCCCTCCTTTATATACGGGGGCGGGGGGCACCCCAAAGGCACATCAATAGTTCTCTTAGCCGTGTGTGATGCCTCCCTCCACAGTTTAGTCCTCCGGTCATAGCGTCGTAGTGCTTAGGCGAAGCCCTGCGCGGATCACATCACCATCACCGTCACCATGCCGTCATGCTGAAGGAACTCTCCCTCGACCCTCTACTGGATCAAGAGTTCGAGGAACGTCATCAAGATGAATGTGTGCTGAACACGGAGGTGTCATATGTTCGTTACTTGGATCGGTTGGATCACGAAGACATTCGACTACATCAATCGTGTTAACCTAACGCTTCCGCTTTAGGTCTACGAGGGTACGTGGACACACTCTCCCCCTCTCGTTGCTATGCATCTCCTAGATAGATCTTGCGTGATCGTAGGATTTTTTTTTTGAAATTGCATGCTACATTCCCAACAGTGGCATCAGAGCCAGGTCTATGTGTAGATGATATGCACGAGTAGAACACAATGAGTTGTCGGCGATAAAAGTCATACTAATTACCACCAACCTCTTATTTTGATTCGGCGGTATTGTTGGATGAAGCGGCCAGGACCAACATTACATGACCACGTTTATGAGACCGGTTCTACTGACGTGCTTTACACACAGGTGGCTGGCGGGTGTTTGTTTCTCCAACTTTAGTTGAATCGAATTTGACTATGGCCAGTCCTTGTTGAAGGTTAAAACAACACACTTGACAAAAAATCGTTGTGGTTTTGATGCGTAGGTAAGAATGGTTCTTGAAAGAAGCCCGTAGCAGCCATGTAGAACTTGCAACAGGAAAGTAGAGGACGTCTAACTTGTTTTTGCAAGGCATGTTGTGATGTTATATGGTCAAGACGTGATGAGATATAAATTGTTGTACGAGATGATCATGTTTTGTAAAAGTTATCGGCAACTGGCATGAGCCTTATGGTTGTCACTTTATTGTATGAAATGCAATCGCCATGTAATTTCTTTACTTTATCACTAAGCGGTAGCGATAGTCGTAAAAGCAATAGTTGGCGAGACGACAACGATGGTTCGATGGAGATCAAGGTGTCAAGTCGGTGACGATGGTGATCATGACGGTGCTTTGGAGATGGAGATCAAAGGCACAAGATGATGATGGCCATATCATATCACTTATATTGATTGCATGTGATGTTTATCCTTTATGCCTAGCATATGCAGATATGGCCTCGGAACACTGAGACCGAAAGGTCGAACGTGAAACATATAGTAGATATGATCAACATAGTGATATTCACCATTGAAAACACTCCATCTCACGTGATGATCGGACATGGTTTAGTTGCTATGGATCACGTGATCATTTAGATGACTAGAGCGATGTCTATCTAAGTGTGAGTTCTTAAGTAATATGATTAATTGAACTTTTGAAAGCACAAGTGCTCCCTGGGTGATTTTGGTAATTATTGTCAACATATCTCTTGTTGGACTAATGTTTTCATCTAGTATGTTTCAGATAAGTTCAACAATGGAGTGGCATGGACTAGAGGATGTGGAACCTCTTCAAGATGATGAGGACAAAGGATTGGCTCAAGCTCAAAGCTCTGGACTCTACATTTTCTATTTTAGTGATCCAAGATCACATTGAGTCCATAGGAAAGCCAATACTATTAAAAGGGGATGAGCTGTTGCTTAATGGCTTGCTTGCTCAAAGTGCTTAGTGATATGCTCCAAAGCCCTCAACCACTTTCTCACACCCACATTTGTCCCAAACCAAAAGACAAACTCGGCCCTATCGAAACTTTCTATCCGGCGCCACCGAGTTCTGTTGACATAGCCACTGCCAAAAACCCTAACCAATTCGGTTTCACCGATGGGATCTCGGTCTCGCCAAGATGGGCTTGCAAAATCTCTATTGCCTATTACAATAATTTCGGTCCCATCGAAATATGCAATCGGTCTCACCGAGTTTGCTTGGCCAACTCTCTGTTTCACTTATTACCCAAATCGGTCCCACCGAGTTTGTGTAATCGGTCAAACCGAGATGAGGCTTTACCCTAACCCTAGCACATCGGTCCTACCGAGTTGATCATATCGGTCCCACCGAAACTCCTAACGGTCACATTATGAACTAAATCGGTCTGACCGAGTTTTCTGATTCGGTCCCATCGAGTTTGGTAAATTGTGTATAATGGTTAGATTTTATGTGGAGGCTATACATACCCCTCCACGCACTCTTCATTCATGGAGAGAGCCATTAGAACATGCCTACACTTCCATCATACATTTTCTGAGAGAGAACCACCTACACTTGTGTTGAGGTCAAGATATTCCATTCCAAACACATAAATCTTGATCTCTAGCCCTTCCCAAGTTGCTTTCCACTCAAATCATCTTTCTACCAAATCCAATCCTATGAGAGAGAGTTGAGTGTTGGGAAGACTATCATTTGAAGCACAAGAGCAAGGAGTTCATCATCAACACATTGTCTATTACCTTTTGGAGAGTGGTGTCTCCTAGATTGGTTAGGTGTCACTTGGGAGCCTCTGTCAAGATTGCAGAGTTGAACCAAGGAGTTTGTACGGGCAAGGAGATCGCCTACTTCGTGAAGATCTACCCTAGTGAGGCAAGTCCTTCATGGGCGATGGCCATGGTGGGATAAACAAGGTTGCTTCTTCGTGGACCCTTCATGGGTGGAGCCCTCCGTGGACTCGCGCAACCGTTACCCTTCATGGGTTGAAGTCTCCATCAACGTGGATGTACGATAGCACCACCTATCGGAACCATGCCAAAAATCTCCGTGTCTCCAATTGCGTTTGCAAACTCCAATCCCATCCCTTTACATTCTTGCAAAGTTGCATGCTTTACTTTCCGCTGCCCATATACTCTTGCCATGCTTGCTTGATATGTATTGTGAATGTTTAAACATGTGCTAATACTCCACCTCAACTTGAAGAAATTAAAAATTGCCACTTTTCTTTGCTAAGTGTCTATTCACCCCCCTCTAGACACCTCTTCTCGATCCCTTTCAAATTTAATTTATCATGAACTTAGTCCTGATAGTTTTTGCATATCTATGTTGTTGTAGATCAATGGCCCGTGCTACCATTCCGTTGAATTTTAATGCGTTCCTAGAGAAAGCTAAGTTGAAAGATGATGGTAGCAACTACATGGACTGGGTTCATAACTTGAGGGTTATCCTCATTGCTGCACAAAAGAATTATGTCCTAGAAGCACCGCTAGGTGCAAGAACCGCTGCAGGAGCAACTCTGGATGTTATGAACGTCTGGCAGAGCAAAGCTGATGACTACTCGATAGTTCAGTGTGCCATGCTTTATGGCTTAGAATCGGAACTTCAAAGACGTTTTGAACATCATGGAGCATATGAGATGTTCCAGGAGTTGAAGTTAATATTTCAAGAAAATGCCCGAGTTGAGAGATATGAAGTCTACAACAAGTTCTAATGCTGCAAAATGGAGGAGAATAGTTCTATCAGTGAACACATACTCAGAATGTTCGGGTACCATAACCACTTGACTCAGCTGGGAGTTAATCTTCCTAATGATAGTGTCATTGGCAGATTTCTTCAATCACTGCCACCAAGATATAAAGGGTTCGTGATGAACTATAATGTGCAAGGGATGGAAAAGACAATTCCCGAGCTCTTCGCAATGCTAAAGGCTGCAGAGGTAGAAATCAAGAAGGAGCATCAAGTGTTGATGGCTAACAAGATCACTAGTTTCAAGAAAAAGGGAAAAGGGAAGAAGGTGAACTTCAAAAAGAACAGCAAGCAAGTTCTGCTCAAGGGAAGAAATCCAAGTCTGGACCTAAGCCTGAAACTGAGTGCTTCTACTACAAAGGGATTGGTCACTAGAAGCGGAACTGCCCCAAGTATTTGGCAGATAAGAAGGATGGCAAAGTGAAAGGTATATTTGATATACATGTTATTGATGTGTACCTTACTAATGCTCGTAGTAGCGCTTGGGTGTTTGATACTGGTTCTGTTGCTCATATTTGCAACTCGAAATAGGGGATATGGATTAAGCGAATATTGTCTAAGAACAAGGTGACAATGCGTGTCGAAAATGGTTCCAAGGTTGATGTGATCGCCGTCGGCACACTACCTCTACATCTATCGTCGGGATTAGTTTTAGACCTGAATAATTGTTATTTGGTGCCAGCGTTGAGCATGAACATTATATCTGGATCTTGTTTGATGCGAGACGGTTATTCATTTAAATTAGAGAATAATGGTTGTTCTATTTATACGAGTAATATATTTTATGGTCATGCACCCTTGATGATTGGTCTATTTTTGTTGAATCTCGATTGTAGTGATACACATATTCATAATATTGAAGCCAAAAGATGCAAAGTTAATAATGATAGTGCAACTTATTTGTGGCACTGCCGTTTAGGTCATATTGGTGTAAAGCACATGAAGAAACTCCATGCCGATGGACTTTTGGAATCACTTGATGCTTGTGAACCATGCCTCATGGGCAAGATGATTAAGACTCCATTCTCCGGAACAATGGAGCGAGCCATTGACTTATTGTAAATAATACATATTGATGTATGCGGTCCAATGAGTGTTGAGGCTCGCAGCGGGTATCGTTATTTTCTGACCTTCACAGATGATTTGAGAAGATATGGGTATATCTACTTAATGAAAAATAAGTCTGAAACATTTGAGAAGTTCAAATAATTTCAGAGTGAAGCGAAAAATCATCGTAACAAGAAAATAAAGTTTCTACGATCTGATCGTGGAGGTGAATATTTGAGTTATGAGTTTGTTCTTCATTTGAAACAATGTGGAATAGTTTCGCAACTCACGCCACCTGGAACACCATAGTGTAATGGTGTGTCCGAACGTCGTAACCATACTTTATTAGATATGGTGCGATCTATGGTGTCTCTTACCGATTTACCGCTATCATTTTGGGGTTATGCTTTAGAGACGGCTGCATTCATGTTAAATAGGGCACCATCTAAATCCGTTGAGATGACACCATATGAACTATGGTTTGGCAAGAAACCTAAACTATCATTTCTTAAAGTTTAGGGTTGCGATGCTTATGTGAAAAGCTTCAACCTGATAAGCTCGAACCCAAATCAGAGAAATGTGTCTTTATAGGAAACCCAAATAAACTATTGGGTACACCTTCTATCACAGATTCGATGGCAATGTATTCATTGCTAAGAATGGAACCTTTCTAGAGAAGGAGTTCCTCTCGAAAGAAGTAAGCGGGAGGAAAGTAGAACTTTATGAGGTAATTGTACCTTCTCCCAATTTGGAAAGTGGTTCATCATAGAAATCAGTTCCGTTGATGCCTACACCAATTAGTGAGGAAGTTAATGATGATGATCATGAAACTTCAGATCAAGTTACTACCGAACCTCATAGGTCAACCAGAGTACGTTCCGCACCAGAGTGGTAGGGTAATCCTGTTATGGAAGTCATGTTACTTGACCATGACGAACCTACAAACTATGAGGAGGCGATGATGATCCCAGATTCCGCAAAATGGCTTGAGGCCATGAAATCTGAGATGGGATCCATGTATGAGAACAAAGTGTGGACTTTGGTTGACTTTCCCGATGATTGGCAAGCCATAGAGAATAAATGGATCTTCAAGAAGAAGACTGACGCTGATGGTAATGTCACTGTCTACAAAGCTCGACTTGTTGCGAAAGGTTTTTGATAAGTTCAAGGAGTTGACTATGATGAGACCTTCTCACCCGAAGTGATGCTTAAGTCTGTCCGAATCATGTTAGCAATTGCCGCATTTTATGATTATGAAATTTGGCAAATGGATGTCAAAACTGCATTCCTTAATGGATTTCTTAAATAAGAGTTGTATATGATGCAACCAGAAGGTTTTGTCAACCCTAAAGGTGCTAACAAAGTGTGCAAGCTCCAGCGATCCATTTATGGATTGGCACAAGCCTCTCGGAGTTGGAATATACGCTTTGATAGTGTGATCAAAGCATATGGTTTTATACAAACTTTTGGAGAAGCCTGTATTTACAAGAAAGTGAGTGGGAGTTCTGTAACATTTCTAATATTATATGTGGATGACATATTGTTGATTGGAAATAATACAGAATTTCTGGATAGCATAAAAGGATACTTGAATAAGAATTTTTCAATGAAAGACCTCGGTGAAGCTGCTTATATATTGCGCATCAAGATCTATAGAGATAGATCAAGACGCTTAATTGGACTTTCACAAAGCACATACCTTGATAAAGTTTTGAAGAAGTTCAAAATGGATCAGTCAAAGAAAGGGTTCTTTCCTGTGTTACAAGGTGTGAAGTTGAGTCAGACTCAATGTCCGACCACTGCAAAAGATAGAGAGAAAATGAAAGTCATTCCCTATGCTTCAGCCATAGGTTCTATCATGTATGCAATGCTATGTACCAGACCTAGTGTGTGCCTTGGTATAAGTTTAGCAGGGAGGTACCAAAGTAATCCAGGATTGGATCACTGGACAGCGGTCAAGAACATCCTGAAATACCTAAAAAGGACTAAGGATATGTTTCTCGTTTATGGAGGTGACAAAGAGCTCGTCGTAAATGGTTACATCGATGCAAGCTTTGACACTGATCCGGAAGACTCAAAGTCGCAAACCGGATACGTATTTATATTGAATGGTGGAGCTGTAAGTTGGTGCAGTTCCAAGCAGAGCGTCGTGGCGGGATCTACGTGTGAAGCGGAGTACATAGCTTCTTCGGAAGCAGCAAATGAAGGAGTCTAGATGAAGGAGTTCATATCCGATCTAGGTGTAATACCTAGTGCATCGGGTCCAACGAAAATCTTTTGTGACAATACTCGAGCTATTGCCTTAGCGAAGGAATCCATATTTCACAAGAGAACCAAACACATCAAGAGACGCTTCAATTCCATCTGCGATCAAGTCAAGGAGGGAGACATAGAGATTTGCAAAATACATACGGATCTGAATGTTGCAGACCCATTGACTAAGCCTCTTTCACGAGCAAAACATGATAAACACCAAGACTCCATGGGTATTAGAATCATTACTATGTAATCTAGATTATTGACTCTAGTGCAAGTAGGATACTGAAGGAAATATGCCCTAGAGGCAATCATAAATTTGTTATTTATATTTCCTTATATCATGATAAATGTTTATTATTCATGCTAGAATTGTATTAACCGAAAAATTAGTACATGTGTGGATACATAGACAAAACAAAGTGTCCCTAGTATGCCTCTACTTGACTAGCTCATTAATCAAAGATGGTTAAGTTTCCTGACCATAGACATGTGGTGTCATTTGATGAACGGGATCACATCATTAGAGAATGATGTGATGGACAAGACCCATTCGTTAGCTTAGCATAATGATCGTTTAGTTTTATTGCTATTGCTTTCTTCATGACTTATACATATTCCTCTAATTATGAGATTATGCAACTCCTGAATACCAGAGGAACACCTTGTGTGATATCAAACGTCACAACATAACTGGGTGATTATAAATATGCTCTACAGGTGTCTCAGAAGGTGTTTGTTGGGTTGGCATAGATCAAGATTATGATTTGTCACTCCTTGTATAGGAGAGGTATCTCTGGGCCCTTTCGGTAATGCACATCACTATAAGCCTTGCAAGCAATGTGACTAATGAGTTAGTTGCGGGATGATGCATTACAGAACGAGTAAAGAGACTTGCCGGTAACAAGATTGAACTCGGTATGATGATACTGACGATCAAATCTTGGGCAAGTAACATATCGATGACAAAGGGAATGACGTATGTTGTTATGCGGTTTGACCGGTAAAGATCTTCAAAGAATATGTAGGAACCAATATGAGCATCCAGTTTCCGCTATTGGTTATTGACCGAAGATGTGTCTCCGTCATGTCTACATAGTTCTCGAACCCGTAGGGTCCGCACGCTTAACGTTTGGTGATGATTTGTATTATGAGTTATGTGTTTTGGTGACCGAAGTTTGTTCGGAGTCCCAGATGAGACCACGGACATGAGGAGGAGTCTCGAAATGGTCGAGAGGTAAAGTTTCATATATTGGAAGGTAGTATTCGGGCATCAGAATAATTCCGAGTGATTCGGGTATTTTTTCTGGAGTACCGATGGGTTACCGGAACCTCCTCCAGGGAAGTGTTGGGCCTACATGGGCCTAAGGGAGAGAGAGGGAAGCCCGCGGGAGGGGGTTGGCGCGTGCCCCCTCCTAGAGAGTCCAAATAGGACAAGAAGGAGGGGGCGCCCCCCCTTTCCCTCTCCCTCTCCTTCTTTTTTCCTTCGATGGAAGAAAGAAAAAAAGGGGGGGCGAATCCTACTCCTGATAGGACTCCCCCCATGGCGCGCGCCCCCTGGCCGGCCTCCTCCTCCTCCCTTCCTTTATATACGGTGGCGGGGGCACCCCAAAGGCACACCAATAGTTCTCTTAGCCGTGTACGGTGCCTCCCTCCACAGTTTACTCCTTCGTTCATAGCGTCGTAGTGCTTAGGCGAAGCCCTGCGTGAATCACATCACCATCACCGTCATCACGCCGTCGTGCTGACGGAACTCTTCCTCGACCCTCTGCTGGATCAAGAGTTCGAGAGACGTCATCGAGTTGAACGTGTGCTGAACACGGAGGTGCCATACGTTCGGTACTTGGATTGGTTGGATCGTGAAGATATTCGACTACATCAATGGCGTTAACCTAACGCTTCCCCTTTCGGTCTACGAGGATACATGGACACACTCTCCCCCTCTCGTTGTTATGCATCTCCTAGATAGATCTTGCGTGATTGTAAGATTTTTTTTTGAAATTGCATGCTACATTCCCAACACTCATAGGGGTAACAAATGCTTGTGTGTGTTATAGACGTGAGTGTATGCGCGTATGTATGAGCGCTTGCGTCTGTACTATGTTAAAAAAACCCAAATCCTTAAAAGTGCACGCGCACTATTTCGATAGAACAAGCGGCCGGCTCCTAGCCGCACGGTCTCGCTAGTGTTGTCGCGAGTACCACTTGCAGGTGCTACCTGGTCGGGGGAGAGACTTGCCACGCGACACACCCTTATCGTCTCGTCCCTTTTCTCGACCAATTTCTCCGCCGCAGCGCCCCCGCCGCTTCTCCCCTGCCGTGCCTCTCTTACCCTTCCTCCCCATGGCGCCGCCCTACTCTTCCCCTTCCTCCCCATGGCGCTGCCCTACCCTTCCCCTTCCTCCCCATGGCGCCACCTCTCTCTTGCCCTTCTTCCTATGGCGTCGCCCTTCTCCTCCACTTCCTCCCATAGTCGATGTTGCTGATGTGGATGGCGGGGCCAAGGACGACGGACTGGCTGGTGTCCAGGGCGGCGTGTGGGGTGTGGCCAAGAACGACGGCCAGCACACCACGACATCCTTCCCAATCATCACGCTGCTCTCTCCCCTACCAGATCCAATCTTGGGTCAACGCCATCATACAGGTCTGCTTCTACTTACTAGTACAGTAGTACTTGGCTACTTGCAATTCAGAATGGGCTCTCGTGATGGAAGGATATGCATGTGTTGCCTGTTGCTTGGACCTTGGAGTTGTTTTCACTTGGATGCTTAATTAGCACAATGGTGATACATGGAGTAATCAATCCAGCTGGCTGATTGATTTGGTAGTGTTTCTCTTACTCCAACATTGATTTGAACATTCATTGGGTTACATCATAACAAATAAGAAACTAATGAACTGAAAATGTTCTTAGATGAACAGATCCAAGGTTGTTTTGGTAGTGATGTAAGGCTATAAAAACAATTGAAGTTCTAAAGATTTTTTTGTCATTGTTTGTATGATTTACGATCCAACTTTTCAAACTCACGGATCTGTAGTTGATGCAAGTTGATCCATCTATTTCTCGCTTAGACTGTATTTGTCGTTATGGTAGCTCTCATAGGAGGTAGAGATCGATCCAGTTCGATGCCTCTTTTTTGTATTGAGTGATATGCAATGCTAAATTTGGCATGGTTAGTTGCACAAAGAGGTATTACAAGTTTCACCAGAGGTAGAATAGTTTGCACACTTAATTATATATAGTTGCACAGAGAGACTTCACAAGTTTCACAGGAAGGTAGTTGGCCAATTTTTGGTGCTATATGGTGCAACTCTACTAGTAAATGATGCAACTTTAGTAATACATTATATATGCAAGTTTTTAGTTGTATATCTCACATGGTAATGGGTAGTTAAAGGTGGTCGCAACTGCACAACTACGTTTCGACATCTTGCTCAATAGGAGCTACGGTGATTAGGATTATGGTGGGTTTTTACGACGATTAGGATTTTAATGGTGGGTTTGGGTAGGATTTTCACGGTGAGTTGTTCTAATTTTGTCACTATTAATATGGATCAGGATCCTATTTTGATCCATCTATTCTTGCCTACACTGCAATTGTCTCATTAAACATGATACTCTTTGTAGAGCTTCATTGCATTATGTACCTCTCTTTTTCTCGTAAGTGCATCCGTGTGGTTTCCCTGTTTTCTCGTAAGTTGGATGCATATAAGTAACCAATTGGCTAGTTTGTTGTAATAGTTGCACAGGAACGCAAACGTAGTTGGATGACACATATACAATCTCAGTTGGCTAGCCAACTATTGAAGTTGCACAATAAGGCCTAACCAGTTGCACAATCGATGGTATTCAGATGGATACACTATGTAAATCATGTTCATGCAGTGTGTGTGTGGTATTTTTGATTACACACTCATGTGTGCCCTGTTGTCAAGGGTGTGCGTTTGTACAGGAGTTTGCAAATCAGAACAGTACATATCCTAGTTGGCTTAGCCACACTTACGCAGTTGCACAGGTAAGGGATATCTAGTTGCACGGTTGACGGCTAGTTTAGTTTTGACTCCAGTGCCTAAATCATGTTAGTGTATGCTGATTTTTTTATTGCACACTCATGTGTGCCCAGTTGGCCATACAGTGCATCAAGTTGCACACATTCTTTTTTTGTTTTATATGTGTGCTTTGAAAAGTTATCTTGAGTTGCTTACCTCATGGCATTTTTTATATAAATTGTTTTTCCTCATTTTTCTTCTATGCATTGGGTTGCTTTGACTAATTTTTTTGTTTGCTTTTTTCACAGACCAAAAATGGTTGTAGAAGGAGATGCAGCTCCTACAAGGAGAGGTATCCTCAACTTGCATAGATGCATCCTGAACTTTTAGTTGCACAACAATCAATTAGGACTGAGTATCCTCAACTTTTTAAATAGTTGCACAACAATATCATACGAGTTGGCATCCTCAACTTTCATAGTTGCACTAGAACCATTTGGGAGTCGGCAGCCTCGAGTTTTCAAATAGTCCTACAACAATATTACATGAGTTGGCATCCTCAACTATTTTAGTTGCACAAGAACCAATCAGGAGTTGGCATTCCCAACTTTTTTTATAGTCCCACGACAATGTCACATGAGTTGGCATCCTCAACTATTTTAGTTGCACAAGAACAATTAAGGAGAATTCCCAACTTTTTTTTAATAATTGCACAACAATGTCACATGAGTTGGCATTCAACTCCTTTAGTTGCACAAGAACCATTCATTAGTTGGCATCCTCATGTGTTTACATGCATCTAATTTTCTAGTTTTGGTTTCTTTTTTGCATCATGTGCAAGTTATGGGGGTGGGGGAGCTGCTGTAAACTTTTGCCCATAATTCTCAGCTGCAAAGTCACATATACTATTGTGTGGAAAGATCAAAGGAAGAAAACACCTGCAGAATAGATTTTTGTCTAGTTGGTAGTTATGCTTCACAGTACCTACAACATACTTTTCTCTTTATTTTTTTCCTTTTTTTGCTACATGGACATCAGTTCTTCTGCATTATGTGTGATATAAGACTATCTATGTGCTCTCTCCTATATAATTGCACAGTTTTTGCATTTTGTTGCACACAATGCTTCAAATGTTGGCTTGTCCCATGATGTAGTTGCAAAAAAATCAGTTAAAATTGCACAGGTACAAGAGCTCCCCTTTTTTATCTCTGTTTATGCTCTCTTCAACAATGGAGAAGCTATTTTTGTAAAGAGAAATTTGGTGAGGGGGAAGTCAAGGAGGGGATCTGAACAGGAGGAGAAAATGATGACCTCTTCTTTCACCCTTGTTGGTGCTACCCGGTACATTCTGATCTGTCCTCACTTTTTCCCCTTTTTTTCATGGCAAATTGTTCCAGATCTGTTGTTAGTTCACTTTGATTCATCTACCATGGCAGCTTTGGCGATGGAGATCTAGACCAAGGAAACCATTTGTTTTCTAGGAAAGAAGAAGGTGGGAACAGGTAAGGGCGTGAGAAAGAAAAAGTTGGTGGCCAGTGGGCATAAGAGCTTCGAGAGAGGAGGGAAGGGCACATGATTGGGGCGCGACTAGCATAGAAAAACAGCCACGGGTAGAAAAATAGAAAAAAACTATCTGAGCCATCAGTTTCAGGATGAGTGGTCCAGATTGTAGTGGATGGAAGTGACAACACACGTGCTAGCTTCTTTGCACAAAAGCCCCCCACTTGTACTCATTTTTCTTTCATAATCTGCTTCTTCCTTCGTCCGATAGCAGCAGCACAGCCCAAAATTCCTCAATCTAGCTTGACTGCCGGCCACCTCCTGGATCAATCCTCTCGCTCATCGTCCTCCAGCTTGCCGACCGTGGCGGAGGTCCAGATCCGGTGCCCACCTGGGAAAGTACGGCCAGTAGAGGTGCTGTTCCAGCTCCTGGTCGTCTCGTCGCCGCCGGTGCTACTCCGGCGGATCTCGCCCTGTTCCAAGCCACGACCTTGTGCGAACAAGCACTTCAGGATACTCTGCTCCGGCGGTTAGAGGTCGACCTCGCCCCGTACTTCTTCCTACCCCAACCCACCATTCTCCACACGTTGCGCCCTACTCCTGTGCGGCTAGCTCGGCCACCCACCGACGCCAGAGAAGAAATCTTGGGTCTTAAGGTATGGTATCTGCTGAAGCTGCTACCAATTTCAGATTTAATTCTAGAGCATTTTACTTAGAAAGTACTCCTTCGTTCAGATTTGACTACGGCTATCCATATCATGTGCATAATATTTTCATTTATAGTTAATTAGTTACTTGAGATCTTCCAGTGAAAAAAAGAACTTTCACTTTAAATTTGTGCTAGGAGCATCTGTTGGATTGCTGTTGAACACTGTATAATTTTGTTTTCACCAAGGTATCCTCTGGGAGGAGATTTAGAAAGATTTAGAATTCTGGATCTTTGGAAATGATATGAATGGCTACATTTAAAATTTTAAACATATGGACATATAGTGTAGATGATACAATTTGATAGTGAGTAGCAGTAGCTTGGAAGCTTAAAACAGTTTTTGAGCAAAGGCTATATTAAGCAAGAAATGCATGAACAATACAATAGCTAACCTGCTAGTGTCACACTATGTTATACATAGATAGAGAGAGCTAAAGGAAATCACCCAGGACAGAAAATCCATTAATGCAACATAATAGCTATATTGCCAGCATATATGCTTACAACTTTTCGATCAAGCTAAAAATAAATCTCAGTTTAGTATGTACTCACACTTTTTTGAGTCAATTTCAGTTAGTTGGGAGAGACCTTTATTCAGTGTTGATTTTCCATAACAAGAAACAGAAATTCTGTCAACTAATCTCACATACTACCTGTTGAAGTATCTGAATGTGAAGTGCTTGCTGGAACAAGACTGGAATGTATTACACACTTGCAAATATGTGGCACTTCATTGATTTATGGGAGTTCACTATCTATTTGGATTTTGACGTAGAACACAATTTCTGCTCTTGGTATGATGGACAGATCGGAGCTTGTCGACTAGTGCTAGGCTCGGCCTCCGTTGTTCTGCTGTTGCATCTCAATCTGAAATGCAGGGAAGTAGTATTTTACATATGTCATGGCCTACTGGAGTGTCCGAACAATAGCTGTTGAGCTCTTTTCAGCAAAAAAAAGGTTTGTGTTCGTCTCTTTCTTAGGTCAGTTGTGGCAAATGGCGTACAAAGCTGGCATAATGATTTCCTTTCTTCTCAATATATGATGTTTGATATATGTTTCTAACAGACACATATTTATTTGGTGTGCTTAACTAGATGGATTGAACTGATGAAGTTTATATAGAGTCGCCTTGAGAAAAAAAAGTTTATATAGAGTCCATGGAGGTTGTCATCTATTCCAGCAGATGAAGGTCGATTAGCAAGTCACTACAAAAGGAAGGCAAGATCATAGATCTTTTCTGTCATCCATCAATCCTTAATACTTGGTTTTCCTGGAAATGTAGTAAAAACGATCTATGTATGCCTCTTGTGTTGTGTTCTCATGTACTTGAATACTCAAATGCTTGTTGAGATATAATGTACCATCAGTCCTTAATACGCGGTCTACCTGGGAATGTACTACAAAAGATCTGTGTATGCCTTTTGTGTTGTGTTCTCATGTACTATACTCTGTTGAGCGGGCACTTCGGTCCTTTATTTTCTCATGCATTCAGGTTAACATGTACGCATGTAGTTCCGCTTGATATGGGATGGTTTAATTTTCTCATGCGCTCAAATATTTTTGATATATGTTGGTTTTTTTGTAACCAACATGTTCAACTCTCTTGAAAAACTAGGACTTAAATGTGCATGGATCTCATGCAGCAAATATTTGCAAAGATTTTATATCCAACTAAGAGGAGAGGGTAATCACCACTGTGCATATCTGAAAATAAACTAATTTTACAAAGACCTGAGGTTGTACTGCAAAAGAGCTTTCATCAACGCTGCCAGCTTTGAAGAATAGTCGTATTACCAAGGACAAAACGATTGGATATGAGGAAGTTGAGGTGGTTATTGCAAAAGTCAAGTTTTATATCTAACGAGTATCAGGGTTTTTTTCGTGAAATGTACATTAAGTGGCCTGAGATGCTCCACTAGAATCAGAGCCATACATACCTGATCTGATGGCCCATATTCATTTTTTCTATTTTTGTACTACATGTCCAGATTCTATCCTAGTTGCTTTCACATGATTGCCTGGGTACCACGTTGGGCGCGTGATTTGTTGGCTTGGCGCGCATGTGTTGCTACTGAGGGAGAGATTTTCTTTTATGGGATCGATGGGACCAATTCTTTCCTTTCCTGGCGGCCGCTCGGGAGTGCTAGCGGGCCAACGGTCGCCCGCTAGACACGTCCTAAAAAAACCGTGAACAAGCAAATGCACACAGCCCGCCATCCTAAACTGTCACAGAAGATCCTGCGCCCAAGTAAAAATGAAAATACAAATTGAAAAGGAAAAATAAATCCCAATCCCTCTCCCTGGAAACCATAAAAAATAAGATTCCACCGAAAAGGAAATCCAAATGAAAGCAAGCCGCCCCTCGTCTCCTCTCTCTCTCTCTCTCTTACCTAAGCCTCCGTCTGTAAATAGCAACACCCACCCATCCACCACCCCGCTCGCCCCCTCTTCCTCTACTCCAAACCAAGCCTCCTCTCCCTCCCCCATTATTCCCGGGCCTCGTCGCTCCCCGCTCCGCCTACCAATTTACCCGCGCCTCGCTTAAATCCGCCAAAGCGCACCCAGCGGGGCCCCAAACCCTAGCCCGGGCCGCGCCGCGCATGGGCAAGTACATGCGCAAGCCCAAGGTCTCCGGCGAGGTGGCCGTCATGGAGGTCGCCGCCGCGCCGCTGGGGGTCCGCACCCGCGCGCGGGCGCTCGCGATGCAGAGGCAGCCGCAGGGGGCGCCGGGGGCCAAGGACCAGGGGGAGTACCTGGAGCTCAGGAGCCGGAAGCTCGAGAAGCTGCCCCCGCCGCCGCCGCCGGCGAGGAGGAGGGCGGCCGCGGCGGAGCGTGTCGAGGCCGAGGCCGAGGCCGACGAGGTGTCCTTCGGGGAGAACGTGCTCGAGCCGGAGGCCATGGGGAGGTGAGCCTTCTCCTGCGCCCGCGATTTTCTTCGGTTCATGGGGTTTTATTTCTCGGCGGGGGGATTATAACCGTGCCAGGGTTTAGGGTTTTGTGTCGTACCGAGAAGCTTTGGATTGCTTCTTCTGTTTCGCGCTTCGGCTCGTTCCATTTTTCCTTGTCAATTTGGCTTGTTCTATCCGTGCTGCGTGCGGGGCTCGAATTTGGTGTCGATGCTATTTTCCCCAATATCTTTCTTATTAAGCTTTGCTGTTTATTGGGGATTTTTTCTATCCCAACTCTTCTTTCGCGAGTTGACCGATGCAATAGTTCTCTGTTGTTGCTTAAATTTCGGTGTGCTTCTCCTTCTTTCTTTTCTTTAGTGTGAGTGTTGAATCTTTTTTGCTCTGTTAATTTCCTGGCCCTCTCCGGTGCTAGTAATGGGTTTAGCTATTCCAAAAATTTATTCCAAGAACCACTTCTCAGTAACCTATTTTGAAGAAATTAGTGCCATGCAGCAGCGAAATGCTTGCCTGGTGGCCAATTTATATCAAGAAACCCCCAATTTCTTTCTATGTTTCGATTTTGTTCAAGTGAAGTTGTTGCACCCCAAAGCTCAATTACAATACTAGTGCTGTATTTGGCCTCCTCTTAGTGGGGTTTCATCCAGTAGCCTTGGCCCCCTTTTCGTTAGTGGGATGGAAAAATCATCCTCCTTTCCCTCCCGTTCTTTCCACCATTTCCCCCTGGCCTCTCCCCTGTTTTTCTTTGCTTGTTGTAATGGAGGTGGTAGGGACCTCCCAATCTTTTAGTCTTTTAGCAACCAAAAGCCCTCGCCTTTTGCAAGAAATTTCTCTCATATATCCCCACAAAAGCACCCACCCTTCTCAGACCTCATTTCTTGATGGGTTCTCTACTACTACTAGCCTGTCACTTCTTTGGGTTCTGGAAGGTGGGAAAAATGTCATGTCGCGGTAAAACCTCTTCCTGGGCTATGAAGGAGGGGTCGTCCCATCCCCCTGTACCAGAGATTCGTGTGCAGTTCTTGGTGCACAAGCTAGGGAAAGCAAGAACGCTTTAGGCTAAGCTAGACTATAGCTTCTGCAGTTTTTGGCCAGAAACATTTTAGTATTTGTCAGGAGCTAACAAATGTTTTGATTGTATTATCTTGTAAGCAGTAGGTACGCATCTTCGCCTGCCTAAGCTGGTCAAAATCCGCATTTAGCCTGCATGTTTATGCTATGATAGCGCCATTTTTCTTGCTACTTGCATTGCACCATCAGCCAAAGTACCACGTTGTGGGGGCACTTGTTTGTAAGGGACAATGGGTGCAGGTAAGAGAGAGAGAGGGGGGAGATAAACAATACTTGACAGGCAGTAGGCTGTGCCATTTTCGTTGCCATCTTTGGTGCACCATCAGGTATGCCACAGCTTGAAGGTGTCTTGGTGGTGGTGGGGATGGCATGCACCAACTGGGAGCTGTTTGCATCTCTAGCCATGGCCTGATGGTACTACTGCATCAGTGGATCATGGTCCTGAACAGTGGTGGGTCTGCATTCCTGGGCTCCCCATGCACGTCCTAAACAGTACTTGGAGGGTGGATGTGCGTGATCTGAACAGCGCGTGTCTAAAAATCATCCATGGCCCTCCCAAGCATAATAGCCAGGTGCAAGTCAGTGTGTGTTGTTGGGCCACTGTTGGTGGCCGGCCTAACTTCGGCAGCAGCTTCGGATGCTGGGGCTGGAGTTATTGGCTGGGTGGGGGAGAACCTGGCCTACTCATGTGACACTGAGAGTTTGGGGGTTACCTAGCCCCAACCATTTTTTTGTTTCCCATGGGCCTTGTGTTTTGGTTGTGTTCTAGCCTTTATATGGCATATGAGATAGATTGAAGGGCTGTTTGGTTAGGCAACTTGTGGCCCCAATTTGTTTGAACTAACCTTAGGCAAGTTCGGTAAGAAATGTGTAGCAAATTGTGGCATTGCTAGGCCTAGTTAGAACCAAACAACCCCAGATACTCATAAGGGGGGGATTCCTTATCTTTTTATGACCACGGATGATATCGATATGTTTTCTTCTTTTTGCATACCCTGTTAAGTTACAGGTGATTTTTTCCCTTTTGCTACGCGTCCTCGCTATGGTTGTTTCTAAAAATTGAGTGTGTATGTATGTTTTGTGGCTAGCAGGGGTACCAGGGAGACGACGCCCTGCAGCTTGATTAGGGACTCGGGAATGATAAGCACTCCTGGATCCACAACAAGACCGAGCCACTCGAATTCCCATCGCAGGGTGCAAGCTCCAGCGCGCCATATTATTCCAAGTTCAGCAGAGATGAATGAGTTCTTCTCTGCTGCGGAGCAACCGCAACAGCAAGCCTTCATCGACAAGTACGGCATTGTTTGGTTCTCTCAGTCAGTTAACCTTGTCTAATTAAAAAAATCTTTCAATATCTTTGCAGTGAAGAATGCCAACTCAGCGTGCAATGTGGTTTTGACACGTGATATGTTCATGCCTTTGCTCTTGATAAAAAGTGTGATTATAACACTAACAACATGGTTTCATGGCTTAATAATCTTCAGGTACAACTTTGATCCTGTGAACGACTGTCCTCTCCCAGGCCGATACGAGTGGGTGAAGCTAGACTGATAATTCTCCAGGAAGGAGAGCACCATGTATCTCTCTGCTCCCTCCACCTTAGCGTCGTGGTAGAGGCGCGCACCGTCGTGTTAGCTTTGTTTCCGTTGTAAAAAGAATTAGGGTTAGCCTGTAGTAGCCTCAATGGTTGTGTAACATACAGAAGTAATGCTGAGTTACACCCTAATCCCTCAAACTCCAATGTGACCGTTAGCAGCTCATTCTGTAATGACCACCTCTAGGGCCTGATCTTATCATCTGTTGCCAGTTGCCAGACTAATGTAGTAGAGCTAGCTAGATATTGTATCATAGCTTAACTTCTTGTAATGTGGGCTGGGCTGCAGTGCCATCTGCATTCCAGTGTTGTACTGCATTGCACCTGAAGTGCTGTAACTTCGGTCTATACCCTCTGGTTCATGGTATGTGAAAAGTCTGGTGACAATGCTTGAAACCTGTGGCCTATTCATGTGCCCTTGATATGCAGTGGCATCTTGCTCAGTCAAGGACGCCACTGCCTGTGTGTCATTATTGCTTCTATGCTTTGTAGTATTTGCTATGCTCCATTGCTCATGCTCTCAACTTTCAGCTACTGCTACTGCTGCTGCAATACATCGAGCCTGGATTCTACTTGGAGTTCTCCAATGCTTGCCAACTTTTTGTGCATTGTGATGTGTGATACAATGTGTTTTAGGGACAGGGATTCGGTGACTTCACTGAGCAAAGTCTCATCGTGACTCTACCTAGGTGAGGGCCATCGGATCAAGATCTAATGGACAAGATTGGTCTAAATTTTATGCTCAAAATTCAAACTGTTTAGAAAAAATTGAAAAAATTCAGCTAAGTCATATATGTTCCATTGAATATTCTGGGAAATTTTCGTTCCATTTGGATAAATGGTTTAGCAGCTAATTGTGTTTTGAGCTTGAAATATAAAACCCTATTTAATCATAGACCGTTTATCCAAATGAAACAAAAATTTCACAGAATATGGAATGGAACATGTATGACTTACCTGAATTTTTTCAATTTTTTCTGGGCAGTTTTAGTTTTGAGTACAAAATTTGAATCAATCTTGACCGCTGGATCTTGATCCGATGGCACTCACCTAGGTAAAGTCACGATGAGACTTTGCTTAGTGAAGTCACCGGATCCCTGTCCGTGTTTTAGTGGGCGACCCTTTCACTGTGCGAGCTGCCAGTGCTTTTTGACTGGGATGGGTCATTTGGGATAGTTGCACTTGCACTGGCCGCTTTCTTTTTTTCCTACTCCGCTGTTAAACTGGTAGTAGTAGTGGTTTTGACAGTGTCCATCTTTTCACCCCCTTTTGTTGTCTGGTCTCCGGGGGCCTTTCTGCTTTCCACCTGCCATCCTGGGCTGATGAATGACAGTACTTTTCATATTGAAAAGGGGTAAATATGTTGACTTAACGTTTGGAGTGCAACCTAACAAGTGCTTAGTTAATTTTGTCTAGTTGTTTTTTACTCCTCTCAGATTTTGGCCGGTGCATCCAGTGCATCTGTATTCTACTAGTATATAGTTTAGTCTTTAGAGACTGCATATGTTTCCTAAGACTGACAGCATCCAAGGCCATACAGCATGTGCGATTCTGAAGAACTGTTGATTTAGTGTCCATCCATCCATCTTGCTGTGCTCTGCTAATCTAAAGGCACCCATCTGATTATATGTTCTCCGGAACAACATAGCTCTCATTTTATATAAGCCGGTCTATCAGGTACCTGTCAGAGCGAATTCTGAATTAACAGAATATAATCCTTTTGCGATTAGCTTACATTGAGACGTTACTGTCATTTGATATTCTCAAATGTTTTAGTAAATCTGGTGGTGAGACGGTTCACCCCCCATGAAACTGTATACTTCTGAAATTTCGAAATTCAAACAAGGTTATGCCCCGTATGTGCGGCTAATCATCGATATAAATGTCAGTAAATTCCTTGGCAGTTCTTGTGAGGTAAAAGTAGTACTCCATAAAATCTATTGTTACGCATTAGCTGGGAACATGATGCATTGTAGTATTACGTTAAATAATAATGATGAACACGTAATGCTATCAACAGTACATAGTTCTTATGATGGATGGATGCCTATGGTGTTGCCTGTTGCCAATCTCAATGCCTGGCACAAATATGAAAATATAAATCCAAATCTCAAGTTCCTAGCATGATTGCTGATGCAGCTCTTCCAATGTTGATATGCATGTCGCTGGAATGCTTGTCGTGATGACAAAATTGGAGGCAGCATCCTTTTGGTGCATCAGGAAGTGCAAAAGACAAGGAGAGCTAAAAGTGTAGGTAAGAGTTGGAACTTGCCTATCATGCTCATGTGTGATCTTAAAAGTCTCAACATATACTCGCTTTATAAATCAATCCATCACCATGTCCATACAAAGTTCAAGTGCACAGAAATAAAATAGTGATGTGCCATCAGCACAAACACACCCAAAGAAAGCATAAGAAGAAGTATAAAAAAGACCACCAAGTGGCCGCAGACTCAAGGGGCCTATTGCGAGGATAGTCGGCGAGCGGTAGCATGTAACGCATCCATCATAAGTCCCAGACGCTCGCGATTGCGCTGCCTAGACAACGGGGTGAATACAAGGAATTTGAAGAACGAATCAAAGGACCGTCTAAGAAAGACCCCTCAATCATGATCTTATTACGTGCCGTCACAACTTCCAAACTAATGACGTAAACACAAGCCCGAAAGGCGCCTCTTCCTACCGGTCTGGTTGGCTCTGGTTTAAAGGAACCCAACGAGGTTCAGGTCCTCCCAATCAGACCCAAGAGCCTCACAGACAAAACTCCAGAGAACTCTTGCCACCATGCTGCTGGAAATATGAGCAAATTACTACGAAATTTAATCCGAATAAATAGAAAATAGATCATGACAGCAATAGCAGAGATTAAACTGACCGTGCGAACTAGCATAATAGATGAACATATCACATCTAGGGCACATACTATGTAACGCCCACGATGCGGCTATATCTCCCACGTGTCGAAGCACGACTTAGAGGCATAACCGCATTGTAAGCAATGTCGCAAAAGGGGTAATCTTTACACATCCCATGTACTGAATAAGGGAAGAGATACATAGTTGGCTTACAATCGCCACTTCACACAATACATCAATAAAGCATTACAACAACCAGATACAATCAAGGTCCGACTACGGAACCAAAATAAAAGAAGACTACCCCAAATGCTACAGATCCACGATCGTCCCAACTGGGCTCCACTACTAATCAACTGCAACAAAACAACACAACGAACAAGGTCTTCATCGAGCTCCTCCTTGAGCTTGGTCGCGTCACCTGCACGATATCATCGGCACCTGCAAGCTAGTTTTGGAAGTATCTGTGAGTCACGGGGACTCAGCAATCTCACACCCTCGCGATCAAGACTATTTAAGCTTATAGGTAGGGTAAAAGGTATAAGGTGGAGCTGCAGCAAGCACTAGCATATATGGTGGCTAACATACGCAAATGAGAGCGAGAAGAGAAGGCAAAGCACGTTCGAGAATCTATGATCAAGAAGTGATCCTGAAACTACTTACGTCAAGCATAACTCCAACACCGTGTTCACCTCCCGGACTCCGCCGAGAAGAGACCATCACGGCTACACACGCGGTTGGTGCATTTTAATTAAGTTAAGTTTCAGGTTTTCTACAACCGGATATTAACAAATTTCCATCTGCCCATAACCGTGGGCACGACTTTCGAAAGTTTAAAACCCTGCAGGGGTGTCCCAACTTAGCCCATCACAAGCTCTCACGGTCAACGAAGGATATTCCTTCTCCCAGGAAGACCCGATCAGACTCGGAATCCGAGTTACAAGACATTTTGACAATGGTAAAACAAGACCAGCAAAGCCACCCAGATGTGCCGACAAATCCCGATAGGAGCTGCACATATCTCGTTCTCAGGGCACACTGGATGAGCGCTCCGTACAGCTAAAACCAAACCTCGAGTTTCCCCGAGGGGGCGCTGCAAAGGACTCTAGTTTGGACCAACACTCAGAGGAGCAC
>NC_041380.1:273787059-273850304 GCF_002162155.2 Triticum dicoccoides | reverse complement strand
CCCAAGGGAAAGAAAAGGCTAGGTGGCAAATGGTAAAACCAATGTTGGGCCTTGCTGGAGGAGTTTTATTCAAGGCGAACTGTCAAGGGGTTCCCATTATAACCCAACCGCGTAAGGAACGCAAAATCAAGGAACATAACACCGGTATGACGGAAACTAGGGCGGAAAGAGTGGAACAAAACACCAGGCATAAGGCCGAGCCTTCCACCCTTTACCAAGCATATAGATGCATTAATTAAATAAGAGATATTGTGATATCCCAACAAGGAACAAACTCCAATTTTCACCTGCAACTAGCAACGCTATAAGAGGGGCTGAGCAAAGCGGTAATATAGCCAAACAACGGTTTGCTAGGACGAGGTGGGTTAGAGACTTGACATGGCAATATGGGAGGCATGATAAGCAAGTGATAGGTATCGTAGCATAGGCATAGCAAAAGAGCGAGCAACTAGCAAGCAAAGATAGAAGTGATTTCGAGGGTATGGTCATCTTGCCTGAGATCCTGCAAGGAAGAAGAACGAGTCCAAGAAGAAGACAAACGGACGTAGTCGAACGGATCCTCACAAACGCGACGTTATAGAAACTAACTGAAGAAGCAACACCGGAAAGAAAGCAAACAATATGGTAAACAAACATCACATAACATGGCATGATGCACAACCAAGTATGATGCATGTCCGGTTTAAATATGTATGACATGGCAATATGCAACAACCAAAACTACAAATTAAGTGGAGCTCAATATGCAACGGGTTGCCTATTGACGAAACACCACATCAATTATTTAGTTCTCTCTCATTTAGGTACTCAACAATATTAAATGTCGTTAAACATGGCAAGAGGAGAAGCATAAGAAATTATACCATCTAAACAATTTAAATGGGGCCGGATATAACAAATAACGAATCCGGTAAATCCCCATATGCCTTAGTAATTTAATGCAATAACAAACTAAACATTTTAACTGTTGTTATCATGATGCAGATGATATGAACAAGTTTATGCAAATTTTATTAAAAGTTGACAAGAGCATTATGAAGCATTTGTCACCGTGGTGGAAAGGAAATGGGTGCCACGATAACGACAATGAAAACGGTGCCACGGTAGCGTTCCGGTTCCGGTAACTCGATTGAGATACCGATGCAAAGGAGAAGTGTGTGGATGCGTGCAAAAGATGGTGGGCGCTCCCAGATTCCGCGTGTCCCACGAGTTGGCGACAAGGAAACGAGTGACAAATTGGACACGGTGCAAACACGAGCATCTCAAACATTGCAAGCATTCGTTCACAGACGTCGTCTCGGGTTTATACCTTCGAAGTGTGCAAACGGGACGGTTCTCGTTCGTCGTAGAGGAAGTAGTGGAAGTAGACGTTCTCGCGACGGTATTGGAAGTAGTGGTACACATCTCAGTGAGGAAGTAGTTGTTTTTGTTCGCAAAGCGGTAGTGGTACATGGTCATCGAGGAACTTGACAAATCCACGTTCAACGGTAGTCATTCCCGATGCTTGTGAACCACGGTTCTTCGGGCAACGGTAGTCGTACACGTCCGTAGGCATTCAGGTCTTCCATAGAGGTACTTGGCGTTTCCGCGTTGACGGTCTTGCCGGTCCCGGACTCGGCAACGTAGTAGTATAAGAGCGTCATCGGACTTGTCGAATCCGAAGTCTTCGAGGGTCGTCGTGTTACTTGGCGCTTGCGGTCTAGATAGCTCGAAGGGGTACTTGGCGGGTCCGAGGTCTCCGGCCGTAGTGGTACTTGGTGTCCCATCGTGTAGTCGTTTGTCGTAGTCGGACTTGACAAGATGCACACCGGCTGTAGTCGTACACGATTCGTAGACGTTCGGGTCTTCCGTAGGGGTACTCGTTACATCTCCAGGTGTAGTGGTACTTGTCATAATCCGAGGCGGTCTTGGCGATCTTGACGGATCCAAGTGACACCAGGCATACGTCCATGGTAGTCTTCGGACTTGGGCTTCGGGTAGATGACTTGAGGGTCTCAGTCAGGAGCACTTGTGGCAAAGAAGTGCCCGCGAACGAGATGATGCAACACGAACAGGAGGCGGATGTCACGTTCGGCGAGCAGCGGGGCTCCCTGGTCGGAATCGATAGGGACGGCACGAGGCGGTGACGAAGAGGTCGCAGGGAGAGCTGCTGGAGGTGGATGCAGAGGGTCGAACAGGAATGTGGCGGCGCAGCAGCAGCTAGCGAGGCGTGGGGGAGGCCTTGCGCGGTGTCGGAGACGGGGAACAGGTGGAACCGAGGTTCCCCGGCAGCAGGGACGGCGTCTGGTGATGCACGGCCCGGGCGGCTCGATGCAGGGCGCGAGAGGAGGCTAGAAGGCGCAACGGCGGCTTGCTGGACTTGGACACGACGATGCAGCAGCAGAGAAGCTTCAGTGGAGAAGCGGAGCGCTCGTGTTGCTCGGGATCGAGCCTTTGCTCTCCCGAGCAAGGAGGCGACGATGGTGGTGGAGCGCTCCGGCGAGAACGATGCAGGGGAGGCCCAACAGGCTGTGGTGCCCGGCGTCCCTGGCGACGCGGCAGGGCGGCGAGCTCGGCCCTCGCGTCCATGGAGGCAAGGAAGGAAGGCCATGGCAGGAGGCGCAGCGCGGGGTAGAGCAGAGGGAGGGGACAGCAGTGGGGCTGCTGCGAGCGAGAAGAGAGATCGAGGGGGAGATCGGGCGGAGATGGGTCACGGGCGAGAGGAACGAAGGAAGGGGAGAGGTGTCGAGGGAGGAAGGAGTCGGGCTGCGCGGGACCCTGGCGGCGCAAGGGGAGACGAGGGAGATGGGATCGAACGGGCTAGGGGTGCGCTACGGTTAGGAGAGGGGCTTTGGTGGGCCTAGGAGGCCGGCCCAGCTGCGGGGAAGGATAGACAAAATGGGCTGGATCGAGGGGGCTTCTGCTGGATTCCTTCTCTCTTAACCCATCTTTCTTTTCTTAATTCCCTCCGACAGAAATATGTGGAGAAAAGAAAGAGGGGCTAGAGGTAGAATATTTTAGAAAATAAAATATTCTTGGAGCGCTGGAATCTTGCACAAATAGAATAAAATGGTTTGGCAAATTTTTTGAGATAGAAAAATAATTCAAGTTTGAATTTAATTCAAACTTGAGCCATTTTTGAACCCAACCAAACCAAACCCAAATGAGCTGAAATTTGACACGGAGGTGGTATGCATGGGGTATGATTTATAGAGAAAAGGTGAACATTTTTATGTGATAGAAAAATGTCACCTACAATGGATGGTTGAATTTGAAAGAAATAAGCTAGTGATAGGGTTTCAACTTGAAGGGGGTTTTGGTGGCAAGAGAAAGATGTAATTGTGTTTGGTTGATTCCATAAGAATGGAATATTGATTATAGCTCCCTAATAATATTGGGAGGATATGTTATATAGAGAAATCACCCAACCCTCTATTTAAATGGATCAAAGATCCATGCCATTTATTTAGTTGAGTTAAGAAAAGAAATGACATGATGGCATGATGACATGATGCAATGCACATGATGCAAAGATGAAATGCAATAGACCAAACAAATCACATGACGAAACCCGACAATCATGGAAGGCACCTGAAGCTCCGGTCTTGGGGCGTCACATACTAGAAACATGAATTCTACCACGATCTCGAACAAGAAGGATAGAATCACATACGGTGTAGCAGGTGCACCACCGCCGGCGTTGACGTTGTCGCCCATGTCGTCGAGGATGAGGTTGCCGAGGTCGGGGAAGAAGTCGTTGTTCGCGAATTCGTCACTGCCAGCAGTCGCACGAGTGCGCTCCCCAAAAACCTGATCGCCCCTCTCCCATACATGATCACGAGTGGCGGGGTTCCGAAGGCCTGCTGTCCCTTCTCCCGGTGCACGCCGAAAGGAGGGATGGACAAGACTTGCTTGGCGGCCCAATGTCTTGGAACGGCGGTGAGAAACCATACGAAGTGGCAACAGCTAGGGTAGACGTCTGCCTGCCTATATAGTGCGGGCCGGGTAGGTCGTGGGAGTAAACCCCACGTCCGAGTCGTCACGATCAACAGGAATCGGAAACGGTTCAGTAATTAACGCGTTCGTTAATTATTAATTAATGACTCATTAATTTTTCCCGAGCAGCAAAAATATAGACAACGTGCATAGCTCTGTCCTCGGCTCGGCTCAATCCCGCAACCCCGCGGCGCCTCGTGACGAGGCGTGGCGTGGCGAGGCGAGCGAGGAGGAGGCGCGCGCATGTAGGTCTTCTCTTCTCATGCTCATACAAGTGGTAGAAGAGCTCACCTTATAAAGAGGTGCAACTCTCTCTCAACTTATGAGGTGGGACTAAACTTTAGCCTCACTCACTCCACTCACATGTGTGCATGAATGGGCTAAGAGAATTTCAGAATTTTAGTTGGGCTTTGGGCCAAAAGCCCACTAGCAAATTCCAACACATGCAAGAGAGTAGGATGTGGGTCCCCGTCTCCGGGATACCACAAAGAGCGCACGGTCCACCGGGTCGTGCCTCATGAGCACCTTTGTCCTAGATGGGAGCCGATCCCTCAAGAATTGCCACACAAATTTGATCTTCAAGGGTGCTTTCTATAGAGGAGTAGTCCAGGCAATAGTCGGCCTACGACACAAAGTATGATATGTTGAGACGACGTAGAAAACACCCAAAGGTGCAAGACTCCATGATACGGTGTCCTGATAATCCACGAGCACCGATGGAAGGGCAGCCCACAAATTATCCCACTCTATACTCTCCACCTGCCCAAATGACCATCGGAATAAGACGTTCCAATGGCCATTGTGGGCAGCTGTAGAGACCAACACCATTGGATCCGTGCAAATGTCAAATAAGTTTGGAAACCCCGTACATAACGGAACTCCACCAACCTATGGGTCAAAGCCAGAATAGAGTCCCCTCTCCATTGGTGATAGAGAAGGATAACCCTAGGCGGATCTTCTGCTTGATCCGTTGGATGGACTTCCAGAACTGGGATCCCTTCATGCGCGACCATGCATGGAGTGGCTAATCCCGCAAATACTTGAAGAAGTTGTAACCACAACCCCCCTCCCCTCGAATGATCTGCCAGACCCAACGTAGCATGAGGGCCGCATTCATGGGATGAGAAGCAAGGATGCATATCCCTCCTAGGTCCTTTGGCATCAGATGTCAACCCACTTTACCATGAGGTATTTTTCACGGCCGTTCGTCGCTTGATAGAAGAAATGTGATAGGTCTTTATTAAACGAGTTGTGAACCCTCTTTGAAAGGATATACAACCCCATGAGATACATGGGGAGGCAAGAGAGGTTGGAGTCAATGAGGACCATCTCACTTTCTTTGGAAGTAAAACGCCCGCAACAAGGTTCTGCGCGAGACACAACCCTCCCAATAAGTGGGTCAAACTAACTCAGCAGAACACTCGAGTTAGACAATGGCATCCCCAAATACGCTATGGGAAAGGTGGGTAACCTGCAATTCAGGTTGTCCGCAGTCTGCTGTTGCTCGGCCTCAAAGTATCCTAATACCACCACCTCGCTCTTGTCAAAGTTGATCTTAAGACCTGACATGGCCTCGAAATATAGAAGGGGGAATTTAAGATTTACAATGGCAAGGTCCGAGCCCTCCACCATAATCATGGTATCATTCGCATACTGAAGATGCGTGACACCATCCTCAGGGATCAGGTGACCAACCACGCCTATTAGGTGGCCAGCTATCCTAGCTTTGTACAATTTCGCAAAAAAACCCTAGCTTTGTACAGAATGGTTGCAAGGGCGTCGACCGCGAGGCTGAAGAGGAGAGAAGAAACACCCCACTCGACGACCTAAAGAAGGAGCCCATCTAACCCCCAATGTGTAGTTGGTTCTTGCATTCTATTTCTCAGGCTATCGGAGGTTCAAGTAGTATATAACTTTTATGCTCGATGGTCTCGTCTCGCTGATGAATTCATGTAACATCCCAAATTTTCAATTTGGAATGTTATACATTAGGTCATCATGCATATCATATTTTATTTTGCTTTTGGTTTTGATCCTAGAAAATCCTAAGCAACTCAAGGACCCGCGGAGAGTTGGTGATTTCGTTATTTACATATTTGAGTTTTCTCAAATTATGTAAACAGGATCATTTGATTTTATTTATTTTATCATCAATTATTTCTATTACAAAAATATGAGAGAGGGAATAAAATGACCTTCCCAAAATATAGAAATATTGAGGATTTAATAAAAAAAATCAAATAAGTTTTATTTTAGAGTTTTTCGGTATTTTATTTGAATTTAGGAAAAATGCGCGTTTTTCAAAGTTGTAGTTTGGGCCCAGAAAAATGTTCACTTTATCGGGCTTGATTTTAGAAACCTGGCAAAATTTATTTCGTGATTTTTGGAGTCCGTTTAGTATTTCTTTTTATTTTTCTTCCGAGCGGATTTATAAAAAAAAAACTGGAACCGACTCCGGGCCGTACCCGGCCAGGAAACCGCCGACCAGGCCTTTATATAGCGCCCGGCCGGGCGAGAGAGAGAGCCAGCCCAGCCCCTGCGAAACCCTAGCCGCCGCCGCCTTTAGCCGCCGCCGCCGCCGCCCGCCGCTGCCGCCGCCGGAGCCGCGCGCCTTTCGAGGTTCGCCGCCGCTTCGTTTTCCGTGCTGTTAAAAAAAGTTCTGTTCGTCGTTTTTCTTTTTCGTCGGATTTTCCGCGGTTATTTTCTGATCGCGATTTCTGATCCGATTTTCGTTTTAGTATAACTTTTCGCTCGTTTATCGGAATCAGGCGATTCAAGCGCCTGGAGTTTCGTCTCGAAACCCTCTTTCTAAATAATCAACTTAAACAAGTTTTTGCTACTGTAAAAATTTGCCCTAGATCCAGATTACTAGAACGAAGTTGTTTTCTTTCGCCGTTTGATTTCTTTTGCTTCCTTCGGTTTGATTCTTTTTGCAAACCAGGGTTCTTAAGTTGAACTTTCTGGTTAGATCTTTTATTTGAGTTTTACCTGTGCATTAGATGAGTACTTATTGTATGCTTGTTGTTTGTCTGCGATAGAATACCCGGAGTGCGCCGCTTGTTACTTCGAATCTCTAGGTTACGCGGATCATCAGCAAGGCAAGTAACACTTTGATCATACCTTTTTCTACAACCCAGTTTTATTGCATTAGATCAATCCTCACACATTGCATGATTAGGATCTAATTAAACTGTGGGATGAGAAGTAGATGAGGTAGTACCTATTACCTGTTTATTATCAAACCTTTGGGAGTTACTTCTACGTTTGCTTATTATGCCATGCTATGCCAGTAGACGTGGATAGGGTGAGTGATATCCATGACAGATGTGAGATTTATAATTAAGGGTTTATCTAAGGTGGCAACCTAACACACATCTGGGTGGATTGAGGCACCTGGGGTTACCAGGACTTGCCTGTTTTCTTTGGACCGCCACCCAGGCTCAAAGGGATCATGAGATTTTTCATACTAGAAACTTTCGTGTGCAGCCACAAGCCATTATGGGCTCTGCCATAGTTGACTAAGTTGTGCGAACTCTTACAGTGGTAGACTAGCAGATGTAGGGGAAAGTAGGTGTACCGGGCTACCCGTCGTAAGGTGCTAGCGCTTTTGAAAGACTGTGTCTCGGTCATCCGTCTTCTCAAACACCCTGCAGTGCGAGAAACCAAACGGAGGCGATCGAGTCTTGTGGGGAAAAGTGCGCAAACCTCTGCAGAGTGTAACAAACTAATTATGGTTAGCTATGTCCCCGGTTATGGACATCTTGAGTATCTAGTACCTGGATTATCATGTGAATCTCAACATGTTACTCAAAATTAATTTTGATGGGTTTTAATGATGTTACTTAATTGGGATTGAGGATGTTGTCAACCATTCTCAATGTTTCACAACCACCATGATAGTAATTAAATTTATTCCTTTGAAGTAGGGAAAAATTGGCTTTACGCAAAAACAGTAACCATAGAGCTTTCCACCAGCCAAATATGCATATAGTATAGCTGTTGCATTCCATTACTCTCTATGTGTTACATTGCCAGCATATTCCATGTGCTGACCCGTTTCGGGCTGCAACGTTAATGTTGCAGACTTTTCAGACGATGATTAAGGAGTTTTTAGGTCGTGGTTCTATACTCAGTGATGCCGTTGGAGTTGATGGACTCACTTATCTTCCAAGCCTTCCGCTGTTATCGTCATTAGATGACCTTAAGCCATATTTATTGTAATAAGTTCTCTTTTGAGACACTCGATGTAATAAGTGTGTGATTGCTACTCTGCTATAAATCCTCCAAGTACTGTGTGGTGTCAGCATTACTGATCTAGGGATGACACCGGAGCACAGAGATCAGCCCGTTTGAGGTCTGGTCGCTACAGAGATGGTATCAGAGCACACGCTGACTGTAGGACACGGCCACTAAGCTAAAGACCTAGATTACTACTCACTCTCTTCTCTTCTGACTTCTCATCTTTTCTACTCTTTAGGATGGCGGATGCAAGGAACAAGTTCGCCCAACCAGATGAAGATACACCCTTTGGACGCCACTTGAAGGAAGTCACTAGATACCTGAACATAGGAGTACCAAGCTTCACGGGAACCTACAACGCCACTTTACCTGAAGAAGAGCGCTGGATGATTCAAGTTCAAGTTCCAGGAAGAACGTTCATGCCAGTCACTGAGCCCATAGAATTTTCTTTTGATGCACCAACTTGGAGCCTAGGGAAGAGCATGGCAGCTCACATCCCCATGGGACGCATTGGAGAAGTCTACCGCAAGGATCTTAAGGATACTATCTACCAGATTTGTGGACGCCGAGATGAACACTGGGAGATGATCAGCACCAGGAAGGATAGATCAATTGCAGCTTTTATCCAGGAGTTAAATCAGCACATTCGACGCCAGGAGAATCAGATGTGCGCCGACATGATAGATCTGAAGAAGGCTAAGACTAGAATCAAGGAACTGGAGGAAGAACTCAAGGCTACACGTGAAGGTTATGAAGAAGAAATTGAAGTATTGGTGGATAAGAATGCCGACCTAACTATGAAGCTAGCAATATTTATGGGAGGCCCAACACCAATAGATGAAGACAAAGAACCCAAGGAGATTAGCCCGGAGGTCTACATCATCATTGACGGCACCGACTCGGAACAAGATAGTAGCGAGGATGACTATGTGGATGAAGCAGGAGCAGATATCATGGAGTCTACAATTGTAGAATATTTTTAGTAGACCACCTCATCAGTAGTAGTAGTCCACCATGTAAATATAGTAGTCCGAGCACTTTTGTGATAGCTAGATCGATTGTATGCCTTTGTTTGATTGATTGAAGTGAATTGTTTGTTTTTGCTCATGTGCATATGGGTAGTGTTTTCCCTTTAGACCCCCTCTATTCTTATATCTCATCTTTTCTAAACCCTCAGATGCCTCCGAGACGTGACCCCGGATTTGCCTTTCCACCGGAGCTCACCCAGTTGATCCAGCAGCAGAACACCCTGATGCAGTTACTAGTTCAGAATAAGAATCAGGGGAACAACAACAACCCACCACCACCACCACCACCTGTTGACCACTTAGCCCGTTTTCTTAGGCTGAATCCGCCGGTGTTTTCCAGTAGCACCGAGCCGATTGTAGCAGATGATTGGCTCCGCAAGATAGCTAGAGAGTTGACCACAGCAGGATGCACAGATGTGGAGAAGGTGAAGTTTGCTGCACATCAGTTAGAAGGACCCGCAGCATCTTGGTGGGAGAATTTCACAGCCACCTTCCCAGTCGACACTGTCACATGGGACCAGTTTCAGCAGGCTTTTCGTACTGCACATATTTCAGCAGGAGCAATGGCCATGAAGAAGCGTGAGTTTCGTAACTTGCGCCAAGGAGGACGGACAGTTGGCCAGTATATGGAGGAGTTTAGTAAGCTAGCACGTTATGCCCCAGATGACGTTGCTACAGATGCAGCTAAGCAGGAGAAATTCCTGGAAGGACTGAATGATGAGTTGAGTATGCAGTTGATGGTAGCCACCTTCAACAACTACCAGGAGTTGGTAGATCGTGCTCTTATGATTGAAGGGAAGCAACAGCAAATTGAGAACCGCAAGAGGAAGTATGGACAAGGAAAGTATAATTCAGGAGCTCAGCAGAAGCCACGTTTTACCCCTAGACCGGGAGGACATTTTCAGCATACCCATGGAGTAGGTAGCTCGCACAATCACAATGGCACCAAGAATGGTAATGGGAATGGAGGAAGCAATGGCCAGAACCGCAGCACCCCATCAACCCCAGCCAAGAAGGACTTGAGCCACGTCACTTGCTATAAGTGTTCGAAGCCAAGACATTATGCAAATGACTGTCCTGAAGGACAAAATGGCAATGGAAGTTCTGGAAAGAAGCCGAACCCTTTCAATAGGGGACAGGTGAACCATGTTAATGTGGAGGAGGTTGAAGTTCAGCCCGATGCAGTAATAGGTAAGTTTTTGGTTAAATCATTTACTGCACTCGTTCTTTTTGATACTGGTGCATCGCATTCATACATATCAAGGGGATTTGTGGAAAAGTATAGCCTGCCCACTAGGATTCTTAAAACACCTATGCTAGTAAGCTCACCAGGAGCGGAGTACATGGCCAGTCAAGGATGTTTTCAAGTGCCATTAAGTATAGGAAGGCATGTTTTCCCAACGGATTTAATTATTTTGGAATCCCAAGGTCTGGATGTGATTCTTGGTATGGATTGGCTGTCAATGTATGGAGGAAACATCGATTGCGCCAGTAAGACAATTTTGCACACAACGCCAGAAGGAAGAAGGATCAAGTATGTATCCCGACATGCGCCAAACAGGACACAAGTAAATTCCTTATCAAGAGTTGTGCAGGAGGAAGTACCACTGGTAAAGGATTTTCCTGATGTATTTCCCGAAGAGTTGCCAGGCATGCCGCCGGATAGAGATATTGAGTTTTTGATTGAGCTTTTGCCAGGCACTGGGCCAATATCGAAGAGACCATATAGGATGCCAGCAAAAGATTTGGTGGAAATTAAGAAGCAGATTAAGGAGTTACTGGATAAGGGATATATTCGCCCAAGTTCTTCGCCTTGGGGATCACCAGTACTTCTAGTGGAGAAGAAGGATGGATCGTTAAGGATGGTTGTTGACTATCGAGGATTGAACAAAGTAACAATCAAGAACAAGTACCCACTACCAATGATCAATGATCTGTTTGATCGATTGCAAGGAGCTAAAGTGTTTTCCAAGATCGATTTGCGATCAGGATACCACCAGTTGAAGATTCGAGAACAGGATATTCTGAAGACAGCTTTTACCACCAGGTATGGGCTGTATGAGTATACCGTTATGTCATTTGGTCTGACTAACGCGCCTGCCTATTTTATGAACATGATGAACAAAGTGTTTATGGAGTTTTTGGATAAGTTCGTCATAGTGTTCATTGATGATATCCTGGTATATTCGAAGAATGAAGAGGAGCATAAGGAGCATTTGCGTTTGGTACTTGGAAAGCTCAGAGAACATCAATTATACGCCAAGTTCAGCAAATGTGAATTTTGGTTGAAGGAAGTAGGATTCCTCGGACATGTTATATCTGGAGAAGGTATAGCAGTAGATCCCGCCAAAGTTGAAACCGTGACCAAGTGGGAAGCACCAACAACAGTTGGAGAGATCCGGAGTTTTCTTGGACTCGCAGGATACTACCAGAGATTTATTGAGAACTTCTTGAAGATCGCGAAGCCTATGACGGAGTTGCTGAAGAAGGATACTAAGTTCAAATGGACTGAGGAATGTGAGGCTAGTTTCCAGGAGTTGAAGAAACGTTTGGTTACCTCACCAGTGTTGATTTTGCCAGATCAGACCAAGGATTATGAGGTGTATTGCAACGCTTCACGTCGAGGACTTGGAGCAGTGCTTATGCAGGAAGGAAGAGTTGTTTCGTATACTTCACGACAACTGAAGCCCCACGAATTGAATTACGCTACGGATGATTTGGAGTTAGCAGCCGTAGTGCATGCATTGAAGACATGGAGACATTTCCTCATTGGAAATCATTGTGAGGTGTACACGGATCATAAGAGTTTGAAGTACATTTTCACGCAGAAGGAGTTGAACCTCAGACAAAGGAGATGGTTGGAGCTTATCAAAGATTATGATATGAAATTACATTACCATCCCGGAAAAGCTAATGTAGTAGCTGATGCATTAAGCCATAAGAGCCATGTCAATACGTTAATAATGGGAGAAATACCCAAGGAGTTAGCAGAAAATTTTCGTGAACTATGTTTAGAAATAGTTCCGAGAGGCTATGTAGCAGAATTGGAGATTCAGTCAACTTTGATGGATAGAATCAGAGAAGCTCAGAAAACTGACAAAGAGATTGTCGTTATAAAGGAGAAATTGAGCAAAGGAAAAGCTAAAGGATGTCGTGAGGATGAGCACGACACCCTATGGTTTGAAGACCGTGTTTACGTGCCCACTGACCCGGAGATCAGAAAGTTGATTCTGCAAGAGGCACACGATTCACCGTATTCGATTCACCCAGGAAATACCAAGATGTATTTGGATTTGAAGGATATTTTCTGGTGGACCGGAATGAAAAAAGATATTGCGGAGTATGTAGCAGTTTGTGATGTATGTCAGAGAGTAAAGGCAGAGCATCAGAAGCCAGCAGGATTGTTGCAACCATTGCCGATACCCGAATGAAAGTGGGATAAGTTAGGCATGGATTTTATCACGGGATCACCTAGGACTTGTTCAGGCTATGACTCGATTTGGGCTATAGTTGATCGATTGACGAAGGTAGCACATTTCATCCCAGTAAAGACCACTTACACCAGTGCTAAGTTGGCAAAGATATACATGACCAGGATCGTATGTTTGCATGGAGTTTCGAGGAGCATCATATCAGATAGAGGAACCCAGTTTACCTCAAAGTTCTGGAAGCAGTTGCATGAGACTTTGGGTACTAGGCTAGAATTTAGTACAGCTTTTCACCCGCAGACAGATGGACAGACTGAGAGAGTCAATCAGATTTTGGAAGATATGCTGAGAGCTTGTGCACTAGATTATGGATCTAGTTGGGACGATAATTTGCCATATGCAGAGTTTTCTTACAATAATAGCTATCAGACCAGTTTGAAGATGGCACCTTTCGAAGCTTTGTACGGAAGGAGGTGCAGGACACCGTTGTCATGGGACGAAGTTGGAGATCGCCAGTTGTTTGGACCAGATTTGATTAAGGAGTCTGAACAGAAGGTGAAGTTGATTCGCGATAGGCCCAAGGTAGCCCAGTCCAGACAGAAGAGCTACGCACATTCTAAACGCAAGGAGACAATTTATGAAGTCAGAGACGGAGCTTATCTTCGAGTATCCCCACTTCGAGGGATTAAGCGTTTTGGAGTTAAGGGGAAGTTAGCGCCACGATTTGTAGGACCATATCGAGTTTTGGAGCGTATGGGAGAAGTGGCCTACAAGTTGGAATTGCCAGAATGATTGGCCGGAGTGCATGATGTGTTTCACGTTTCTCAGTTGAAGAAGTGTCATGCGGAGACGGCTGACATACCTTTGAGAGACACAGTGCCATTGGAAGCAATCCAGTTGGATAACAATTTGACCTATGAGGAGAAACCAGTCAAGATTCTCGAGTTTGCTAGCCGAGTTACTCGTAGTAAGGTTATCAAGTTTTGCAAAGTTCAGTGGAGCCACCACACGGAGGATGAAGCCACCTGGGAGCGAGAGGAAGATTTGCTCAAAGACCACCCTCACCTATTTTCTAGCCAACTCGAATCTCGAGGGCGAGATTCATCTTAAGGGGGGTAGGTTTGTAACATCCCAAATTTTCAATTTGGAATGTTATACATTAGGTCATCATGCATATCATATTTTATTTTGCTTTTGGTTTTGATCCTAGAAAATCCTAAGCAACTCAAGGACCCGCGAAGAGAGTTGGAGATTTCGTTATTTACATATTTGAGTTTTCTCAAATTATGTAAACAAGATCATTTGATTTTATTTATTTTATCATCAATTATTTCTATTACAAAAATATAAGAGAGGGAATAAAATGACCTTCCCAAAATATAGAAATATTGAGGATTTAATAAAAAAATCAAATAAGTTTTATTTCGGAGTTTTTCGATATTTTATTTGAATTTAGAAAAAATGCGCGTTTTTCAAAGTTGTAGTTTGGGCCCAAATAAATGTTCACTTTATCGGGCTTGATTTTAGAAACCCGGCAAAATTTATTTCGTGATTTTTGGAGTCCGTTTAGTATTTCTTTTTACTTTTCTTCCAAGCGGATTTATATAAAAAAAAAACTAGAACCGACTCCGGGCCGTACCCGGCCAGGAAACCGCCGGCCAGGCCTTTATGTAGCGCCCGCCCAGGCGAGAGAGAGAGAGCCAGCCCAGCCCCTGCGAAACCCTAGCCGCCGCCGCCTTTAGCCGCCGCCGCCGCCGCCGCCGCCGGAGCCGCGCACCTTTCGAGGTTCGCCGCCGCCTCATTTTCCGTGCTGTTAAAAAAAGTTCTGTTCGTCGTTTTTCTTTTTCGTCGGATTTTCCGCGGTTATTTTCTGATCGCGATTTCTGATCCGATTTTCGTTTTAGTATAACTTTTCGCTCGTTTATCGGAATCAGGCGATTCAAGCGCCTGGAGTTTCGTCTGAAAACCCTCTTTCCGAATAATCAACTTAAACAAGTTTTTGCTACTGTAAAAATTTGCCCTAGATCCAGATTACTAGAACGAAGTTGTTTTCTTTCGCCGTTTGATTTCTTTTGCTTCGTTCGATTTGATTCTTTTTGCAAACCAGGGTTCTTAAGTTGAACTTTCTGGTTAGATCTTTTATTTGAGTTTTACTTGTGCATTAGATGAGTACTTATTGTATGCTTGTTGTTTGTCTGCGATAGAATACCCGGAGTGCGCCACTTGTTACTTCGAATCTCTAGGTTACGCGGATCATCAGCAAGGCAAGTAACACTTTGATCATACCTTTTTCTACAACCCAGTTTTATTGCATTAGATCAATCCTCACATATTGCATGATTAGGATCTAATTAAACTGTGGGATGGGAAGTAGATGAGGTAGTACCTATTACTTGTTTATTATCAAACCTTTGGGAGTTACTTCTACGTTTGCTTATTATGCCATGCTATGCCAGTAGACGTGGATTGGGTGAGTGATATCCATGACAAATGTGAGATTTATAATTAAGGGTTTATCTAAGGTGGCAACCTAACACACATCTGGGTGGATTGAGGCACCTGGGGTTATCAGGACTTGCCTGTTTTCTTTGGACCGCCACCCAGGCTCAAAGAGATCATGAGATTTTTCATACTAGAAACTTCCGTGTGCAGCCACAAGCCATTATGGGCTCTGGCATAGTTGACTAAGTTGTGCGAACTCTTACAGTGGTAGACTAGCAGATGTAGGGGAAAGTAGGTGTACCGGTCTACCTGTCGTAAGGTGCTAGCGCTTCTGAAAGACTGTGTCTCGGTCATCCGTCTTCTCAAACACCCTGCAGTGCGAGAAACCAAACGGAGGCGATCGAGTCTTGTGGGGAAAAGTGCGCAAACCTCTGCAGAGTGTAACAAACTAATCATGGTTAGCCGTGTCCCCGGTTATGGACATCTTGAGTATCTAGTACCTGGATTATCATGTGAATCTCAACATGTTACTCAAAATTAATTTTGATGGGTTTTAATGATGTTACTTAATTGGGATTGAGGATGCTGTCAACCATTCTCAATGTTTCACAACCACCATGATAGTAATTAAATTTATTCCTTTGAAGTAGGGAAAAATTGGCTTTACGCAAAAATAGTAACCATAGAGCTTTCCACCAGCCAAATATGCATATAGTATAGCTGTTGCATTTCATTATTCTCTATGTGTTACCTTGCCAGCATATTCCATGTGCTGACCCGTTTTCGGGCTGCAACGTTAATGTTGCAGACTTTTCAGACGACGATTGAGGAGTTTTAGGTCGTGGTTCTATACTCAGTGATGCTGTTGGAGTTGATGGACTCACTTATCTTCCAAGCCTTCCGCTGTTATTGTTACTAGATGGCCTTAAGCCATATTTATTGTAATAAGTTCTCTTTTGAGACACTCGATGTAATAAGTGTGTGATTGCTACTCTACTATAAATCCTCCGAGTACTGTGCGATGTCAGCATTACTGATCCAGGGATGACACCGGAGCACAGAGATCAGACTGTTTGAGGTCTGGTCGCTACAATTCAGGATGATACTCCCTTTTGTCAAAAGAAAAAGCGAATCATCTAAAAAAGACTTCTATTTCTTGTTCAGGGAAAAGTACTCCCTCATTCATATTATAAGCTGTTTTGGGTATTGTAATATGGATATATGCAAATTGAAATAAGTGAACAAACACACCAAAATATGTCTATATACACGATTCTGGAAAAGGTAAGAACAACTTATATGTATGAACGGGGAGAGTACTTATTATCTTTGTTTTCCCTTAACACGATGATGCAGAGATCTCCTACAGGTTTGCAGAGAAAATACACATCACACGCCATTTGTCAATCGCAGGATGTGACAGGTTTCATGACAAGTCAGAAGATCATATGGCATTATGGCCATTACTGTTCAGTAACCAGTCGTCTAGCAGGTAGGTAATGGCTCTCCTACAGTGGCGATCACAAAGAAGTCCTTTTAATCCGTCCAGATTGGTTGCTCCTCTCCTTGTTTGCACAAACTGAGATAGTAATAACTTCTCGGTACTTGCTGTTCTTCAGAGGTTTGGAATTAAGCCACGCTACGGACGAATTTAACATGAGCCTGTGGCGCCTTCAGTAGGAGGAAGCTCTCTGGCAGCACTTCGAAGAGGTCCCCCTCAGCTAGGATGGTGGATTATCTCTTCTGCCCTTTCTGGTCAGGTGTTTTTTTTTGAAAAGGAGGCGTGCCCCCGGCCTCTGCATCTGAACGATACATATGCAGCTATCTTATTAAAAAGTCTCAGAAGTAGCACAAAGTCATAAAGGTATTACAGATCGCAAGCGGAGCAAAAGAGGAAAAAAAATGTAAATGCTCAATATTACAACCAGTATGACAATATAAAGGACAAGCTCCTTAGACTCCTATCCTGTTATGCGACCGCCATCCAAACCGATTGAATATAGCCCGTGCTACCATCTCCCACTGGTTGCACCCAGTAACCAATGGCTCCCTGGAGTCCGTAGGAGTGAGTAAGGACCACGTACAGATCCATGTTGTAGCTCTGAAAATTACCTGCAAGAAAGTTAAAATATGTTGTCTGTAAAATTCATATCGTTCCTGCAATTCCATATAGCCCAAACAAGCGCACATATTCCAATCCGAATACAAGACACACTAAGATGATCAACTCCAGCTAACCACATCCCAAATAACGATTCAATGCTAACGGGAGGAGTAATGTTAAAGGCTATATGGATCGTTCTCCAAAATAATTTCGCGAGAGGGCAATCTATGAATAAGTGTTGTATTGTCTCATCATGATCACAAAAACAACAACGTGAACTACCCACCCACCGTCACTTTAGTAAATTATGTTTGGTGAGGCTTACTTGCTTGTGGACAAACCACATAAAAAATTTAATACGCAAGGGAACCTTAACCTTCCAAATATGTATCAATCTCGGGATTGAGCCAAAATTAATTAGATCCATTTAAAAATATTTCACCGCAAACACTTTGTTTCTAGCCAACTTTCAGTGTATCGAATCGGGTTGGTCGGATAATTGAACATCTATCAATCTCCGTACCAAGTGCATCCAAGCATTCCAATGCACCCCAACTAACGCTCGTTAGAACTGAATATTCAAAGGTATCGATTGAAATACTGTGCCCACGTAATCCTCCTTGCGTTGCACAATATTATACAGGGTGGGGTATTGTAAGGCTAATGACATCTCCCCTAACCATGTATCCTCCCAAAATCTTGTTGACATCCCATTGCCCACCAAGAATTTGACCCTTCGAAAGAACATCGTTCGCATGAGCCCCTTCCAGAATGGCAAGTCTGTTAGTCTCGCGGTGACCTGGGCTAGCGTTTCCGATTGTAAATACTTGCTGCGTAATATCTGTGCCCACATACCATCCGTCTCTGCTGCTAACCTATAAAGTCATTTACTCATAAGGCATTTATTCTTAATTTCTAGGTTTTCAATACCGAGACCCCCTGGTCCTTTGGTCGGCATATTATATCCCATCGTGCGAGACGGTATTTCTTCTTAGTATCATCTGACTGCCAGAAGAAACGAGATCAAAAGAAATCACGTCTCTTCCGCACCCCCTTCGGAACCTCGAAGAAAGATAACAAGAACATCGGCATACTAGTAAGTACTGAGTTAATAAGCACTAGCCGACCTCCATACGACATTAGCTTGCCCTTCCAGCAACTAAGCTTTTTTTCAATTCGATCTTTGATGCATTTCCATTCTTTATTAGATAGCTTACGGTGATGAATCGGTATGCACAAATAACTAAAGGGCAAGGAACCTAATTCACAACAAAACAATTGTCTATATGTGTCTGGCTCCTCTTTGGCCTTACCAAAGCAGAACAACTCGATCTTGTGAAAGTTGATTTTTAATCCAGACAATTGTTCGAAGAGACATAGTATGAGTTTCATATTCCGAGCTTTTGCAATGTCATGTTCCATGAAAAGGATAGTGTCGTAAGCATACTGTAAAATGGAAACTTCCCCATCAACCAGATGAGGGACAAGTGCATCCACTTGTCCAGTTTCCTTGGCCCTGCCGATAAGAATGGTCAACATATCCGTCACTATATTAAATAAGAGAGGAGACATCGAATCCCCTTGTCTTAATCCCTTATAGGTCTGAAAATAATGACTGATATCATCATTAACCTTAATTCCGACACTACATTTTTGGACTAGAGAACCCACTTGGTTCCGCCATGCCTCATTGAAACCTTTCATGCGCATTGCCTGCTGAAGGAAAGGCCATTTAACTTTATCATATGCCTTCTTGAAATCCACTTTAAAGATAACCCATCTAGTTTCTTCGAATGAATTTCATGCAGCGTTTCATGAAGGACGACGACCCCTTCTAGAATGTGTCTCCTAGGCATGAAAGCTGTCTGACTCGGTTGCACCATCAAATGGGCGATGCGTGTCAATCTATGTTAATACATTATTTGTTGTAACGAAGAAGCCTTGAATGGTTGGTTCTGTACTGTGTCCGTTGTAATGGAGACGGAGAAAGCAATGCATGGTTATGTGTCCAACTGAATGAACACAGTGCAAGCCCTGAACCACTCGCCAAACTGTCCCACTTTGATTTTCCTTTTACGTTCTACCACTAGTAGTTATGTACATGCAAGGGGCGATCCAAAATTATTTTTTTTCTAATTTTCTTTATTAATCTGTGTTCTGCTTCTTCAGATTTGCTAGACCAGTCTTGCAAGTGGTGAATATCAATATCTCAACATCTTCTTTATTCGACTGGTCCCTCGTATGTTTCCCTTGATCATTGTTCAGATTTATGCGTAAGTTTCCTACAACTCAAAAATGAAAAATTCAAATGCCATGAGCTGAAGACAACAGTAAATGTATTATTCGTAGAGGTATATAAACAGATAAGTACATGACGCTGACGTGGTGCACAATGTAAAAAGAATGTACTAAAAAATAAAGGGAAGAAAAGCAACGATGCAAAATTGAGATATCCTTTTATACTTGCCTCATAATTTAGAAGAGAAGACCCAAGATCAAAATATTTTAATTTAAATAAAGATAATATTTAACTGGTGATAAGGACAACATAAATTGAATTGTTTTAGACAAGAGTTTTGTCTATTCATACCTTTCATTACAAAAGGTCATCAGACCAATGCCCAATTTGTCCAGTGGGGCCTGAAGACATCTGGCATTTGGTTTTCACTTGTCCACGAGATTGCAGAGTGTGGGATTCATTGGGACCGAAGGAGGTGGTTGGCAGGGCTCTCAGCTGTGATCACTCGGGATTTGTGGCGTGAGAAGAGATTATGCGTCTTCCGCAAAGAAAATCTCCGGTTCTTGGACAGTTGGAACTTCAAGAAACTGTGGCTGTAGCTGCGTAGTATATTTGGTGGGAGCGTCGGGAATCTGTGAAGGGTGAATCATCAAACAGCCCTCGGGTTCAACTTTCGACATCCAAGCGATCACTAGTAATCATGCATCGAGGGAATCTGCTTTGAATTCGAAGAAGATGTGGCAAAAACCACAACCGGGTATGTATAAGATGAATACAAATGCATGTTTTTTCAACAAAGGTGAGGGTGCAGTAGCAGCGACTTTGCGTAACTGCAGAAGAGAAGCGATAGCGGGAGCCTCTGAGATGTTTGATCACGCTAATAATGCACAGGCTGCCGAGACACTGACATTAAGACGAGGGCTCCAAATGATCTCTGAGATTGGATGCTCAAGAGTGACTGTTTGGAATTGACGGAGGCTTGCAATGGTAATATGGATATTTGACCTAACTCAGCATTACTTGTAGACTGCTTTCACTTGGCTCATGGTGTGTCATCAATATCATACAGTTTTTGTCCCGGGGAAGCGAATGGGCTGGCACATTTCTTGGCTAGGACTTGTTATGATTCTAAAACTAGCTATATTTGGGTGGATGGTACTCCTGAATTCTTATTACCTCTTGTACTTCATGACGCAACTCTGCCACAATATGAATAAAAGTACCAGTATGCTTTCTTTTCCCGGAAAAATGGTCCTCATACCAAAAGCTTACCCGACACACCGGAGGCAGAGGAGCATGCCATGTTTTCGGGTGAACAATCTTTGCTTCAGTGCACCAGGAAAGCCGCCACACTGATCCAATTCATCAAGTTTCTTCTAGTCCATTGGCACAGACAAAATTAGTGTCATGCTTCATCAGCCCATATAACCTTTTTTTGCAAGTGAATTTAACCCATTACTAGTAATCAAGAACACACTGATTTCTAAAGAACAACAGAAGCATCGATCAAATATTGTGATTTTATGATTAAGATAACAAAAGGTTGCAGGTGTAAAGCACATCTAAAGCTTGGGGTTTATGCATAACTCAGTAATCTTGAGTTCTTGACAACAACTATGAAAACAATGTTGCAGATTAGCATACAAAGTGAAAGAATTGTATCCATAAAATAACAAATGTGAAGATCATTGAGCATAAGAGAACATTGCTCGCTTTTGCTCGAAACAGAGATCCCTAAACCAAGAACTCCATTTTGCAACCAGGCACCTTAAAAATTCAAAATGATGGCCTAATATTTCTTTCACCTTCTGGCACACAAGATCATCTTTCCCCTACACTCTTTCTTGTGCCATATATCTTGGCTGATTTCAGAGATGACAGGTCATGAAACATCCATCCTTATTTTAGGAAAGCTCAACCCTCTGGTATCATCAGAATAGCATGAGTAATCAAGTTTTTGGTTTGATAGAATGAATTCAAACCTTGAAGTGACCAAACTGAACACATGAATATCGATGTTTTTGGTTTGCAATAGGAAAGAAAACTTTGGTTATCTGGGAGCAAATATCTGGGTTCATTGTAATGATCGGTGCAGGTTAGACAACCAAACAGCCAAAAACTACACCTAGGGCCTTGCTGATGGCCACACCGGCTATCAAACATGCCACATGTAACCTCTCGTCTCTAAGAGCAACTCCAACATATCCCCTATCTATATCCAGTAAACTCAGAATGTAAACTAGGACCCAAGTTCCCTCTGGTCTATAGGAAGATGTACTTCCCCTAGACTTTTTGCGGCAAGCAAACCACCTGAAACTTCACCACGTGTGTTTGCCTCTGCCGCGCGGCTCCGCTTTATGCACGATGCCCAGGTGCATCGTGCCGCCGCACCGCTCTCCGCGCCGCTGATACGTCTCCAACGTATCTATAATTTATGAAGTAATTCATGCCATGTTTACAACAATTTTATATGTTTTTGGTATGATTTGCATGGAACTAACCCGGGCTGACACTGTTTTCAGCAGAACTACCGTGGTATTGTTTTTGTGTGCAGAAATGAAAGTTCTCCAAATGAGCTGAAACTTTTTGACGATTTTTTTGGAACAAAAGAGACTCCCGAAGCTTCGTGGAAGGGCCAAAAGGTGAAGGAGTAGGGCACAAGACACCGGGGCGCGCCTGGGCCCTTGTCCGTGCCTCGATGGGTTGTGCTCACCTCGAGGCCCATCTTAGCGTGAAACCAACGCCAAAAATTCCTATAAATAGAGAAACCATCAGGTAAAAACCTAGCTCAGAAGTTCCGCCGCCACAAGGCTCTGTAGCCACGAGAAACCAATCTAGACCCCGTTCTGGCACCCTGCCGGAGGAGGGAATCATCACCGGTGGCCATCTTCGTCGTCCCGGCGGCCACCACAATGAGGAGGGAGTAGTCCACCCTCGGGGCTGAGGGTTTGTACCAGTAGCTATGTGTTTAATCGCTCTCTCTCTCTCTCGCGTTCTTGAGATGTCACGATCTTGATGTATCGCAGGCTTTGTTAATATAGTCGGATCATATGGTGTTTTCCCCTCTCTATCTTGTTGTGATGAATTGAGTTTTTCCCTTTGAGATATCGTTGTTATCGGATTGAATACTTTTATGGATTTGAGAAAACTTGATATATGTCTCGCAATTGAATACTCGTGGTGACAATGGGGTATCATATTGATTCACTTGATATATGTTTTGGCACTCAACTCGCGGATTCCCGAGGTGACATTGGGGTAATCTATGCATAGGGGTTGATGCACGCTCTTGTCTTTATTTCTTCGATAGAAATCTTGGGGCACTCTTTGAGGTTCCTTGTGTTGGATTGAGTATTATGAATATGAATTTGCTTTGGTGTTATTTTAGTACGAACTCTTGGATAGATCAAACGGAAAGAATAACTATTTGTTATTTTAGTACAAACTCTTGAATAGATCGAACGAAAAGAATAGCTTTGAGGTGGTTTCGTACCCTACAAACAATTTATTCTTATGTTCTCCGCTAGATAGGAACTTTAGAGTGATTCTTCATCGCACTTTGAGGGGTGGTTATATGATCCAATTATATTAGCATTGTTGAGAGATTGCACTAGCGAAAGTACGAACCCTAGGCCGCATTTTCAAGCATTGCAATACCGTTTTTGTGCCCGTTTACTATTTGCTACCTTGCTATTTTCATTTATTCAGATTATAAAAATATATTTCTACCATCAATATTACACTTTTATCACCATCTCTTCGCTGAACTAGTGCACCTATACAATTTGCCATTGTATAGGGTGTGTTGGGGACACAATAGATTTCTTGTATTTGGTTGCAGGGTCGTTTGAGAGAGACTATCTTCATCCTATGCCTCCCACGGATTGATAAATCTTAGGTCATCCACTTGAGGGAAAATTGCTGCTGTCCTACAAAACTCTGCTCTTGGAGGCCCAACACGTTCTACAAGAATAAAGTTGCATAGTAGACATCAGCCGCCGCCACACAGGGCCGCCGGCCACCGTCAGAGGTGTCATTGACCTGTGTCCCTGGGCATTAGTTAGGGTTGTCTAATGAAAAAATATTTTAGGGGAAGAAGTTTACGGGAACTGACAAATGTTTTACAGGAGGTTTTTTAAGGGGGTTGTTGGAGTTGCTCTAATATGCATAACAACAGACTACCACCGTCAACTACTACTACTACTACTACTACTAGTTAACCGGTGGATAATCTGAAAGGCAAAGTATATCATTGTCGGTGTCAAAACCGACAGATCTCAGGTAGGGGGTCCCGAACTATGCGTCTAAGGATCGAAGGTAACAGGAGACAAAGACACGATGTTTACCCAGGTTCGGGCCCTCTCGATAGAGGTAATACCCTACTTCCTGCTTGATTATCTTGGATGAATATGGAGTTTACAAGAGTTGATCTACCATGAGATTGTAATGGCTAAACCCTAGATGTCTAGCCTGTATGATTATGGTTGCCTCTACGGACTAAACCCTCTGGTTTATATAGACACCAGAGGGGCCTAGAGTTGTACAGAGTCGGTTTATAGAGGAAGGAATATTCATATACGAACGCCAAGCTTGCCTTCCACGCAAAGGAGAGTCCCATCCAGACACGAGAGGAAGTCTTCTGTCTTGTATCTTCACGGCCCATTAGTCCGGCCCACGTCATATAGCCCGGACGCCCGAGGACCCCTTAATCCAGGACTCCCTCAGTAGCCCCCGAACCAGGCTTCAATGAAGATGTGTCCGGCGTGTAGATTGTCTTCGGCATTGCAAGGTGGGTTCCTCCTCCGAATACTTCAAAGCATCTGACCCGAAGAGTTATACTCGGCTTTTCATTAATTGTCATACCCTTCAGCTTCTGCGCCTCCGTTGCTTCTGCTTCCACGTGTCGAGCGAATACAAAAGGTCAGAGTATTTTTGCACATAACACCCTAGCCGTTTAAAGAAAGCATCTATTTAAAGGGAATGGATCTCAGATGTGATCCCACACCAGGTGGAAAATCTTTAGAGCTTACTATGAGAAACCATTCCAACATGGCAGCGCTCCCAGTTCTTCCTCCCGCCCTCACGGCTCCGAAAAAGGCGATTGGGAGAGATGTTCAGTATCCCATGACCAGTTGATTAAGCTTCAAATGTAGGGATTCCTTCCCCCCGCGAATCTAGTCCCTGTTCCGGCAGGATTAACTTCTTTTTCCGGTGAAGCCCTGGCGGAAAATTTCCCCAATCCAACCAGGGGGAGCGAGTGTGCTTCCTATCCTTTTTATTAAGAGGCATCGGATTTCCAATCCACCCTGTCCTCCGAGGTCTCTTGGAGTACTGCGGACTCCAACTTCACAATCTCACCCCGACCTCTATCCTGCACATCACGGGTTTTGTCGCTCTTTGCGAGCTATTCCTGGGATGCGATGCCCATTTCGATTTATGGAGGAAGCTTTTCTGCCTCGTCCCTCGCACCCAAAAGGGATCTGTATTCGAGGTGGGCGGCGCCGAGATATGGCGCATGGCCAGGACCAGATACCTATCCGGCATGCCGAAGAAGGGGTCCAAAGAGTGGCCCTTGGAGTGGTTTTATATTGAAGATGTCGCACTCCCTGACCCAGTCCGAATGGGTCTTCCCGAATTTTCCAGCGCCCCATTGAAGAAACGCCACAGCTAGTGTCCTGGAAGCCTCGAGGAGGAAGATAGCGCGGAAGTCCGACAATTAATGGGCGAGATAAGGACACTTGCCCAGTCCGGATTATCAATAATCGAGGTAATGGCAATTTCCATAGCGTGAGGTGTTCAGCCACTCCAATTTAGAGGGCTCCCTATGTGGCACTATAATGGGGAAGATGACGCCTCACGCTGTGGACGAAAGGGTCCGGACACCCCCGCCGCCCTGGCCACAATATTGGCCGATCTGTATAAAGGGGAGAAAGATGAGTTCACTTGTCTTAAGCATCGGGAGGGATTTTCCATGTATAATCCTCCTAACTGGGTGAGTTTTAATCCCATCGCTTTACTCAATCTTCTCCCTGAGTCATGTTTAACTGACATTAGTCCGTCCATTCATAACAGGAATGGCGGAAGGTTATCGCGGGGATCCGTAGCCCTGCTCCATAGCCGGAGGACCATAACCGGGACCTCGATCCCGGTTCGAAGAGGATCCGGACATATTTGTAGAGCTCCAGGAGGGAGTCTTCTACCAGGCGAGCTATGATGGCACAGAAGTGGCAATCATAGCTGATTATCCCGGCCTCCTTCCTGCCTCATATGTAAGTAGTCAGGAGACGTTTCCTCTGAAAGAGCTTCCTCATTATGCCTCACCCACCGCACTGTCTCGTGCTCCAAAGGGGAGGCGATCGGCGCGCTGTGACGCACCAGAGGCGTCTCATGAGAAAGCGACGTGTGCGCCGGGCGGGTCTTCAAAGAGGAAGGCAAATGGCAACACGACCGAGCCTTCATCAAAGAGGTATGGCTTTAAATATGCCCCAAGGCAGTCACATCGAACCATGACATTGTCCGCTGTGTTTTATCAGGAAAAGCGTTCACCGGACTATGTCCAGGGATCCTGCCGGTCACGCCTCCACCAATCAGGTTCCAGATCCTGCCTCTAGGGAGGGAGCAGACACGGGAGTGACGCTGGATTCTCCTCCTTCAGTGGATTCAGATAATGTATCCCTCACGAACTCTGAAGTAGAGAGCGCCATGAATCATCGGCACCGGAGGGCCGCTCTCCGTGACCCCGGCTTTACTAAAGAGGCGTTCAATGCCTTTAGCTCGGCTGATGCGTATATCCGAGCTGCTCGGGATGGGCTTGCCAGAGACACTGACCAGCATATGAAAGATGTGTGGGTAAGTTCGCATTGTACCAATCTGGGAATCATATACCAGTAGCCCCCGAGACTTGAAACAGTTGAAGCAACTGATTTAAGGATCATTGTATAATCAGGCACTCACGGAGAAGAATAACATGCTGTCTCATGAGCTGGAAAAGTGCCGGACCCAGCTAGCTGTTGTTACCGCCGAACTGGAGAAATCCAATGAGGCACCGCCTGGTAGTGTCCCCTTCCATCCAGAAAAATATAATCATATACCAGTAGTGTTAATACTGTTGTATTTCTCATGGCAGGATCGTTAGATCAACTGGAAGAGGAACTGGATGCCGCGCAGGCGCGCAAACAACAGGCCAAAAAGCAACTGGCCGCTGGCGAACGTGTGTTGACACGGACCAGGGATGATAAGAACAAGCTGCGGGATTCCAACACCCAGCTGGGCGAAGAGCTAAAAGACGTGTGAGCCCAGCTGGTGGACGCCGTAAAAGAGAACAGGAGGCTACAGGGCGGCATATTCAGTATGCTTTGGAACCTACCTCCGTGTTAGTGCAGTAAAGAAATGAGTTAACAGATTTATGTCTGCAGGTATGCTGACTGGCTGTCTCGAAGAGGAAATGTCCAGATCTCAAGGCGATCTGCTGCAAGAACTGTCCGAAGTGTACGATCAAGCTCGAAAAGCAACGCGGAGTGTTGCCAAAGCTTTGTGGCTATCCGCCTCCCCTCCAGGAAGTATGGAAGAGCTTGTGAAGCTATTAAAGGGAGCTGGGTGCCGCTTTAAATTATGGAAGATATCGGCTTGCCGTGAAGGTGCACGCAAGGTCTGGGCCATGGTGAAAACGCAATACACCAGACTTGATCCAAATCTTATGGCCCGGGGCGGGCCTTGGAGGTCAGATGGACAAGAAATTCCAGTGAGCTTGGTATATGACCAAGTAAAGATAGCCGCCAAGTTTTCACAACAGGATTGTAAGCTAGACAGCCTGTTAGACGGTATAGAGAAATAAGTTTTTGATTCCAAGTGACTATGTACTTCAATTGACAAATTTGTCCCTAGCCGAATTGTAAAACGATTGTCATGGCAGACCTTTTTGCTTCGACCTCCGGACCCGAAGGTGCGGAGTGTTTTCGAATATCGGACCAGTAATAAATACCAGGGCATGCATGGAAACCAGGCGTAGGAGTCATAGTTGCTTTAACAGACAAGTTGTATCCGGCTAGCTATGTTATATTACTTATGAATTGTAAGAAACATCTTCCAGAGAGAATAGTTCCATTAAGGGTTCCTTTCTCTGGGTGAGCACGCGTTAGTATGCATGCCCAAACTGTGATTTGAAACATCACAGTATACGTAATATCAGGGGGTTCATAGTGCAATGAGGGGAAAACGTCTTTAGTCCGCCGACCGATTATTCCCTTAAGAATGCTAGCTTTCGGCTTCACCCAGTCTGAGGTACAAGTCTGGATAACCCGGTTGTAACAATCGCAGAGGTGCTCCCTTTATGCCCTAGCCGAATTAACGGGAACGTAGGGCATAAGCACAGGAGCCAGGCAACCCAGCTTGGCAAAAACTTAAGTCATAAAGGTGCATATAATGGCGAAGAAAAGGTATATATTTATAAAAGGACACATATGTGGTGAGCTTGATGCTCGGAAAATCATAATAAGCTTATGTAAAAGAAGCCCCTAGGTATCATGGGCGTATACATTTAAGGATGTGTACCTCATAAGTGTGCGATCTAGCCGCACAAGAGCTATAAATCTAAATAAAAATTTAAAGAGAGAAAAAATGGAAAGAGGAGAAAAAGAAAACGAATGATGAGTCCGGCTCTAGGCGTAGAATCTTCGGAGTCGGGCGGCATTCCATGGGTTCGGCTCTAAGAGATTATCCGATGCATCACGCAGGCAGTACGCACCTCCAGTGAGAACTTCATCTATAATGAAGGGACCCTCCCATTTGGGTTTGAGTTTCTCCTTTTTCTTTTCTGGCAAGCGTAGAACAAGTTCACCAACATTATAAGTCTTAGCCCGCACTTCTCTGCTTTGGTATCTCCGAGCTTGTTGTTGATAGAATGCGGAACGGGCTTTTGCAACGTCGCGCTCCTCCTCCAGGGCATCTAGTCTGTCCTGCCGATCTAGCTCGGCCTCTCTCTCTTTCTTCGTACATGCACACTCAAGGTGAGTCATGAACGATGTTGCAGGGCAAAACAGCCTCTGCGCCGTACACCATGAAGAATGGTGTGTAACTGGTAGTGCGATTGGGCGTGGTCTGCAGTCCCCAGAGTATGGAGTCAAGCTCCTCGACCCAGTGTTTGTCTGACTCTTTTAAGGACCGCACTAGTCTAGGCTTAATGCCGCTCATGATAAGACCATTAGGTCGTTCGACTTGACCGTTTGTTTGGGGGTAGACGGAGGCATAATCTAGCTTGATGCCAGCACACCAAGTTTTCACTTCATAGGCTGTGAAATTGGAGCCGTTATCTATGATGATGCTGTGTGGGACACCATAACGGTGTACGACACCAGATATAAAGTCTATCACTGGTCCGGCTTCGGCCATTTTATTTAGTTTGGACTCTATCCACTTAGTGAATTTATCTACCATGACTAGCAGATATTTTTTCTTATGGCTTCCCCCTTTAAGGGGTCCGACCATACCAATCCCCCAGACCGCGAAAGGACAAGTAATGGGGATTGTTTGCAGGGCGGTTGGCGGCATATGGCTTTGACTGACGAAAAGCTGGCATCCTACACAGCACTGGACAAGGTCCTGTGCGTTTGCTCGGGCCGTCAGCCAGAAGAAACCGGTACGGAAGGCCTTGCTTACAAGAGCCCGAGCCACGGCGTGGTGACCGCTGAGACCAGCATGGATTTCGGCCAGGAGCTGCCATCCCTCTTCTTCGAAAATACATCTTTGAAGTACTCCGGTAGCGCTCTTCTTATAGAGCTCTCCTTCATGAACCTTGTAGGCCTTCGAACGCCGAATGATGCATCGAGCCTCATTCTGATCCTCAGGGAGCTCTCGCCTATTAAGGTAGGCCAAGAAGGGTTTGGTCCATGGGGCAATTACTGCCATTATTAGATGGGCCGATGGTGTTATTTTGGTGGCTGAGCCCCTGATGGTATCGGTATTGTGTTCAGAATCTGAGGGTATAATCGGATCCGGACTAGTGTTGCCGCTCTCATCCTTCACACCACGGATGGATTGAAGAGGCTTTCCAAAAAGATGTTAGGCGAGACGGGGTCACGCTTGGCGCCCATGCGAGCAAGGACATCTGCCACTTGATTACTTTCTCGGGTCACATGATGGAACTCGAGTCCCTCGAACCGAGCTGATATTTTGAGAACGACATTACGATAGGCCGCCATCTTCGGATCTTTTTCATCGAAGTCTCCATTTATTTGGGATATTGCGAGATTTGAATCCCCGCGCACCTCTAGTCGTTGTATGCTCATGGAGACAGCCATCTGAAGACCGTGCAATAAGGCCTCGTATTCAGGTGCGTTATTGGAGTCTGTGTATAATATTTGGAGCACGTACTGGACTGTGTCTCCAGTGGGGGGACGTTAAGACAATGCCCGCTCCTAAACCGGCCAACATTTTAGAGCCATCGAAGTGCATGACCCAGTTGGAATACGTACCGTACTCTTTAGGGAGTTTGGCCTCTATCTATTCGGCGACGAAGTCAGCCAATACTTGGGATTTAATGGCTCGGCGTGGTTTGTATGTTATATCGAATGGCAAGAGCTCAACGGCCCACTTGGCAATCCGGCCTGTAGCGTCGCGGTTGTTTATTATGTCATTGAGTGGTACTTCGGAAGCCACCGTGATCGAGCACTCTTGAAAGTAGTGTCGTAGCTTCCGGGATGCCATGAAGACCGCATAGGCTATCCTCTGGTAATGAGTGTACCGGGATTTTCATGGCGTGAGGACAGTGGATACATAGTATACCGGTTTCTGAAGTGGGAATTTTTGTCCGTCCTCTTCTCGTTCAACGACGAGCACCGCACTCACCACCTGGTGTGTTGCAGAGATGTATAATAACATGGGTTCACCGACGTTTGGCGCGGCCATGATTGGGTTGCTCGCTATAAGAGCTTTTATTTCTTCCAGTATGGCCGTTGTCGTGTCCGTCCACTCGAAGTGGTCGGTGCATCGGAGCAGACGATACAGTGGCAATGCCTTTTCTCCTAACCTGGAGATAAAGCGGCTTAAAGCTGCCACGCATCTGGCTAATTTTTGGACCTGTTTGAGGTCTGTTGGTGTAGCCAATTGTGACAAAGCTCGAATTTTGGTTGGGTTTGCCTCAATTCCTCTATTGGAAACGATGAAGCCCAGCAGTTTTCTGGCGGGGACGCCGATAACACACTTTTCCGGATTGAGCTTGATGTCATATGTACGGAGGTTGTCGAATGTGAGACGCAGGTCGTCTACTAGTGACTCGATGTGCTTAGTCTTGATGACAACGTCATCCACATATGCTTCGACCGTCTTGCCGATTTGTTTTTCCAAGCATGTGTAAATCATGTGTTGGTCGGTGGCGCCGGCGTTTTTAAGCCCGAAGGGCATAGTGTTGAAGCAGAAAGGCCCGTGCGGGGTGATGAATGCCGTTGCGGCTTGATCGGATTCCTTCATTTTGATTTGATGATATCTGGAGTATGCGTCGAGGAAGCACATTGAGTCGTGTCCTGCAGTAGCATCAATGATCTGATCGATGCAGGGGAGGGGGAAGGGATCCTTAGGGCAGGCCTTATTGAGGTCCTTGAAATCGACACACAGGCGCCAGGATTTATCCTTCTTTGGTACCATCACCAGGTTTGCTAGCCAGTCTGGGTGTTTAGTTTCTCTGATGAACCCAGCCTCAATTAACTTGGCTAGTTCCTCCCCCATAGCTTGTCGTTTGGGTTCAGAAAAGCTCCACAGTGTTTGCTTGACCGACTTGTATCCCTTCAATATATTGAGGCTGTGTTCGGCCAACCTGCATGGGATTCCTGGCATATCAGAAGGGTGCCAGGCAAATATGTCCTAGTTCTCGCGCAGGAACGCGCGTAGTGCAGCGTCGATAGTCGGGTCAAGCTGTGCCCCGATGGAAGCTGTCTTCTTGGGGTCCGTTGGGTGGACTTGAAATTTGACTATTTCATCTGCTGGTTTGAATGAGGTGGATTTGGGGCACTTATCGAGGATTATGTTGTCCCTATCCATCGTGGAGCGTAGTGCGGTTAACTCTTCGGTCGCAAGGGCCTCAGATAGTGCCTCGAGGGACAGGGATGCGGTTTTGTTTTCGGCGTGGAGTGCTATGTCCGGATCACTGATGAGAGTGATGATACCGTTGGGCCCAGGCATCTTGAGCTTCATATACCCGTAATGAGGCAGGGCGTGATATCCACTATTGAAAGGGGCCACTTGGAAGGTTATCTCTTCGGACCGATAGTTCTTTGGCATGCCTAATACCACGTCGAGTTTAATTTTTCCCGCACGTCTTGCTTCTCGACTGGGAATGATTCCTCGAAAGGTCGTATTACTTTGCTCGATGCGGCTCCTGTCTATTTGCATTTTATTGAGCGTGTCCTCGTAGATGAGTTTCAATCCACTACCGCCGTCCATGAGCACTTTAGTGAGCCGAAAGCCATCCACAATTGGATTCAGGACCAGGGCGGCTGGTTCCCAGACTGACCGGAAGTTTGGTTCGTCATAGGCATTAAAAGTTATGGCCGTGTCATTCCAGGGATTTATTGTTGCGACTTGGCAGACTTCGATGAGGCCACAGAGTGTCCTTTTGCACCGTTTGTTTGAAGGGAAAGTCTCGAAGACCGTCAATACTCTGAGGTCGTTATCTTTCGGAGAGTACTGATGTCTACTGCACAACCTTCTTCTTGTAGACGTTGTTGGGCCTCCAAGTGTAGAGGTTTGTAGGACAGTAGCTAATTTCCCTCAAGTGGATGACCTAAGGTTTATCAATCCGTAGGAGGCGTAGGATGAAGATGGTCTCTCGAGCAACCCTGCAACCAAATAACAAAGAGTCGCTTGTGTCCCCAACACACCCAATACAATGGTAAATTGTATAGGTGCACTAGTTCGGCGAAGAGATGGTGATACAAGTGCAATAGGGATGGTAGATAAAGGTATTTGTAATCTGAAAATATAAAAACAGCAAGGTAACTACTAATAAAAGTGAGCGTAAACGGTATTGCAATGTGTGGAAATAAGGCCTAGGGTTCATACTTTCGCTAGTGTAAGTTCCCTCAACAATGATATCATAATTGGATCACATTACTATCCCTCAACATGCAACAGAGAGTCACTCCAAAGTCACTAATAGCGGAGAACGAACGAAGAGATTATGGTAGGGTACGAAACCACCTAAAAGTTATCTTTCCAATCAATCCGTTGGGCTATTCCTATAAGTGTCACAAACAGCCCTAGAGTTCGTACTAGAATAACACCTTAAGACACAAATCAACCAAAACCCTAATGTCACCTAGATACTCCAATGTCACCTCAAGTATCCGTGGGTATGATTATATGATATGCATCACACAATCTTAGATTCATCTATTCAACCAACACAAAGGACCTCAAAGAGTGCCCCAAAGTTTCTACAGGAGAACCACGACAAAAACGTGTGCCAAACCCTATGCATAGGCTCATGGGCGGAACCCGCAAGTTGATCACCAAAACATACATCAAGTGAATCACGTGATATCCCATTGTCACCACAGATATCCATGTCAAGACATACATCAAGTGTTCTCAAGTCTTTAAAGACTCAATCCGATAAGATAACTCCAAAGGGGAAACTCAATTCATTACAAGAGAGTAGAGGGGGGAAGAAACATCATAAGATCCAAATATAATAGCAAAGCTCGCGATACATCAAGATCGTATCATCTCAAGAACATGAGAGAGAGAGAGAGATCAAACACATAGCTACTGGTACATACCCTCAGCCCCGAGGGAGAACTACTCCCTCCTCGTCATGGAGAGCACCGGGATGATGAAGATGGCCACCGGAGAGGGATTGCCCCCCCCAGCGGGGTACCGGAACGGGTCTAGATTGGTTTTCGGTGGCTACGGAGGCTTCTGGCGGCGGAACTCCCGATCTATTCTTCTTTTTGGAAGTTTTAGGGTACGACGATATATATGGGTGCAGGAAGTACGTCGGAGGAGCCACGGGGGCCCCACGAGGCAGGGGGCGCGCCCTAGGGGGGCACCCCCCACCCTCGTGGGCATCCCGTGTCTCCCCTGACGTGCACTCTAAGTTCCCTGGGTTGCTTTCCTTCCAAAAATAAGTTCTCCAGTTGATTTCGTTCCGTTTCGACTCCGTTTGATATTCCTTTTCTTAGAAACACTAAAATAGGCATAAAACAACAAATTTGGGTTGGGCCTCCGGTTAATAGGTTAGTCCCAAAAATAATATAAAAGTGGAAAATAAAGCCCAATATTGCCCAAAACAGTAGATAATATAGCATGGAGCAATCAAAAATTATAGATACGTTGGAGACGTATCAAGCATCCCCAAGCTTAATTCCTGCTCGTCCTCGAGTAGGTAAATGATAAAAAGATAATTTTTGATGTGGAATGCTAGTTGGCATAATTTCAATGTAATTCTTCTTACTTGTGATATGAATATTCAGATCCATAAGATTCAAGACAAAAGTTCATATTGACATAGAAATAATAATACTTCAAGCATACTAACTAAGCAATCATGTCTTCTCAAAATAACATGGCCAAAGAAAGTTATCCCTACAAAATCATATAGTCTGGCTATGCTCTATCTTCACCACACAAAATATTTAAATCATGCACAACCCCGATGACAAGCCAAGCAATTGTTTCATACTTTTGATGTTCTCAAACTTTTTCAATCTTCACGCAATACATGAGCATGAGCCATGGACATAGCACTATAGGTGGAATAGAATAGTGGTTGTGGAGAGGAAAAAAAGGGAGAAGATAGTCTCACATCGACTAGGCGTATCAATGGGCTATGGAGATGCCCATCAATAGATATCAATGTGAGTGAGTAGGGATTGCCATGCAACGGATGCACTAGAGCTATAAGTATATGAAAGCTCAACAAAAAAAACTAGTGGGTGTGCATCCAACTCGCTTGCTCACGAAGACCTAGGGCATTTTAAGGAAGCCCATCATTGGAATATACAAGCCAAGTTCTATAATGAAAGATTCCCACTAGTATATGAAAGTGACAACATAGGAGACTCTCTATCATGAAGATCATGGTGCTACTTTGAAGCACAAGTGTGATAAAAGGATAGTAGCATTGTCCCCCCTTTTTTTATTTGGCCTTTCTTTTTTTTGGCCTTTATTTTTTTATTTGGCCTTTCTTTTTTATGGCCTTTCTCTTTTTTATTTGGCCTTTCTTTTTTTTTTATTTTTTTATTTGGCCTTTTTTTATTTGGTCTTTTTTATGGCCTTTCTCTTTTTTTGGGACAATGCTCTATCGAATGATGATCATCACACTTCTATTTATTTACAACTCAATGATACAAGTCGATACTAGAACAAAGTATGACTCTATATGAATGCCTCCGGCGGTGTACAGGGATATGCGATGAATCAAGAGTGACAAGTATGAAAGAATTATGAACAGTGGCTTTGCCACAAATACTATGTCAACTACATGATCATGCTAGGCAATATGACAATGATAAATGTGTCATGATGAATGGAATGGTGGAAAGTTGCATGGCAATATATCTCGGAATGGCTATGGAAATGCCATAATAGGTAGGTATGGTGGCTGTTTTGAGGAAGGTGTATGGTGGGTATATGGTACCAACGAAAGTTGCGCGGTACTAGAGAGGCTAGCAATGGTGGAAGGGTGAGAGTGCGTATAATCCATGGACTCAACATTAGTCATAAAGAACTCACATACTTATTGCAAAAATCTATTAGTTATCAAAACAAAGTACTACACGCATGCTCCTAGGGGGATAGATCGGTAGGAAAAGACCATCGCTCGTCCCCGACCGCCACTCATAAGGAAGACAATCAATAAATAAATCATGCTCCGACTTCATCACATAACGGTTCACCATACGTGCATGCTACGGGAATCACAAACTTCAACACAAGTATTTGTCAAATTCATAACCAGTCAACTAGCATGACTCTAATATCACCCTCCTCATATCTCAAAACAATTATCAAGCATCAAACTTCTCATAGTATTCAACACACTCATAAGAAAGTTTTATTATTCTTGAATACCTAGCATATTAGGATTTTAAGAAAATTACCATGTTATTTAAGACTCTCAGAATGATATAAGTGAAGCATGAGAGTTCATCTATTTCTTCAAAATAAAACTACCACCATGCTCTAAAAGATATAAGTGAAGCACTAGAGCAACAACAAACTACTCCGAAAGATATAAGTGAAGATCAATGAGTAGTTTAATAATTATGCAACTATGTGAAGACTCTCTAACATTTAATAATTTCATATCTTGGTATTCTATTCAAACAGCAAGCAAAGCAAAATAAATTGACGGTCCAAGCAAAACACATATCATGTGGCGAATAAAAATATAGCTCCAAGTAAAGTTACCGATGAACGAAGACGAAGGAGGGGATGCCTTCCGGGGCATCCCCAAGCTTAGGCTCTTGGTTGTCCTTGAATATTACCTTGGGGTTCCTTTGGCATCCCCAAGATTAGGCTCTTGCCACTCCTTATTCCATAGTCCATCGAATCCTTACCCAAAACTTGAAAACTTCACAACACAAAACTTAACAGAAAACTCGTAAGCTCCGTTAGTATAAGAAAATAAATCACCACTTCAAGGTACTGTAATGAACTCATTCTTTATTTATATTGGTGTTAAACCTACTGTAGTCCAACTTCTCTATGGTTTATAAACTATTTTACTACCCATAGATTCATCAAAATAAGTAAACAACACATCGAAAAGAGAATCTATCAAAAACAGAACAGTCTATAGTAATATGGATCAAACGTCTACTTATGGAACTGATAAAATTCTCAAATAAATTTCTGGACCTGAGTAATTTACCTATTAATCATCTGAAAAAAGAATTAACTAAATATAACTCTCCAAATAAAAATGGCAGCAATTCTCGTGAGCACTAAAGTTTCTGTTTTTGACAGCATGATCAACAAGACTTTCCCCAAGTCTTCCCAAAGGTTCTACTTGGCACAAACACTAATTAAAAGCATAAAACAACATCTAAACAGAGGCTATATGAATTATTTATTACTAAACAGGATCAAAAATGAAGGAAAAAAATAAAATTGGGTTGCCTCCCAACAAGCGCTATCGTTTAACGCCCCTAGCTAGGCACGATGATTTCAATGATGCTCATATAAAAGATAAGAATCGTAACATAAAGAGAGCATCATGAAGAATATGTATAGCACATTTAAGTCTAACACACTTCCTATGCATAGGGATTTTGTGAGCAAACAACTTGTGGGAACAATAATCAACTAGCATAGGAGGGCAAAACAAGCATAACTTCAAAACTTTAAGCACATAGTGAGGAAACTTGATATTATTGCAATTCCTACAAGCATATATTCCTCCCTCATAATAATTTTAAGTAGCATCATGAATGAATTTAACAATATAACAAGTACCTAAAGCATTCTTTTCATGATCTACAAGCATAGAAAATTTATTACTCTCCACATAAGAAAAATTCTTCTTATTCGGAATAGTGGGAGTATCATAGCAAACTTGAATACTATAAATTGTTTCCACATTAAAAGAGTAATGTTCAGAGAAGGGTTAATCATAACCATGACAAGTTTTATAAATATAATCACTACTTTTTATAGCATAAGTATCATCACAATAATCATCATAAGTAGGAGGCATGCTATCATCATTATAAACTTGCATATCAAAACTTGGGAGACTAAAAATATCATCTTCATTAACCATAGCTTCCCCAAGCTTGGGACAAACATGAATTGCAGCAAATATATTCTCAAATATGTCATCCTCATCAAACATAGCTTCCCCAAGCTTGGGCCTTTTCATATCATAAGCATAATCACTCTCATCATTAATAGTATAGATAGCACCGATAGTATAGCAATTATTATATTCTTCCAAGCAAGTGCCAAATAGATTTTCAAGATCATAAAAAGCATCATTATCTTCCACAATTATATTTTCATGAGGCACAATAGTAATAGGAGCAGCATTATTTGGGAGAGATATCTTTTTACCTCTCTTCCTTTTTCTTTTCTTCTTCTTCACCACATCATGTGTGGGTTCAATCCTCTTTTTGGAGCTCCTTATTAATGAGATTCGTTGAATAGGAGGCTCCTCCTCGTTACCTAATTCATCATAAGAAATAATAGGAGGGTATTGGGAAGTCTCTTCCCTTTCATTAGTATTCTCTTCATCTTCTATTTGTTTTATTTTCTTTATGTACTTGGCAATATAAGGATTTTTAATACAATTCACCGCACAATACATATAAATTTTCTCTAGATCAAAATCAAGAAATCTATCAAGATTAAACTTTGCAATACCCTCACTTATACGTTTCATTTCTTCATAACTCAAAAGAAGGCTAAGCTCTTTATGATTCTCAAGGGTAATCAAATTATCACAATGTTTCGACATGACTTGATCATGAAACAAATAGCATTGGAGCTTTAAATGATCATGTTCATTGCAAAGTTCACAAGGGGCACAAAAATATTGAATCTTTCAGCACATTCATCTAGCTCTTCTTGCAACAATTTGGTTTCTAAGTACTTATGCCTCTTGCAATATCTATCTTCCCTATTTGGTGTGTACTTGCAAACCCAGTCTACTCCACAAAAATTGACATTTTTATAGGAGGCATTTTCATCATAACTAGTGCAATCATCATTAGCATCATGGATATTCAAAGAATTCGTACTAACAACATTGCAATCATGCTCATCATTCAAATATTTAGTGCCAAACATTTTAGAGATATCTTCTTCTAGCACTTGAGCACAATTATCTTTTCCATCATACTCACGAAAGATATTAAAAAGGTGAAGCGTATGAGACAAACTCAATTCCATTTTTTATAGTTTTCTTTTATAAACTAAACTAGTAATAAAAACAAGAAACTAAAAGACTCGATTGCAAGATCTAAAGATATACCTTGAAGCACTCACCTCCTCGGCAACGGCACCAGAAAAGAGCTTGATGTCTACTACACAACCTTCTTCTTGTAGACGTTGTTGGGCCTCCAAGTGCAGAGGTTTGTAGGACAATAGCAAATTTCCCTCAAGTGGATGACCTAAGGTTTATCAATCCGTAGGAGGCATAGGATGAAGATGGTCTCTCTCGAGCAACCCTGCAACCAAATAACAAAGAGTCTCTTGTGTCCCCAACACACCCAATACAATGGTAAATTGTATAGGTGCACTAGTTCAGCGAAGAGATGGTGATACAAGTGCAATAGGGATGGTAGATAAAGGTATTTTTAATCTGAAAATATAAAAACAGCAAGGTAACTAACGATAAAAGTGAGCGTAAACGGTATTGCAATGTGTGGAAATAAGGCCTAGGGTTCATACTTTCGCTAGTGTAAGTTCCCTCAACAATGATATCATAATTGGATCACATTACTATCCCTCAACATGCAACAGAGAGTCACTCCAAAGTCACTAATAGCGGAGAACGAACGAAGAGATTATGGCAGGGTACGAAACCAGCTCAAAGTTATTCTTTCCAATCAATCCATTGGGCTATTCCTATAAGTATCACAAATAGCCCTAGAGTTCGTACTAGAATAACACCTTAAGACACAAATCAACCAAAACCCTAATGTCACCTAGATACTTCGATGTCACCTAGATACTCCGATGTCACCTCAAGTATTCGTGGGTATGATTATACAATATGCATCACACAATCTTAGATTCATCTATTCAACCAACACAAAGGACCTCAAAGAGTGCGCCAAAGTTTTTGCGGAGAATCACGATGAAAACGTGTGCCAACCCCTATGCATAGGTTCATGGGCGGAACCCGCAAGTTGATCACCAAAACATACATCAAGTGAATCACGTGATATCCCATTGTCACCACAGATATCCACGGCAATACATACATCAAGTGTTCTCAAGTCTTTAAAGACTCAATCCGATAAGATAACTCCAAAGGGGAAACTCAATTCATTACAAGAGAGTAGAGGGGGGAAGAAACATCATAAGATCCAAATATAATAGCAAAGCTCGCGATACATCAAGATCGTATCATCTCAAGAACACGAGAGAGAGAGAGAGATCAAACACATAGCTACTGGTACATACCCTCAGCCCCGAGGGAGAACTACTCCCTCCTCGTCATGGAGAGCACCGGGATGAAGAAGATGGCCACCGGAGAGGGATTGCCCCCATCCGGAAGGGTGCCAGAATGGGTCTAGATTGGTTTTCGGTGGCTACGGAGGCTTCTGGCGGCGGAACACCCGATCTATTCTTCGTTCTGGAAGTTTTAGGGTACCACGATATATATGGGTGGAGGAAGTACGTCGGAGGAGCCACAGGGGCCCCACGAGGTAGGGGGCGCGCCGTGGGGGGGGGGGGGCGCCCCCACCCTCATGGGCAGCCTGTGTCTCCCCCGACGTGCACTCCAAGTTCCCTGGGTTGCTTTCCTTCCAAAAATAACTTCTCCAGTTGATTTTGTTCCGTTTCGACTCCGTTTGATATTCCTTTTCTTCGAAACACTGAAATAGGCATAAAACAGCAAATCTGGGCTGGGCCTCCGGTTAATAGGTTAGTCCCAAAAATAATATAAAAGTGGAAAATAAAGCCCAATATTGCCCAAAATAGTAGATAATATAGCATGGATCAATCAAAACTTATAGATACATTGGAGACGTATCAAGTACTGCTCGGAGGTGTTTTTGATGAGGATATCCTCGCTGCTCTTGGCCACTTGCCGGAGTATCCAACATGCTCTGAGGCTATGGGTTGGTTCGGTATCCGGTGTCATGTGTATTTTGCATGGCTTATCGAGCCATTCCTCAAGAATGGTTCCACGTCCCGTAATGCGTTTAACTTTCTTGCCTACGGGGTCGGGTGTCCCGCGAGGGTGCATCCTTTTTGCCCGACAGGGAGGTGGCGTGAAGGCCGGTGGTTCCCAGCGGGCTGTCTGAGTTTTCCAGGCTCTTTCCATTGCATAGTACTTCTGTACTATGGTTGCCAAGTCGGCGAAGTGTGAAACGCGATGGCGGTTGAGGGCGTTGAGGATTCCTTCGTCCGTGCAATTATTGCAGAATACTAAAATTGCGTCCTCGTCGCGGCAATCTTTAATCTTGTCCTTGACAAGGAGGAATCTGGCCCAAAAGTGACGGACTGTTTCCTGAGACTGTTGTTGTATGTACATGAGGTCACATATATCCCGTGGACCGGAATTGCTTGGCGAATATTGCTTGTGGTGGGTGGGTGGCTTTAAATCCGAGCCCTGAACCAATGTGGAGTCCGGATTTTGAAAAACTTCTGAGTTTATTAGCTCAGGCTCCGGGACGTCCAGTGATTCTTCAGGCTCAATGCCCGATTCTAAGTTCGGAGGATTGGGAGTGTCACCCCATGGACCGGTATCCGGATCTCCGAGCTCGGAAATCCGAACATAGCTCGCTTTCAACATAGGGGAAGAGCTGTTTTGCTCCTCTATGACCGCTATCTGATGGGTGATTGGCGGATATTTGATTTCTCTCTGATCGGGTTTAAGCCCAATCTGATCATAGTCTGTAGAAACCCCCAGGACGGCGATGCGATCCAGGAGTTCATTTAAAGACGACAAATCCGTCGGATCCATCCGTTTGGAGTATTCGGGGCCAACACAGAGACGATTTTCGATGACTTGGGACGTCATCATCGGCTTAACGGCCAAACGGGCGGCCATGGTAAAGCTGCCTAGCCGAAGGGTTTGGCCTGAGGCCAGGGCTCCTTTGGAAGTGATACTGTCCTTGATAACAAGGCGAGCCATCAATCCTGTTGTCGACACCATAGAGGAACTCTCAATGAAAGCACCAATATCGGTGTCAAAACCGGCGGATCTCGGGTAGGGGGTCCCGAACTGTGCCTCTAAGGATTGAAGGTAACAGGAGACAGGGACACGATGTTTGCCCAGGTTCGGGCCCTCTCGATAGAGGTAATACCCTACTTCCCGCTTGATTATCTTGGATGAATATGGGGTATACAAGAGTTGATCTACCACGAGATCGTAATGGCTAAACCCTAGATGTCTAGCCTGTATGATTATGATTGCCTCTACAGACTAAACCCTCCGGTTTATATAGACACCGGAGGGGCCTAGGGTTGTATAGAGTCGGTTTACAGAGGAAGGAATCTTCATATCCGAACGCCAAGCTTGCCTTCCACGCAAAGGAGAGTCCCATCCGGACACGGGAGGAAGTCTTCTGTCTTGTATCTTCACGACCCATTAGTGCGGCCCACGTCACATAGCCCGGACGCCCGAGGACCCCTTAATCCAGGACTCCCTCAATCATTTCCTTGGGACTCCTCTGGAATAGACAAGATCGTATTATCCTCTGTGAGCGTCACATAACCATAAGAAGATGGTGTTGGGGAACGTTGCATGGAAAACAAAAAATTTCTACGCACACGCAAGATCTATCCATGGAGATGCATAACAACGAGAGGGGAGAGTGTGTCTATGTACCCTCGTAGACCATTTAGCGGAAGCATTTATCAACGCAGTTGATGTAGTTGTACACCTTCATGATCCACCCGATCAAGTACCGAATGTACGACACCTCCGCGTTCATCACACGTTCAAATCAATGACGTTCTCACCTTCTTGATCCAACAAGACGGGCGAAGTAGTAGATGAGTTATGGCAACACGACGGCATAGTGACGATGGTGATGCAACTATCTCCGTAGGGCTTCGCCAAGCACTACGAAAATATGACCAAGGACGAACTAGAGGGAGAGGGGTGCCGCACACGGCTAGGGAATCTTGGTGTGTGTTGCCCCTCTGCCTCCTCTGATATATATAGGTGGAGGGGGAGGGGAGGCATCCCCTAGGGCGCTCCAAGTGGCCGGCGGCAGCCCTAGGGCGCCTGCCCTGGCCGAAACCCCCCTTCCATATTTGTGCATGGGGGGAAGGAAAGGGGGGCTGGCTGCCTTTGGGGCGCCTCTCCCTTCCTTCCCTCCCTCTTTGGTGCATGGGCAAGATGTGGAGGGGGCGCACCAACCCCCTTGTGGGCTGGTGTGCTCCCCCCTTTGGCCCATAAGGCCCACCACTTGTCGGCGGCCTCCCGGAACCCCTTTTGGCACTCCGATAAAATACCCGGTACTTCCGAAACCTTTCTGGTGACCAAATACTATCATCCTATATATAAATCTTTAGCTCCGGACCATTCCAGAGCTCCTCGTCATGTCTGTGATATCATTCGGGACTCCGAACAACATTCAGTCAGCAACTCACATAACTCATACAATACTATATCGTCAACGAACGTTAAGCGTGCGGACCCTGCGGGTTCGAGAACTATGTAGACATGATTGAGACACCTTTCCGATCAATAACCAATAGCGGAACCCAGATGCCCATATTGGTTCCTACATATTCTATGAAGATCTTTATCGGTCGAACCTTATGACAACATATGTAATTCCCTTTGTCTGTCGGTATGTTACTTACCCGAGATTCGATCGTCGGTATCTTCATACCTAGTTCAATCTCGTTGCCGGAAAGTCTCTTTACTCGTTCCGTAAAACATCATCTCATAACTAAATCCTTAGTCACTTTGCTTGGAAGCTTCTTGTGATGTGTATTACCGAGAGGGCCCAGAGATACCTCTCCGATACACGGAGTGACAAATCCCAATCTCGATCCATGCCAACTCAACAGACACCCTCAGAGATACCTATAGAGCATCTTTATAATCACCCAGTTATGTTGTGACGTTTGATATCACACAAGGCATTCCTCCGGTATCCGTGAGTTGCATGATCTCCTGGTCAAAGGAACATATATTTGACATTAAGAAAGCAGTAGCAATAAAACTGAACGATCATATGCTAACCTAACGGATGGGTCTTGTCCATCACATCATTCTCCTAATGATGTGATCCCGTTATCAAATGACAACTCATGTCTATGGTTAGGAAACCTTAACCATATTTTGATCAACGAGCTAGTCTAGTAGAGGCTCACTAGGGACACGGTATTTTTTTATGTATCCACACATGTATTTAAGTTTCTGGTCAATACAATTCTAGCATGAATAATAAACCTTTTTTCATGAATAAGGAAATATAAAATAATAACTTTATTATTGCCTCTAGGGTATATTTCCTTCAGTCTCCCACTTGCACTAGGGTCCATAATCTAGTTCACATCGCCATGTGATTAACACCCATAGTTCACATCACAATGTGACCAACACTAAAGAGCTTACTAGAGTCAATAATCTAGTTCACATCGCCATGTGATTAACACCCAAAGAGTACTAAGGTCTGATCATGTTTTTGCTTGTGAGAGAAGTTTAGTCAACGGATCTGCCATATTCAGATTCGTGTGTATTTTGCAAATTTCTATGTCTATAATGCTCTGCATGTAGCTACTCTAGCTAATTGCTCCCACTTTCAATACGTATCCAGATTGAGACTCAGAGTCATCCGAATCGGTGTCAAAGCATGCATCGACGTAACCGTTTACGACGAACTCTTTATCACCTCCATAACCAAGAAATATTTCCTTAGTCCTCTTAAGTAAGGATAATTTTGACCGCTGTCTAGTGATCTACTCCTAGATCACTATCGTACCCCCTTGCCAAACTGATGGCAAGGTACACAATAGGTCTGGTACACAACATGGCATACTTTATAGAACCTATGGCTGAGGCATAGGGAGTGATCTTCATTCTCTCTCTATCTTCCGCCGTGGTCGGGCTTTGAGTCTTACTCAAATTCAAACCTTGTAACACGGGCAAGAACCCTTTCTTTGCCTAATCCATTTTGAACTTCTTCAAAACTTTATCAAGGTATGTGCTTTGTGAAAGTCCTATTAAGTGTCTCGATCTATCCCTATAGATCTTGATGCACAATATATAAGCAGCTTCACCGAGGTCTTTCATTGGAGAGTTCTTATCAAATATCCTTTTATGCTATCTAGAAATTCTATATCATTTCCAATCAACAATATGTCATAAACATATAATATCAGAAATGCTACAGAGCTCCCACTCACTTTCTTGCAAATACAGGCTTCACCGTAAGTCTGTATAAAACCATATGCTTTGATCACCTCATCAAAGCGTATATTCCAGCTCCGAGATGCTTGCATGAGTCCATCAATGGATCGTTGGACCTTGCACACTTTGTTAGCACCTTTAGGATCGACAAAACCCACTACTGCAGGAGACTGCTAACGCGACACTACGATCAGAGACCCTTTGCCGAAACTGTGTGCGATGCAATAATCGCAAACGGTGGTGTAAAAAAATGGTCAAAAAAGGTGCAAAACATTTGCGATGATGAATGCATCAAACACAGTTAAGATTTTAGTTGCGTGTGCGATACAGGGCATCGGTTAATCCATTCAATCTGTCTGCGATGAGGCAGAACAACAGAAACGGGCAACCATAACAATGTGTGTGTGATGATGGACACACGGTTAATCCATTCGAACTGTTTGCAATGAGGTAGAACAACAGAAACGGGCAGCCATATCAATGTGTGTGCGATATACGACATACGGTTAACTCGGACGAACTGTTTTCGATTAGGGAACACAACAGAAACGGTTCAACTTAACAAGATGTGTGTGATATGTAGCATACCGTTCACATGGATGAACTGTTTGCGATGAGCCAAAAGAACACAAACGAGTCGTGTAAACAAGATGTGTGTGATACGTGTCAAACATCCGACTCAGATGAACTATTTGCGATGAGACATTACAACACAGACGGTCAGTACAGTTACTTCGTGTGTGATTCTGTGTGTACAAAAACTTTGAAAAATGCAAACTAGTTGCTTGCGGTCGCTAGGAGTATCTCACACGATGCGTCTGCGAGTACTCGTGTGCGATGATTAGTATGTTACACATACGTTTCCTTACGTGAAATGTGTGTGAATTTGCAATACGGATAGCTAATATGCAAATGCCTTCTGGACATCGGGCACACGCTTAAACTCAATGAACTGTGTATGATACTAATACTTTCCATGAAAATTTATGAACTTGGGTAACAACATTTGAGTAACATATATATAGTGGTTACACTATTCGACAAAAGGAGGATCTTCGTAACACGGTTTTGACAACCATATGGTCCATATCTACATACTTAACATAACAACAACTATCACATTTTAAGAGGCTAAGGGCCAACAACCATATGGTCCATATCTACATACTTAACATATATAGTAACAGCTAGCACATTTTAAGAGGCCGAGAGCCAACAACCACAACTATCCACTGGAAGCAGCTTGATCACGGCGACTCAGCAAAAGGAAGAGCCCTCCTGTGCCTTGGTAGAGCAGGAGTAGATCAATGTCTCCAATTTTCCAATATGGATGCGTTGCCACGATAAGCGAGAACTTGTTAATTTGAATGGTTCCATTTTTGCGGGAAATGAAGTACCTTGCAATCACTTTGGCGTTATTAGTAGGCACAAGTGTAATTCGACCACGCCGGGAAATCGATCCAGGAACGGCTACATGGGGCAATTTTTGTTGACATGTAGAATAAAAAACAATTGTAACATATCGTTGAAGATATATATAGTTTATGAGCATCAACATTAAAATAAGACTTTTTACCAGCGCTTTGTGCACACAATTGGTCTTGTTTAGTGTGTGCACCATAGGTCTAATTAATCCCATCCAAAATCCAGCGTTCATACGCTGTGCTATCTCTGTCAGATTATCAACAAAGTTTATGACATGCTTCAAGTCCTTCTAGTGAAATTTGGTATGCTTAGTAACATACATATCGTTCACGATGCATCCAACATATCCTGCTTAAAAGGTGGAAAGGTATTATTTATTCAGAACATGGCAGAAGAATATATAGTGCGCATAAATTGGTAAACATAATTTGTTATTGCCTAGGAATGGAGTCAGAATGTGATATCACAATTGGTTGCTTAAATAGTGATCAATTGGTTGCTTAAATAGTAATATGACAGCATGGAGACAGTTGAAAGGACACTAACCTCGATCATACTTTGATCGGCTGACGACGTTGGGGAAGTAAACATCCATCTTAATTAGACCAGGCTGTGGTGCACGCACTAGAATTTTATTGCCAGCTTTCAGTTCATAACACTTAGACATTTTTCTCCAAAGGTCCGCATTAAAATAGGAGTGACCATCTTTATCAAGTTTTATGCTAACCGTCATTGTAAATCCATGTTGCTTTGTCAATATGACATCCTGGGAGTCATCAACAAAGTAAAGCCCAAGATTTCCTTCTACTCTTATTCTTGCAAAGCAAGGGATGTACTGCTTGAAATGAAAGTTAAGATCGTAAATTAGATATATTGAAATAACTGAGCAAGATGCAAATATGGGAGTAACTGATAGAACATATCCATATATAGATGCAAGCAAAGTACAAAAATATAGAATTAAAAATAGATAATGTAACAAAGATCTGATGTAAATATATAGATAATGTAGCAACAAACGGTATATGTTCACAAATTTAGGCCATGCTGACTGTGGTAGGTTGAGGTTGAACATACCGAGCGCTCCCTGAAGTCATCCGGAATGGTGAGATATAACTTCGTTTCCGACTGGCCACGACCACAGTTGCCCGATTTGTGCTCGCACTGTGCACACATGAATGAACACCCACGAATCAGCTAGAACAAAAATGATTCCACGACGATTTCCGTCGGTTGATTAACAACGACGGACGGACTGCGATAAGAGATGAGTGAATATTTCGCTAATTAAGTTGATTACCTTCTCCATGAGAAAAATCCCTGGCCCAATCCGTAGAAAACCCCAGTCGACCAGAGTCTAGAATGTCGGTGCAGATAGGCGGCGGAAAGCGGTGGAGGTGAAATCTGGTGCCGTTTGGAGCGCGACCTATGCCCGGCGCCAACAACCGTCATGTTTAGGGTGCAGAGTTGTGGAGGAGTCCGCGACGAGTGAGTGGGGACGAAGTGGGCGAGGGTTTTCTTTTCCTTTTGCATGTGTGAGTGAACACACACGGTTCGCAGAGGCAGCGGAGATGAATCGTGTGCGAAAATCACCGAGATTGAATGGGAATCCAAATTTCCTTTGTCCTTCATCCATGAGTTTTTTTCTATGATGAACATAAACCCTGCTAATCACTGTGTTCAAATTTGACATTTTTTCGGGTTCATTTACAATATTTAGGGGATTATGTGCATTCGTAATTCAAATTCAAACAATTGGTGCATGAAAGGGTGCACAGGAACGGTCTAGGAAAACCATACTCATGGTATTTAGTAATTTCTCAAGCCTTTTACAAGGAATGGGCAGAGATTTCAATGGAATGCGTGGCAATAGTCAACCACAAACGCATCATTTACTAGGTTATAGACTATAGAACAATGAAATATGTGCTTGAAAAACATGACAGCTGGCATGGTGCCATGGTATGGCCTCACCATGCCCTGGTTAAAAGCTGGGAAGGCTTGATTTATGTCGTCATGCATGCCCTTCATAAATCGAACCATCATCGAGGAAGTTTAATGCTTTCGAGAGGGAAATCACCAAATTGAAGGGGAATCCAAATTTCCGTCCTAGTTTGTCATTCAGTTTTTTCCAACGATCAACATACCGCTTCAAATGAAACGTGTTCAAATTTGACTTTTTTCTGAACTCATTTACCATATTTAGGGGATTGTGTGCATTTTCTAAGCATTAATTATGCACACAATTCAAATTCGAACAATCGGTGCATGAAAAGGTGTACAAGAACGGTCTGGAAAACCATGCCCATGCTATACAAAAAAATGAAACACATGGTTGGAAAACATGATGCCTGGTGTGGTGCCATGGTATGGCCTCACCATGCCCTAGTAAAAATTGGAGAATCTTTTTCTTATGTCGTGATGCGCGCCTTTCATAAAACGAACCATCATCCGAGGAAGTTTCATGGTTTTGAGGGGGAAATCACCAAGATTGAAGGGGGATCCAAATTTCCTTTGTCCTCTGTCCACAAGTTTTTTTTTATGATGAGCATACAACCTGCAAATCACCGTGTTCAAATTTGGCACTTTTTTGGGTTCATATTCCAAATTTAGGGGATCATGTGCATTTCCTAGGCATTAATGCACATAATTCAAGTTCAAACAATCGATGCATGAAAGGGTCCACAAGAACGGCCTAGAAAACCAAGCTCGTGCCATTTAGTAAATTCTCATGCCTTTTATAAGGAATGGACATATATTTCGATGAAATGTGTGGCAATAGTCAACCACAAATATTTGTTTGTTGGGTTTTCAACTATAGAACAAATGAAATAAATGCTTAAAAATATGACGCCTGGCATGGTGCCATGGTATGACCTCACCATGCCCTGGTAAAACTTTGAGAAGGTTTGGCTTATGTCGTCATGCACGCCCTTCATAAATCAAACCATCACCGAGGAAGTTCCATGCTTTCGAGAGGGAAAATCCCCAAGATTGAAGGGAAATCCTAATTTTCGTCCTAGTTTGTCATTCAGTTTTTTTCCAGCGATCAATATACCGCCTCAAATGCAACGTGTTCAAATTTGACATTTTCCCGGGCTCATTTACCATATTTAGGGGATTATGTGTGTTTTCTAGGCATTAATGGACATAATTGAAATTCGAACAATCGGTGCATGAAAAGGTGCACAAGAACAGTCTGGAAAACCATGCTTGTGTTATTTAGCACATTCTCATGCCTTTTACAAGGAATGGGCACATATTTCAAGGAAATGTGTGGCAATAGTTAACCATAAACGCGCCGTTTACTCGGTTAACAACTATACAAAAAACGAAACACATGGTTGGAAAACATGAAGCCTGGTGTGGTACCATTGTATGGCCTCACCATGCCCTGGTAAAAATTGGAGAATGTTTTCCTTATGTCGTGATGCGCGCCTTTCATAAATCGAACCATCACCGAGGAAATTTCATGGTTTCAAGGGGGAAACCACCAAGATTGAAAGGGGGGGGGTCCAAATTGCCTTTGTCCTTTGTCCACGAGTTTTTTTCTATGATGAACATACAACCTGCAAATCACCGTGTTCAAATTTGGCACTTTTCCGGGTTCATTTGCCATATTTAGGGGATTATGTGCATTTCCTAGGCATTAATGCACATAATTCGAGTTCAAACAATCGATGCATGAAAGGGTCCACAAGAACGGCCTAGAAAGCTATGCTCGTGCCATTTAGTAAATTCTCATGCCTTTTACAAGGAATGGATAGATATGTCGATGAAATGTGTGGCAATAGTCAACCACAAATGTCTGTTTGTTGGGTTTTCAACCATAGAAAAAATGAAATAAATGCTTAAAAAACATGACGCCTGGCATGGTGCCATGGTATGACCTCACCATGCCTTGGTAAAAATTTGAGAAAGTTTGGCTTATGTTGTCATGCACACCCTTCATAAATCGAACCATCACCGAGGAAGTTCCATGCTTTCGAAAGGGAAATCCTCAAGATTGAAGGGGAATCCAATTTTTCTTCGTTCTTTGCCCTGGAGTTTTTTTCTACGACAAGCAGACACCCTGCAAATCACCGTGTTCAAATTTGGCATTTTTCCGGGCTCATTTACCATATTTAGGGGATTATGTGCATTTTCTAGGCATTTAGCGCATATAAATCCAATCCAGCTACAGGTGCACGGGTGTGATGTGAGGGACGTGGATTGCCGTTCGATTGCGGCGCATCCAACGGGGGTTCTGGCCAATCATAACCCAACACACAATAGGCTCAATGCATACTGTTTGCGGAAGCGAAGGAGATGAACCGTGCGTGATAATAAATGAGCAAAATTGTAAGGGAAGCCAAATTTCTATTATCGTTTGTGGTTGAGCTCTTGAATACCCCCGCACTGTATGGCTGCCCGGCCCCTCCGTCCCAGAGCTCTCTCCAGGCGTCGTCCATGGCACCGCAGCGCACAGTAACTGGTAAGGAAGCGATGGCATCCCGCTGTGCCACGTTCCTCGCCGCCCGCGACCGCACACATGGTAAGGCAGCGATGGCATCTCGCCGCGCCGAGTTCATCGCCACCGGCGGCCAGACAGTTACATGAGTGGACTTTGAGGCTGCCATGGCCGAAGGGATGGTGGATTTAGAGGCGGCCAAAGCCGCACAGAAGGAGCGGAAAAGGCATATAGCAGTCAAGAAATGAGAGTCCCGCCGCCGCAAGAAAAAATAGGTCGCACGCCATGGTGAGGAGAGCTTGGCAGAGATCGAAGCACGGTGGGCTGCCGCCTACAAGGCCGGGAAGGAGAACGCCGGTGTCTAGCCAGCATGCCCTGCTGGCAGCATGTGAGAAGTTATTTAAGTTTGTAGTATTAGAGAAAATTACCAGTAGTACTTTAAGTTTGTAGTATTAACATACAATGTCAGTAAGCACATCCTTTGAGGGCTTTGAGCGTTGATTAGCATGTGTGCCCGTGTGCGTTTTTTTGTGTTGATCATTAGAAGATCACAAAACACACGGTTTCTATGCCGTACACATCTGCATTTTTTGCGTTAATGACCCATAAGTCAGTTACCTGTGCGATATTTCCTAATAAACCAGGCGTACCATTGACCAAAAAAAATCAAGTACACATGTACATTTTTTTGGAGACGGGATCTGCCAACTTTCTTTTTTCTCGCACACGAGTATTTTACGCGCTTCATCTGTGTTGTGTGTTTCCCCCGCCCAAGTTTCAAATTTTGCACCGAAATATTCATTAGGCACGCGATTTCAGAATTTATTCCTCCAACCACATCCCCTTCCCCGCAGTATCCACTACTAGGGAAAACCTTATACACAGAACTTTAGCAGTAGCACGTGTTAAAAAAGCACGCTAGTGCTAAGTAGCAGTAGCGCGTTGCCATAAACAACTATATAGATACAGTTGTAGCAGTAGGGCGCCTGAAGATAAAAGCGCTACTACTAAAATTCCCACTGCTAAGCCGATAGGCTACACATAGTAGTAGCGATCTACTGCGAACAGCGCTACCGCTACTTGCTTTGTAGCAGCGCGTTTACGCAGAAAGGCGCTAGTGCTAAAGGAAATAAAATTAAATGGAAAGCAAATAGAAAAGTAAATGAAAATGAAAGAAATAGATAAAGGAGAAAGGAAAAAAAATAAAATATAAAGAAAAATAAATGGAAAAAGAGAGGAATAGCAGTAGCGCATATCCGGGAACGCGCTATAGCTAACTTAGCAGTAGCGCACTTCCTCGAACGCGCTACTCCTACTTTTGACTTAACCGCGTGGTTCATTCTTCCCCACGACCACTTCCCCCAAATCCCAACTCCTCCGCTGTCGCCGTCGCACGCTCTCCCGTCTCTCTCCGCACACCCTCGACGCCGCCCCCGACCCCAGATTTGATGCCGCCCCCGACCCTGACCTCGACGCTGCCCCGACCCCAACTTCGACGCCGCCCTCCGCCGCGCGCCCGAGCCCCAAACCCGACCTCGACGCCGCCTGCCCCTCCCTCGCCACAGGCACCCGAGGTGAGCACGCCTACTCCTCCCCCTCCCCTACCTCTGCCTAGGGTTCTTCAAATTTTAATTGCATCAAATTAGTTAGGGTTCATCTAGGGGTGGAAACGAATCGGATGCGGATCGGATAGTGCTCTTACCACTTCCGTTTTCATATTTATAAAACGAATACGAATGAGAATACGGATGTTATCAGATACAGATGTGGCTCGGATGTTTTCTTGATTCGGAACGGATATGAATAATAGCGACATATTGCTTAAGTGTATTATTCAATAGCTATGTGACATGAAGTATTCAACTTGTGACATACAATAAGTCAATGATAAATAGATTAATCATAAAACGAGTAAAATTTGACCACTTATTTGACTTTTAAGTTGGATAATTGGAGTATCTGATCGAATATGAATACTGGATATTTCGGGTTATCCGCTACCACATTCCACCCCTAGGTTCATCAAATTAGATGGTAATTAGGGCAGTAGTTCTTAGGTACTAATTAGTTAGTAAGAACTAGGTACTAGTTTATTTTTATTTATAGTAAGAACTAGTTGAATTAATAGAACTAGTTGAACATGTCACATTTGTTGTTATTTTTTAGTTAAAGCAATTATTCCCACATCGACATCGATGATGCCTATCCTGCATCCTCGTCGTCGACTCGGTGGAGGACACCTGCTTGACCAGATGGGCCATGTCGGAGACTGGGCTCTGCTGGGCTGGTACTAGGAGGCACAACTTGGTGAGTAATCAGCCCGTCATTGACCCGAACCTTCTTTGGTGGCGGTCGCATGGGCCAGTGATGGTCTAGAGGCTCGAGGACCCCGCGGAGGTGGTACGTCGCCGTGTCAGCGAGGAGGACGCGCATGTCCATCGCTACTTGTTTGTGTTGGAGCACAGGTTCTCCAATACCTGGCAGGTTCTCCCGGATCTCACTGGAGCTATGATCCTGTGATGGTTCCTTCTCTCTGGGTGTCCACCGCCCGCATCGATACCCGTCGTTCGCTAGGGTTTTAGTTGTATTAGTGATGTTATATGTATGATACTATTCGGGATGTATTAGTGATAATATTCGACGATGTACAGATACAAGAGATGATTTACTTTTGCTTATTGAATGCATGCTAATTTGAATACTTATTTATTTTACGATTTGGTTTTGCTTATTGAATGCTCATGTCAATATGAGTCCTATAAGATATTTTGAAATGTATATCTTGTGTTGCTCAAATAGGATATGTGCTTACCGAAGTGGCCGGTCATGTTTTCAAGTTACACCTCCGAGTGGCCTATGTTTTGCCGGAGTGTTGATTCATTTCCGTTCCGGCAAATTTCAGGCGCTCGATATGTCCTATTTTAGCAAAGGTCATGCCGGATTTTTCTGTGAATTTTGGCATGACTTGTGCCAGAATATGTAGGAAATATCGAGTGCCCCGGACTTGTGTGTTGAGTATCCTGGTAGTTGCCTTCGATCAATTTTCAATTAATGTTTCAACTATGAACATAGGAAATGTCTGACGATGAAAAGGATTTCGGTATTTGCGAATACTGCGAAGACGAGCGTGGCCTGTGCGACAAAATCTTCTGAGATGATGACAGGCACTTCAGCATCAAGCTGGATGAGAACTTCGAAGTGGATACAGTAAGTCACAACGACAAGTCTTTTTTCGTAATTAAGCATGATATCTGCTTCATTTGTTTCAACTTATATTTTTTTACTATTCTACTAGCGTATCCCCTGCCATGCAAGAGTTTTTGTCTTGGATAAGATAGGTTTCAGTCCTATGAAAACTACTATGGAGGTTAAGAGAGTTTACTTGAAGACCAAGCATGGTTATACTTTCCACGCAAAATTATACAACGCAGACACCTACACCTATTTTGAATGCAAAACTTGGCAAGCACTATGCAAGACTTATGCATTTGATCCTGATATGGTTATCACCTTTGATATTCGTCCGGAAGATGATATTGAAGGTAATATCAACATCCGGGTCAATGTGCAGACGCCTCCAGTTATACCATTATGTGAGTTTCTCAATCATATTTATGACTTCGATATTGTTTATTCAAAAGCAGTTGACAACTAATTTCTATTGACAGCTTATTTCCATTCAAGCAAACATGTCCGGCGCTTGGTAGACATGACCGTCCACTGTCCCAGGGCTGAACTAAATTGCGAGGAGATAAGTCATTATGTTTCATGGCTTGAGGATCTTGATGCTGTTAAGACAAATTATTTTCCTGGACTTAAAAATCTTAGTACTCAAAACATGCGACCAATAGTGATCGTATTGAACTATGATCACATCTATTTAGGAAAGATGGTAAGATTTTTACTATTAGTCCTTAGTGCATCTTTTGCATACATTATTTTTTAAGCTAAGCTTCAATGCTAAGTATGTTACTGTATGATGTTCTTCAATAGGGACTCCCGATGAATGTTGTGCCTCATTGGATCGAGACTAAAGGTCGCATGGGAATGGTTAGCTTACGACCAAGATATCCTACAATGCACTTTAGTGCTTTAAGGATTTCTAAAAGCGAGGAATGCTTAATAGTGAAATACTGGAGCAAAATTGTGAACGGTCACAGAGAAGTACTAGGGGGCAACAATCAGAAGCGCAACCCACGATTAGGAGACAGGTCATCTGCATGCTCCAACATGATGAAGCAGGAGTGCTACACATGTTTTATGCTATTTTACCTGAGAGAGAGCAGCATGAGTGATTAGCTAGCTACAAATGAGTTTGAAGATGATGATGTGCTACAGTATGACTATGATGATTAAATAGCTAGTGTTGGTGGTAATGACTATGATGATAATTATTAGCTAGTGTTGGTGGCGATTAGATAGCTACCGTAGCTAGTGTTGGTGGTGATTAGCTAGCTAGAATAAGTTTGAAGATGATGATGTGCTACACTATGACTACGATGATTAAATAGCTTGTGTTGGCAGATTAGATTCAAGTGGAGGCAACATGTGGTGCACATAGAAAGTACTACTAGTCCAAACTAGATCAAGTTTGGATTAGTAGTATACTTTTGACATGCACCACATGTTGCCTCCACTTGAACCTAATCCACCTTCAGTTGACACACTATTATGGACATAATGATATGACAACCTCATAATTGGTATTGTACCAAAATTTGTATAACGACGTATAAATACACTAAAAATGAAAAAATGAAAAAAAAGAATACTAGTAGCGATGGAGAGTAAACACGCTACTAGTAGTTAGATTAGCAGTAGTGCGGGAGTGAACACACGGTGCGGCTATATGTCTTAGCAGTAGCGCGCGTCGCATGCGCTACTGCTAAGGAATAGCTGTAGCGCCTTACTAGTAGCGCGGTGTCCCGCGCTACTAGTAGGCATTAAACCCGCGCTACTACTAGGGTTTTCCCTAGTAGTGATCCCCCTCCCTCACGCCTCCCCCTACCGACATCTTAAACCGCCGCTGCCGCAACCACAGCTTCAACCACATCTACGTTCTGCTCGGATCCATTCAGGTAACCCACCGATCTCTATCATGTCCCCGGCTTGATTGCTTAAATGGTTCCTGCGAAACATCCTCATGCCTCCAAATCCCCCCCGCCAGGAGCTGATGGCGGTCCACGGTGCGATGGCCGCTGTGCGTGTTGACCCAGAGGAACACCTCGCCTCCGCCGACGCTGCCGACATGGTGCAGGCTCTGGCCCAGATGAAGTCCCCCAGCAACTACCCCCCAGGACTTAACATGTAAGATCTGACCAGCTAAATCTTACCAATACCACTTGCAACAGCTATGATTTGTACGGTTGATGTATTAAGCATGTTCGTGCCTTGTTTATTTCAGTACTACACACTTGTGATGTTCAAATATTACCTTGTCCAGCTCAATTTCACCAATACCAGCAACAAACTTACAATACATGACTCAGGATATCACTAGAGATGCTGCCCATTTGCTATTTTTAGTGGATGCTAACCCTGTTGCACTTAACATGCCTGTCCATGTACTTACGTAGGGTCATAATGGCCGATGCTTTTGTTTGCCTTTGAGGTGAGCTGCATCCCATGTCTTATAGTATTTCACATAATTTGTGCAATTGCAGTTTAACTTCTACCCATTTACTGGTTGCCTGTAGGTACACATGTCAGTGGCACTGATCCACGCTTCAACCCGGAGGAACAGCTCGCCTCCGCCGTCGCTGACTTTGGGCGAGCTCTGGCCAAGATGAACTGCCCCAGCAACTACCTCTCAGGACTTACCAAGTATGCACTCACCAGTTCAATCTTACCAATACCAGTTGCAATTAATGGCTATGTTCTGTATGGTCAATGTATTAAGCATGTTCTAGTAAACATGCCTAACACGTTTTTGCTACTTTCCCTACCTTTTTATAGACATCTGGGCCATTCTCTGCTCTGGCAGCACCTGCCTTGTGATGTTTAACTATGCCAATTACATTTTTATCAGTATCGGTTTCAATGTCTGTTAAGCCTGTTGCAATTAACAGTTGAATCCATTTTTAAACAGTTGCATTTCCATGGCTACAAACTTACAAAACACGACTTAGGATGTTGTTAAGCCTATTGCAATTAATAGTTGTATCCATTTTTTAATCTGTCCATTTGCTACCATGCTACTCTCCGCAATGAAGATATACTAGAGATGCTGCCCCATTTGCTATTTTTGGTGGATGCTAACCCTGTTGTACTTAACATGCTTGTCCATGTACTTACACAGGGTCATAACGGCCAATGCTATTGTTTGCCGTCAAGGTTAGCTGCATCCCATGTCTTACAGTATTTCACATCATTTGTGCAATTGTAGTTTAAGTTCTACCATTTACTGGTTGCCTGTAGGTACACATGTCAGTGGCACTGATCCACGCTTTGACCCGGAGGAACAGCTTGCCTCCGCTGACTTTGGGCGGGCTCTGGCCAAGATGAAGTGCCCCGGCAACTACATCTCAGAACTTACCAAGTATGTACCCACCAATTCAATCTTACCAATACCAGTTGCAATTAATGGCTATGTTTTGTACCGTCGATGTATTAAGCATGTTGTAGTAAACATGCCTAACACGTTTGAGCTATTTCCCTACCTTTTTATAGACAACTGGCCATTATCTGCTCTGGCAGCACCTGCCCTGTGATGTTTAACTCTGCCAATTGCATTTTTGTCAGTACCGGTTTCAATGGCCATTAAGCCTGTTGCAATTAATAGTTGTATCCATTTTTAAAGAGTTGTATTTCAATGGCTACAAACTTACAAAACATGAATTAGGATGTTGTTAAGCCTGTTGCATTTAACAGTTGTTTCTATTTTTTAATCCGTCCGTTTGCTACCGTGCCACTCTTTCGAAATGAAGATATCACTACAGATGCTGCTGTTTTATTACCATTTGCTATTTTTGGTGGATGTCAACTGAGGGAGTCCTGGATTAGGGGGTGTCCGGACAGCCGGGCTATATCCTTTGGCCGGACTGTTGGACTATGAAGATACAAGATTGAAGACTTTGTCCCGTGTCCGGATGGGACTCTACTTGGCATGGAAGGCAAGCTAGGCAATACGGATATGTATATCTCCTCCTTTGTAACCGACCTTGTGTAACCCTAGCCCCCTCCGGTGTCTATATAAACCGGAGGGTTTTAGTCCGTAGGACAACATACAATCATACCATAGGCTAGCTTCTAGGGTTTAGCCTCTCCGATCTCGTGGTAGATCAACTCTTGTACTACTCATATTATCAAGAATAATCAAGCAGGACGTAGGGTTTTACCTCCATCAAGAGGGCCCAAACCTGGGTAAAACATCATGTCCCCTGCCTCCTGTTACCATCCGCCTTAGACGTACAGTTTGGGACCCCCTACCCAAGATCCGCCGGTTTTGACACCAATATTGGTGCTTTCATTGAGAGTTCCTCTGTGTCGTCGCTGTTAGGCTTGATGGCTCCTTTGATCATCGATGGCGATGCAGTCCAGGGTGAGACTTTCCTCCCCGGACAGATCTTTGTATTCGGCGGCTTCGCACTGCGGGCCAACTCGCTTGGCCATCTGGAGCAGATCGAGAGTTACGCCCCTGGCCATCAGGTCAGGTTTGGAAGCTTAAACTACACAGCTAATATCCGCGGAGACTTGATCTTCGACGGATTCGAGCGCCTGCCTAGTGCGCCACACGGCCACGATGAGCATGATTTAGCTCTGCCTTCGGACAATGTCCAGGAGATCGCGCCGGCAACCGCTCCGACCCTCAATTCGGAGCCAGCTGCGCCATCCATGGGCGGGTGGATAGACCCCGCCACGGAAGCCGCACTCTCATCGGCGATCGAGCTGAGTATCGACCTTACCCTTCACGAGAGCTGTGACGCCGAACTACCGGATTCCTCCCCGGCCACGGATTCCGAACCGCTTGCGCATGTGCCTATCGAATCTGATTGGGCGCCGATCATGGAGTTTACCTCTGCGGATATTTTTCAGCACTCGCCCTTTGGCGACATACTGAACTCATTAAGGTCTCTTTCCTTGTCAGGAGAGTCCTGGCCAAACTATGTCTGGTAGGATTGGGATGCGGATGACGAAGAAATTCGCCGCCCACCCACCACCCACCCACCACCCACTTAGTAGCCACTGTCGACGACTTAACCGACATGCTCGACTTCGACTCCGAAGACATCAACGGTATGGACGACGATGCGGGAGGCGAAGAGGAACCACTGCCCACAGGGCACTTGGACAGCCACCTCATCATATGAAGGCAATGACGACGAGACAGCGGAGGATGACCCCTCCAAGAAGCAACCCAAGCGCCGATGTCAGCGGCGCCGCTCTAAGTCTCACCAAAGAAAAAGAGGTGACACCGACATAGGAGATAATACCACTCCGGACAGTGCCAAAGATGACAACAATCCCCTCCAACAAGATTTAGGCAGGAGGATGGAGAAGCGAGCCCTCCCGAGAGAGTGGCAGATGGAGAGGCGGAGGATGATAATTACATGCCTCCCTCCAAAGACGAGGCAAGCCTCGACGATGACGAATTCGTCGTGCCTGAGGATCCCGTCGAACAAGAGCACTTCAAGCGCCGGCTTATAGCCATGGCAAATAGCCTTAAGAAAAAGCAACATCAGCTTCAAGCTGATCAAGATTTTCTAGCTGACAGATGGACTGAAGTCCTTGCGGTCAAGGAATATAAACTCGAATGCCCCTCCAAGAGTTACCCAAAGCATAGGTTGCTTCCCCGACTGGAGGAGGAAGCACTCAAACCTACATCTCCAGCATATGATGCGGCTGACCGGGCACATCGTGGCCGCGGTAGAGAAGCATTTCAGCCAAAAGCTCAGCCCGCACTCCGACGCCACTCCAATAAAAATGTCAAGGCATGGGGAAATACGCCAGACCTGCGAGACGTATTGGAGGACAAAGCAAAACATGCAAGATCGATCTACGGATCACAAGGGCGCGCCACTATGCGAGACGATAACCGTCACGCCGGATACAGTAAAAGTAAGCCCGGCCGGGCCGAACACTACGGGCAAGACTCATTTGAGGTGCGTTGCGATATAGCCCAGTACAGATGCACCGCACACCCCCTATGCTTCACAGATGAAGTAATGGATCACCAAATCCCAGAGGGTTTCAAACCCGTAAATATCGAATCATACAACGGCACAACAGATCCTGCAATATGGATCGAGGATTTCCTCCTGCACATCCACATGGCCCACGGTGATGATCTACACGCCATCAAATACTTCCCACTCAAGCTCAAAGGACCAGCTCGACATTGGCTCAACAGCCTGCCAGTAGAATCCATTGGCTGTTGGGAAGATCTCGAAGCCGCATTCCTCGACAACTTCCAGGGCACTTATGTGCGACCACCGAATGCCGATGACCTGAGCCACATAATTCAGCAGCCAGAGGAATCGGCCAGGCAATTCTGGACACGGTTCCTAACAAAGAAAAATCAAATTGTCGACTGTCCGGATGCAGAGGCCCTAGCAGCTTTTAAGCACAACATCCGCGACGAGTGGCTCACACGGCACCTTGGCCAGGAAAAGCCGAAATCCATGGCAGCCCTCACGACACTCATGACCCCCTTTTGCGCGGGAGAAGACAGCTGGCTGGCTCGTAGCAATAACATATCAAAGAACCATGGTACTTCGGATACCAACGATGGCAATGGCAGGTAACGTCGCAACAAACACAAGCGCCGCATTAACAGCGACAATACCGAGGATACGACAGTCAATGCCGGATTCAAAGGCTCTAAACCTTGTCAGCGGAAAAATTCAAAAGAAACACTCCGGGCCCGTCCAGTTTGGACCGTATACTCGATCGCTCGTGTCAAATACACGGCACCCCGACAAGCCAGCCAACCGCACCAACAGGGATTGTTGGGTGTTCAAGCAGGCCGACAAGTTAAATGCCGAGAACAAAGATAAGGGGTCACATAGCAATGACAAGGAGGATCCCCGACAGCCGAACACCGGAGGACAGAAGAGGTTCCCCCCACAAGTGCAGATGGTGAACATGATATACGCAACCCACACCACCAAGAGGGAGCGGAAGCATGCGCTAAGGGACATATATGCGTTGGAGCCAGTCGCCCCAAAGTTCAACCCATGGTCCTCTTGTCCGATCACCTTCGATCGCAGGGACCACCCCACTAGTATCCGTCATGGTGGATCGCCGCACTGGTCCTAGACCCAATCATTAACGGATTTCACCTCACTCAAGTCCTTATGGATGGTGGCAGCAGCCTGAACCTGCTTTACCAAGACACAATGCGCAAAATGGGTATAGACCCCTCAAGGATCAAACCCACAAAAACGACCTTCAAAGGCGTCATACCAGGTGTAGAGGCCCATTGCAGAGGCTCAGTCACACTGGAAGTGGTCTTCGGATCCCCGGATAACTTCCGAACCGAAGAGTTAATCTTCGATATAGTCCCGTTCCGCAGTGGCTATCAAGCACTGCTCGGGCGAACCGCATTTGCGAGATTCAATGCGGTACCGCATTATGCATACCTCAAGCTCAACATGCCAGGACCTCGGGGGGTCATCACAGTTAATGGAAACACAGAGCGCCCCCTCCGCACGGAGGAGGACACTACGACCCTCGCAGCAGAAGCGCAAAGCAGCCTCTTAAGGCAATCCACTAGTTCGGCGATTAAGAACCTGGACACCTTCAAGCGCTCCCGGAGTAATCGGCAACAAGACCGCCTAGCACGTTCCGAGCTCGCATAGCAATGTGGCCCCCACCCCGGTCCTAGCCAAACGATGAAAATCCGTGCCACGCGTACATAATTACGCATTAAAAATACCATGGGCACAGGTGGGGAGGGGGGCACGACTACGGCACGCCCCAAGACGCGGCTCAACCGCACTAGGGGCTTCCCGCTTTGTTATTTTTCTCTTTCAAGACTTTAATCTCTGGAAACCCTGTCCGGCAGCATGATTGCCGGACACATGATGCAGCAAACAAGGAGGCAGAAAGCTATGTCGCACCACAGAACTCCCAGGTGGATTACGATAACGAGTGAAATACTTGCTTTAATACCATTCCTCAGCTTGCCCTTGGAGGGGACATGTCAAATAGTCCTACTTTTTGCTTATCGCACTACTTGTATCATTCTGCTTTAACGCACCTTTTTGAATAAACAATGCATAGCACTAAGACTATTATTGCATTCTTCTTTATATATATATATATATATTCATGACATCCAGCACCCGTACACTCTGGTACGGACAATACGCTAGGGGCTTAAGCATACCTCATAATATGGCGTGAGAAGTCCGAACACTTTCGACAGTGCGGCACCCCGAACTTATAGCACTATATGCATCAGCTCCGAATCATGTCTTGGGTCAATAGTTGGGTTTGCCCGGCTCCCATGTTTTGGTACCTTACGTTCCGCTATATCGGCTAAGGTAGCACTGGGAGAACTACTGTGATTGTGCCCCGGTTCAGCTGGGCTAAGCACCTCAGTAGAGAAAGCTAAAACTGACTGTCATGATAAGGTGAGAGACTGGTCGCTGTTCGAGAGGTTTCGAGTCCCTAAAGACTTATGCCGCTTAGAGCGAGGAGTCGTCTTTGTCCGGCTTAAGGTGTGTATAGCGCCCCAAATTCGGCCTTCTGAATACTAGGGGCTTCGCCAAAATTTAAAATTATAGAATTCTATGGCTAACTGAGAGTGATAAAGCATTATAGTCCGATTGCCTTGTTCGTTGCGCTGAGCACCTCCCTCGAAGGACCCAAAAATGGGAACAAGAGTGCTCAGGTTTATCCCGAACACCCCAGCACTCGTGGCATGGGGGCAGAAGGCGACGACTAGCCATCTCTCAGATTTGATAAACATCCGAACAGAAGGTAATATTTTAAATTCAAACAAGTGTTGCATAGTGCATATGAACAAGTTTTCATACCACAGGATCACACGAGCAAGTTCATTCAAATATTACATCTTTCGCACAGTCGTCCGCTACAAGACGAGCACCCTTCAGGACACCCTCATAATACATCTCGGGGTGGCGATGCTCCTTGCCCTGTGGCGGCCCCTCCTTCACCAGCTTCTCGGCGTCCATCTTGGCCCAGTGCACCTTCGCACGGGTGAAAGCCCGGCGTGCACCTTCGATGCAGACGAACCGCTTGATGACTTCCAGCCATGGGCAGGCATTCACAAGCCGCCTCACCAGGCCGAAGTAGCTGTTGGGAAGGGCGTTGCCAGGCCACATCCGGACTATAAAGCCCTTCATGGCCTGTTCGGCCGCCTTGTGCAGCTCGACCAGTTGCTTCAGCTGGTCGCTCATAGGCATCGGGTGTTTGGTCCCAATATACTGAGACCAGAACAGCTTCTCCATCGAGCTTCCCTCCTTGGCTTGGTAAAACTTTGCGGCATCCGACATGCTGCGGGGCAAATCTGCGAGTTCTCCTGGAGAGCTCCGGACTCGGGTAAGTAACAAGTAATTTACTTTCACATGCTTGCTTTGCATATTGAATGCCTTACCCACCGCTATCTTCCTCATCGCCTCAATCTCCTGGAGGGCCTTTTGGGCTTCAGCCTTGGCACTCTTTGCGCTCTCAAGGGCCGCGGCAAGCTCAGACTCTCGCGTCTTCGAGTCAAGCTCCAACGCCGCGTGCTTCGTCACGAGAGCTTGGAGCTCTTGCTACCCCTCGCCCACCCGTGCTTCTTGCTTTTCCCGCTCGGTGCGCTCCTGGGCCGCTTTGTTTTCGGCCTCGGACAACGCTTGCTTCAGGGTCGCCACTTTGGTCATGGCCCCTGGCAAATTCATGATGATCCTGTCATTTTGCAATCGCATCTTT
>NC_041380.1:273774329-273786544 GCF_002162155.2 Triticum dicoccoides | reverse complement strand
CTATAGACAAGGTATTACTCACCTTTGTTCTCCTCGAGCCGCCTCTTGGCAAGGCCGAGCTCTTTCTCGGACCCCTCGAGGTCCTGCTTCAGTGCGGCGACCTCCGCAATTAGTGCGGCAGAGGTCAGCAGCGAAGCCTGCATACACATATAGACATACTTATATTAGACTCCTGCAGATATTATTTTATCCTCTATTCGGCTTTTCTTTGTGAACACCAAACAGAGCATCAGGGGCTACTGTCTATGCGGTAATATTTTTCCTATATTTTAAATACTTACCTCAAAGCCTGTTAGAAGGCTGGCACAGGCTTAAGTCAGTCCGCTCTTGGCGGACTGAACCTTCTTGATCACCGCACTCATAATAGTGCGGTGCTCTTCATCGATGGAAGCGCCGTGAAGCGCTCCCAGCAGGTTGTCCGGCGCCTCTGGATGGACAGAGGTCACCGGCACGGGCGTCTTGCCCCTTTTGGAAGGGAGCCGCCTGCCTGAGTCCGGAACCACTAGAGGTTTCGGCGCGGTGTTCGGCTGAGAGCCGAACTTGGAGCCCCCGGGAGCCTTGCTCCCTTTGCTCCTGGAGTCCGGAAGGTCGCCTTGAGGCGCCTCCGGGACTGTCTCCCCCCGGTCTGGTGCCCCTTGAGACAATACCTCGGCATTGTCCGTAGGGCAAGGGGAGGAGGCGTTCGGAAGTGGATCGCTATCCATGTCCGACGAGTCCAAGGAACCGTCCGATGAGGATACGTCGATACGGGCTTGGGGCGGTCTGCATAATCATATTCGGCGTTAGGAGAAGCAGTGCGACAACAGTATGCTATGAGTTACTCTGGTATCCGAATACTTACGACTTCGCCAGGGGCTTGGCCCTGAGTAGCCACTCGTCTTCGCCTTCGACAGTGGTGGTGGAGCAGTCCGGAAGAAGAGTCCTTCCCTTCTTGGACCCTTCGGCCTCCCCGGTTGGGGTGGCCTTCCTTTTCTTGTCTCCCTCGGCTGGAGGGGGAGCATCTTCATCTTCCTCCTCGTCTTCATGGGAGGAGTGCGTCGCGGAGTTATCGGACGATGAGTCTGATACCACCTGGCGCGAGGAACTCTTTCGGGTTCTCTTGGCCTTCTTCTTGGTCTTCTCCGGCACCTTATAAGGAGCCGGAGTCAGCATCTCCGTCAGGAGAGCGTCCACGGTGTCTTCGGGCAGGGGGGCAGGACAGTCGATCTGCTCCGATGCCTCCACCCAGTCCTATTAAAGGCATAAGAGCTCAGACCCCGCACATGGTTAAGCTATGGGAAATGAATATCCTACCAGATGTACAGAACTTACCGGATTCGCAGGGCGCTTCGCCTTAGCCCGCGGTCCTCGGTGAGAGAGGGAGGGACCTCGGCGCCCTTGAACAGCACCCTCCAGACGTCTTTGTGCGTCGTGTCGAAGAGCTCGCTTAGAGTCTGGTGCCGGGCCGGGTCGAACTCCCATAAGTTGAATTCCCGTTGCTGACATGGGAGGATCCGGCGGAAGAGCATGACTTGGACTATGTTGACAAGCTTAAGTTTCTTGCTTGTCATGTTCCAGATATATTTCTGGAGTCCGTCCAGCTCCACCGATGAACCCCAGGACAGGCCCTTCTCCTTCCAGGAAGTGAGCCGCGTGGGGATTCCGGATCGAAACTCGGGGGCCGCCACCCAGTTGGTGTCGCACGGCTCGGTGATGTAGAACCACCCCTATTGCCACCCCTTTATGGTCTCCATGAAGGAGCCCTCGAGCCATGTAATGTTGGGCATCTTGCCCACCATGGCTCCACCGCATTCCGCTTGTTGGCCGCCCACCACCTTTGGCTTGATATTTAAGGTCTTCAGCCACAGGCCGAAGTGGGGCCTGATGCGAAGGAAAGCCTCACACACGACGATGCACGCCGAGATGTTGAGGATGAAGTTCGGGGCCAGATCATGAAATTCCAGCCCATAATAGAACATGAGGCCGCGGACAAATGGATGAAGGGGAAACCCCAGTCCGCGGACGAAGTGTGGGAGGAAGACAACCCTCTCGTGAGGTTCTGGGGTAGGGATGACCTGCCCCGCGGCTGGCAGCCGGTGCGCGATATCCGCGGCTAAGTATCTGGACCCATGTAACATTTTGATGTGCCCCTCCGTGACGGAGGAGGCCATCCACTTGCCTCGCACTCCAGACATGTTTTGGAGAGAGTTGAGGAGGAAGATGCGGACTTGGGCGCTGGAGCTCGAGTGCGCGAGAATGGATGAGCAAGGAGGAAGAAGGCGTTGGTAGAAAAAGGTGAGATCTTATCCCTTTATAAGGGCGGACTAAACTATGCGCCCCCACAAGCCTGGTAAAACTCGCTTATCCACCAAGCACCGTGATTGATGGCGCGGTTGGGTTACCCACGTTCGTATTGATGAGAATCCCGTAATAAGGGGAACACGATCTCTGCTTTGACAAGACGTGTCAGGAAACCGCCTCGCGTTATGTGCGGGGCTGGTTAAGGAAAAACGGTTCGAATAATTACCGGGCCATGGCATGATGTCATACTGCCAAAACGCATCAGTAGATTGGATTTGTGGAAATATTATTCTCTCTACGGTGGTATGTGGAACTTATTTTGCAGGGTCGGACACTATCCTTGTATTCAAACTCTTTCTGTGGTGTATTCGGAGGAGGAACCCGCCTTGCAATGCCGAAGAAAACACTGCGCGCCGGACTCGTCGTCATTGAAGCCTGGTTCAGGGGCTACTGAGGGAGTCCTGGATTAGGGGGTCTCGGACAGCCAGACTATATCCTTTGCCCGGACTATTAGACTATGAAGATACAAGATTGAAGACTTCGTCCCGTGTCCGGATGGGACTCTATTTGGCGTGGAAGGCAAGCTAGGCAATACGGATATGTATATCTCCTCCTTTGTAACCGACCTTGTGTAACCCTAGCCCCGTCCGGTGTCTATATAAACCGGAGGGTTTTAGTCCGTAGGACAACATACAATCATACCATAGGCTAGCTTCTAGGGTTTAGCCTCTCCGATCTTGTGGTAGATCAACTCTTGTACTACTCATATTATCAAGAATAATCAAGTAGGACGTAGGGTTTTACCTCCATCAAGAGGGCCCGAACCTGGGTAAAACATCGTGTCCCCTGCCTCCTGTTACCATCCGCCTTAGACGCATAGTTCGGGACCCCCTACCCGAGATCCGCCGGTTTTGACACCGACATCAACCCTGTTGTAGTTAACATTGGCTTTTAATGTACTTACACAGGGCTACAATGGGCGATGTTGTTGTTTGCCGTCGAGGTTAGCTGCACCCCATGTCTTATACACCATCTATTCCTAAATATAAGTATTTTTAGAGATTCCAATATAGACTACATAAGGAGCAAAATGAGTGAATCTAGATTCTAATCTAAACTATATCTATAATTCTATATACATCCGTATGTAGTTCATATTGAAATCTCAAAAAAAAACTTGTACTTAGGAACATAGGTTGTTTTATTTTACATCATTTGTGCAATCTCAGTTTAGCTTCTAACATTTACTGGCTGCTTGTAGGTACATATATGAGGGGTACTGATCCATGCTTCGATCCCTTATGCGTATGGGGCAATGAGATATTCATGAACAAGAGTCAAGTGAGGAAACTAAGAAAGATTGTTAGGCGAAAGAAACGGGTGACTGGAATTAAGCTCTTTATTTACACTTTGTCAAAGACAACAATGAACTTTAGGATGGTAAGTAATGTGTTGCCTTTTCCCTTGCCCACAACAAGTTACTCTATTAGACCTCAGTATCTGATATTTTTCTCTTTTCAGTGGTTTCCGAAGCTATTTACTGATGATTACCTTGCAAACTACATGACTGGAGTGGAGGCAACTAAGGTTAAAGTATATAATTCATGCTACCATGATAATGCTGTAGAAGTCTTCCTGAAGGCGGTGAAGGATGGGCAGAGCGTGTGTGATAGTTACACCTTTCACACACAAGCGTATACATAAAACCGTGTGGGATGTACATCCGAACGAAAACGTTTTCCCTGGATTGACTGTGTGGGATGTACATAAGAACAAAAACATATTCCTTGGATTGACTGTGTGTGATATACATACGAATGGAAATGTTTTTCTGGGATTCACCGTGTGGGATGTACATACCTACGGAAATGATTTTCTCGGATTACCGTGTGGGATGTACATACCTACGGAAATGATTTTCTCGGGTTACCGTGTGGGATGTACATACCTATGGAAATGATTGGGTTTCAATGCCTCGCCCGATCGCACACGGCCCCAGCCTGGGTCCCAGGAGGGCCTATCCCCGACAATTTCTGGGTCGTGTAGGAACGACACCCAATCGCACACAATCACTTGGCGACGGTTCCAAATGCCATTGCGGAAAGGGGTAAAAAACCGTTTGTTTAGGACCGGCTCGCACCAGTGACCTTCTAGTTGCATCATATGCAACTCTTCTTTGAGAAATCCATTAAGGAATGCAGTTTTGACGTCCATTTGCGAGATTTCATAATTATAAAGTGCGACAATTGCTAACATGATTCAGACAGACTTAAGCATCGCTACGGGTGAGAAAGTCTCATCGTAGTCAACCCCTTGAACTTGTCTAAAACCTTTTGCGACAAGTCGAGCTTTGCAGATAGTAACATAAACATCTTCTTCTTGAAGATCCATTTATTCTCTATGGCTTGCTGATTATCAGGAAAATCCACCAAAGTCCATACTTTGTTCTCATAAATGGATCCTATCTTAGATTTCGTGGCCTCAAGCCATTTATCGGAATCTAGGCTCATCATAGCTTCATAGTTTGTAGGTTCGCTGTTGTCCAACAACATGACTTCCAGGACAGGATTGCCGTACCGTACCACTCTGATGCAGAACATTTTTTGGTCGACCTATGAAGTTCAGTAGTAACTTGCCAAAGTTACATGATCATTATCATTAGCTTCCTCTCTAGTCGGTGTAGGCATCACGGGAACGGTTTTCTCTGATGTGCTACTTTCCAATTCGAGAGTAGGTACAATTACCTCATCAAGTTCTACTTTCCTCCCACTCCCTTCTTTCGAGAGAAACTCCTTCTCTACAAAGGACCCATCTTTGCAACAAATATCTTGCCTTCGGATCTGTGGTACAAGGTGTACCCGATAGTTTCCTTAGGGTATCCTATGAAGACGCACTTCTCTGCTTTGGTTCGAGCCTATCAGGCTGAAGCCTTTTGACATAAGCGTCACATCCCCAAACTTTAAGAAACGACAACTTTAGGTTTCTTGACAAACCATAGTTCAGACGGCGTCGTCTCAACGAATTTAGACGGTGCCCTATTTAGTGGCTGTCTCTAATGCATAACCCCAAAATGATAAAGGCAAATTGGTAAGAGACATCATGGAATGCACCATATCTAATAAAGTACGGTTAGGACGTTCGGATATACCATTACACTGTGATGTTCTAGGTGACTTGAGTTGTGAAACAATTCCACATTGATTTAACTGAAGGCCAAACTCGTAACTCAAATATTCACCTCCACAATCAGATCATAGAAACTTTATTTTCTTATTATGATGATTCTCTACTTCACTCTGATTTTTTTTGAACTTTTCAAATGTTTTAGATTTGTGTTCCATTAAGTATATATACCCATATCTACTCAAATCATCTGTAAAGGTTAGAAAATAACGATACCTTCCGCATGCCTCAACACTCATTGGACCGCATACATCAGTATGTATTATTTCCAATAAGTCACCAGCTCGCTCCATTGTTTCGGAGAACGGAGTTTTATTCATCTTGCTCATGAGGCATGGTTCGCAAGTATCGAATGATTCATAATCAAGTGATTCCAAAAATCCATCCGCATGGAGTGTCTTCATGTGCTTTACACCAATATGACCTAAACGGCAGTGCCACAAGTATGTTGCACTATCATTATCAACTTTTCATCTTTTGGCATCAATATTATGAATATATGTATCACTACGATCGAGATTCAATAAACCATTCACATTGGGTGTATGGCCATAGAAGGTTTTATTCATGTAAACAGAACAACAATTATTCTCAGACTTAAATGAATAACCTTATTGCAATAGACATGATCTAATCGTGTTCATGCTCAACGCAAACACAAAATAACATTTATTCAGGCTCAACATGTCAGAGCCCTAGATGTGGCCTTTGCTTGTCATTGCATTTCATCATGTCATCATTTGGGTTTTTAGAAAGTTGAATTAAGGAAATGCTCAAGCCTCAGGAATCTTTTAAAAATGGCCAAATTAAAAAAATTCTTCAAATGAACCCAAGAAAATGTTCGTGTTACTCTATAAAAATATTGGCAAGAGGTAAAACTCAAACCAATATTTTTGGAGTCTCAGAAATATGTATTTTGGGCATTTGAGTTAATCCAATAATTATTTGCATTGGATTTATATTTGATATATATTAAATATAACTCCAATAATTCTGAAAGTTTGTGAGTGGCTTTGAATATATTTTATGAGGCCACATAATAATTTTAGAAATTATAAAAATGATTTGGTATAAAAATCAAATAAAAAACAAATTGCAAAAGCAGAAAACAAAAATAAAGAGAAAGACAAAAGCTTACCTGGCACTTACCTGACCCACTACTGTGCTGGCCCAGCCCACCAAGGGCAGTGATGTCTTCTTCCTCCTGCTAGGAGGAGAAGCAGGTGCCTGCCTGGCACACAGCCGAGCCACGACAGCTCCTCCCTGCCTGCCTACCCCACCCCGACCCCTCCAGACGTGCCATAGAGACACCCAGGTCCCCCTTTTCCATTTCCCTCACTCTCTAGTCGCGCCCCCTTCTCTGTCCCTCGCGCGCGCAGCCACCCGAACGCGTCTGTGAGCGCCGACGTGAACCACCGTGCCCACCGCCGTCGCCTCGCCCTTCCAAGCTACCCAACAGTTCCGCTGAGCCCTGATGCATCTCCCCACCATAGGAAGCGAGCTAGGACGCCCTGCTTCTTCGCCACGGAGGTCGTCTTCAACCTTCGGCACCGGCGGCCGCCCCCGTCAATTCATCGCAGCAGAAACTTCTCCGAGCCTCTGAGCCGCTCTGCTACCCCGCCGTGAGCTCCTGCTCCTCCCCTTGCTCACCCCCTCCGTTCCCCTCCACTAGCCGCTGCCCCCGCGGAACCGAGCTCCGGCCACCACCGTGGACTTGCTCCTACCGAGCTCCGGCCACCCCTCGGCCTTATGTGTGCCTCCCTGGATGCGCACGAGTAAGGGCAACCCCCTGGTGCCCTTGGCCTGACCTACCGCCGCTTCGATGATCCTTCGCCGCGCCTGGATGTTGCCGGCGACTAACCCCAATGACTGCCGACGTGGCCTTGTCATTAGCTGCTAATGGCCGCACTAATCACCCCAGAGCCACTGCCATGTGGGCCCCTGCGCCCATTTAGGTTAGCTTAATTTTCTGTTTAGATTAGTGCTAAGCATGTGGCCCCACGTGTCAGCTTGACTTTGACTTAGTCAACATTGACCGAGCCCACCTGCCGGCGACCTAACTAGCCCAGAGTCACTGACCAATGGGTCCCGCAGGTTAGACTGAGAAAAAACACATATTTGACTTGTGGACGAAATCAAATCACGATCTGAACTGCTCTTGAAAAAAGTTCACAGATTGATCATTTTGTGTGGCGCCCAATAGTCGGGCTCTGCACTCCACTATGCAGCACCTTTGTCTTAGGCACCACACAACTGGCTAGCCAGGCATCTCAGGGCCAGGCGCGGCCCCACATCCAGCCATGCAGCGCCTAAAGCGTAGGCGTCACACTTGTAATGTGCAACGCCTAGTGCTTAGGCGCCACACATGCAATGTGCAGTGCCCGGACCTTAGGCGCTGCACTGTCTGTTTGTCACTTAGGCTGGCCCCACCCACCCCACCCCACACACCCACCCCACCCACACCCTGAACTAAGTGCCCCTCCTCTCTCCCCCTCTCCCCCTCTCAAATCCTTCTCAAATCTTGCAAATCTTGAGTATTTGACCGTGGATTTTGAAGCCAACCCCTCCCTTAAGGTAATCTCCTCTGATCCCCTCTTTTTCATCCATAGGAATAGTCACATTTGCTCAAATCTTGCTAGTTTGGGGAAACCCTAGTTTTGTCTTGGATTTGGAAATTTGTTTTGAAACATGTTATGTTTCTTTGCTAATTTGGTAGGGTTAGGTTTCATACTATGCTAGGGTTAGGGTTATGTGTTTTTTTATGTTGGGGTTAGGGTTGTGGTTATTGTTAAGTGGGGGTTAGGGTTATTGTTTCATATCTATGTTAGGGCTTATGTATTTTGTGCTAATATTCAGTTAAGTACTTACTTGATATATGTGTGTTTTTTATTATTGTAGGGATGGGAAGAACATGTGTTTATGTCCATCATGTGGATAAAGAGGCCTTTTTGAAAGGCAATGTTGAGCCAGACCCGGATGAGCTTGACATGGTGTTTGAGAGTTGTCCTAGCTATGTAGATGTCTTGGAACAAGTGAGGAAGGATTTGAATTGGATGGACCCAAGTGACGTTGTTGAGTTTGAGGGAAGGTATAATGTTGGTTTTGGAATGCATATCCGTTGGAAGACAATGTGTGTGAACTCCGAGCAACGTTGGGTTGCATACAAGGAGATGGTTGCCGAATCTCTAGACAAGGCTCTTGAGTTATTTGCCTCCAAGAAGGTTGAGTCTAGTTTGCATTTGGACTTGAACCGGAACCCCTCCTGGTTGGTTGCTAGTACTCCCCTACCCATGAACCAAGATCAAATGAGTGAACCTCATTTGACACAACAAGTTTGGCCAACATTGAGCCCGATTTCAAACAACCAAAATGAAGCTTTTGAAGAGGAGAATGATGAGTACGGGGAGGATGACAAAAAAGTTGATCTCCGTGACAACAATGTGGGCGATCTCAAGCAATATCATGTGCAAGAGACAATGGACCAATCCATCCCTTTTTCCCGTTCATATGCATCAGACTTAGATGATGATGGTCCCGATGAAGAAGTTGATGAGGAGGGGTTCACACCGAAGGATGCCGAAGCATTTAAGAAGGTATTCAGGCGGGATCACAAGACACCATTGTTCAAGGATCTTAGTATCATGGATGAAGCCGTTGTAGATGGTGGCAAATGTATATCTCTTGGAGGTAGGCCAAGTTCTCACCGTGATTTGGAAGACGGCAAGAACGGGATATATCCCGGTTGTGAGTTTGAATCCTTCTTGGAATTGAAGATGTGGATTGACAACTACTCGGTTACACATTATCGTCCACATAGAGTGTCCAACTCAGACGTCAATGTGCGTTACATGGTTAAATGTGAAATGCCAAGATGTCCATGGATTGTGCATGCAAGGCCATGGAAAGGAGGTCCCACTTGGCGCATAGTGAGTTGTGTACCAAGTCACATGTGCCGACACAAGAATGCGGATGGCGAGCTTGTGTCCCAAGAACACAGACAACTCATGTCCGAGTTCATCGCTTATAGGTTTTCCAACCAAATATCCACACTTCCAACAATGAGCACTAAGAGTGTCATTGACCTTGTGAAAGCCATCTTTCATTACAAGGTGAAGTATGGGAAGGCATGGAAGGCGATGCAAGCCGCATTCAAGATGATGTATGGCAATTGGGAGGAAGCATACAACCGACTCCCTAGGTTGTTGTTAGCTATGGCCGCCACAAACCCAGACATGGTTCACGTGGTCGAGCCTCATGGGCACCAAACATTGGTTCATAACGGGAGGACCGTCTGAGTATTTGGCCGTGCATTTTGGGACTTTGAGCAATGCATGAGGGCTTTTGAGCATTATCGGCCCGTCATCGCCATTGATGGCATGTTCTTGACCGAACAATACAAGGGCACTATATTGGCTGCAATAGCGAGTGATGCCAATAACCGGGTGTTGCCTTTGGCTTTCGCTTTGGTTGAGGTGGAGAACAAGGATAACTGGGAGTGGTTCTTGCATCAATTGAGAACAAGGGTATTACCGGCTGAAAGGGAAATTTGTGTCATATCAGATCGCCATCCAGGAATTCTAAACATGGTGGTGGTTGACATTCCCGGACATGCAAAGTTGCACCATCGATGGTGCATGAGGCACTTTTATGCAAACTTCTATAGGGCATGTGGTATCAAGGAGTTGGCCGATGATCTTCAAGATTGGTGTCTCGCTTTCTCCGACAAGAGGTTAGCCAACTTGTTCAATGCATTGCTCACACACAAGAAACTTGATCCCAGTGGTCTTGAATTTATCAATAAGAACATTGTCGAAAGGAATAACTGGGCACGTGCTTTCGATGAAGATGGCCGGAGGTACGGTCAAATGACAATCAACATGGCAGAATGCTTCAATAGGGTGGTCAAGGCTGTACGTGCAATACCCGCGACGACAATAGTTCAATACACATTTGACAAGATGAATGCGTACTTTTTAAAGTACTCAATGGAGACGGATAAGCAGATTGCTGGTGAGAACAAGGAAAAGCACAAGTACAATTTCCCACCAAAGGTTGAAGAATGGTTGGAATTTCTATCACGAAAGGCAGACTCCCAAGAAGCTGTACTATATGACGACAACGATTGGATGTATGAAGTGAAAGAGCCTGGAGGAACCACAAAAGATGGCCACCAACACGGAGGCCGAGCTTTCAAGATCTCCCTAACACAATGTGATTGCACTTGCATGAGGCCATCCTTGCTTCATCTCCCATGCTTGCACTTGTTAAACGCATCCCGTGTTAGGAATGTGGACGTCAATCACCCTCTTACCGTGTGGGAGTCTGAGTTCTCAATCATGACGGTAAAGAATACATGGGATCCCCGGTTTCAGCTATACTCGGACCAATCACAATGGCCGGAGTATCATGGAGTTCAACTGTGGCTGACCCGGAATTGAAGGTCATTAGACGGGGAAGACGTAAGACAAAGCTTCTTAGAGGTGACATGGACGGATGGGGCCTTGGTGGCGGTCGAGAAACCGGCACCGGCCAATTCCAAGAGCCTCCTGAGCAATCCTATTGTGGGGAGTGCAATGGTGGGGGACACAACACAAGAATTTGTACCAAACCAAGAAAGTGATCAAAGAAAAATGATGCAAGCACAAGCCAAGCAAATGGTAGCCAACCAAGTCAACCAAGGAGTAGCCAACCAAGTCAAACAAGTTCCCAAGTGCCAAACCAATCAAATCAACCAAGCCAACAAGGAACCAGGAAACAAAGAGGGAGTAAACTAGGTCTTAGAAGAGGCTGCGGTAGTGGTAGAGGCCGTGGTGACGGTCTTGGCCCTAGTGGTGGTAGAGGCCGTTGTGATGGTCTTGGCCGTGGTGATGGTCTTGGCCGTGGTGATGGTAGAGGCTGTGGTGATGGTCTTGGCCATGGTGGTGGTGGTAGTGGACATGGTGGTGGTCTAGGCCGTGGTGGTGGTAGAGGCTGTGGTGATGGCCTAGGCCTTGGTGGTGGCTATGGCCTTGGTGGTGATCTTGGCCTTCACAGCGGTCATAGTGGAGGAATGTTTTCTTGGCTCAATGGATCATTGCCGTATGTGACTTACTATTGTCTTGTTATTTTGGCTCAATGTTTGTGTTGTTATTTATGGTATTTATGTTGTTATTGTCATTTTGCATTGTGTGACTAACTATTATGTTGCCATTTTCGTAGGTATGGCGTCATCCCAACACAACAAAGCAACCGTGAAGGGGGTGGAGGACACGGAGGGGGAGGTGAGATGCCGGTGTGGTGGTAGGAGGAAGAAGAAGAAGAAGAGAGGAAGAAGAAGAAGGGAAAAGGACCTTGCTCGATGCAATAGACCACTGTGACCTTGTGAACCAAAATGTGTGCTACTATGTGCTATGAGTCCTAAATGACTATGTGTTTTGGACAACTCTGTGTGCTATAACTCCCTTATGTGTGTATGACTATGTGATTTGGACTACTCTATGTTCTATGTCTCCTTTATGTGTTTTGGACTACTATATGTGACATACTATGCGAACCACAAAACCAAAAAAGTAATTGGTATTTGAAATCAGCACACAGTGCAGCGCCCAGCTGTTGGGCGCTGCACTGTCTAGTGCAGTGCCTGACGCATGGGCGCTGCACCCTTACTTAGAGAAATTTTGGCAAGAAAAGCTACTGGAATCATTCTGTTGCTCTCTGGACAGGCATGTCCAGATGTGCAGCGCCTAAGGGAGAGGCGCTGTGCAGCGCCTCTC
>NC_041380.1:273735080-273774085 GCF_002162155.2 Triticum dicoccoides | reverse complement strand
TAATGTGCAACGCCTGGGCCTTAGGCGCTGCACATCTATGTGTCACTTAGGCTGCACCCTCCCCCCTCCTACCCACCCCACCCCACACACAAACCCGAAGCTCAACGCCTCCCCTCTGCCCTCCTCTCTCCCCCTCTCAAATCCTTCTCAAATCCGGAGATTTTGTCCATGGATCTCGAAGCCAACCCCTCCCTTAAGGTAATCTCCTCCGATCCCCTTGTTTTCATCCAAATGAATTCCCGCCTTACCTCAAATCCTGCTAGTTTGGGGAAACCCTAGTTGTTGATTGGATTTGGAAATTTGTGTGGAAATTTGTTGGGAAACCCTAGTTTTGGCTAGGGTTAGGCATTTGAATGTGTTCATGCATTTACCTATGTACATGTCAATGTGTTGAAATTTTTGGGGAATCCTAGTTTTGTAGGCATGGCTTCATCCGGTTCCATGACGAGGCCACCGTGTGCTAACCAAGAAGACATGCCGAACAAGTGGGAGGACCTATCTTTGGACAAGGTGAAGGAGAAATATGTCAACATCCCGCCATGTTGGTGTGGAGATGTTTGCAAGGTGAAGGTGTCCATCGACCGAAAGAAGTCATGGACGGAAGGGAGCAAATATTTTGTATGCCTGAACTATGCTTATAATCATGAGCTTCCAACTAACGCCTATGACCAACCACCAGTAAGCTAGAGAAGTAAAATGTTACTCTCAAATGTGTGTCAGCACTAACAAAATTTTTGTATGCAGTCACCGCCTCCTCTATGCAAGTACTTCACGTGGATAGATCATGAAGTGCCAGAAGATGTCCAAAAGGACCAATATCAAGATTGTCTTAGGAGCCAGCGCCGGTTCGAAGAATCATTTTGAAGAGGCTTGGAGGAAGAGCGTCGTCAAAAGGAGAGGATGGAGCGGAAGAAACGAGAGGAGGAGAGGGCACGCCAAGCGAAACTTGCTCGTGAGGAGGAGAGGGCAAGAAAGCTTGCAAAGGCTCGTGAGGCGCACGAGGAGGATTCGGCACGTGACAAGAAGGGGAAATGTCCTTGCTCGACTTAGTAGGGACTTCGCTTCGGTTCACTCGTGATGGAACCGGATGTATCCATGCCATATTTTTCACGAACTATCTTCTAGGGAAAGAAGCCATTTGTCATCAACTATGTCGCAGTAGGCCTAAATTTGTCATTTCAAATGAATGTGTCGTGAACTTATGAGGTTATGTGATATGTTGTTGAACTCTTAGTAGTGTGCTACTTATGTTTGCAAAGTTCTAGTAATGTTTGAATTGTCTTAAGTGATGAACTCATTGACATATTACTTGTGTTTGTTCAAATTGCTGTGAAGTTCAAGTTATTGTAAGTGTTGTGATGTTCAAGTGAATTGAAATTGCTGTCAACTTTGTTTTTGCATTTTTGTAGGTAACAGTACTACAGCGCCTCGAGATCAGGTGTTGCACTATACTGTGCAGCGCCCAACAGTGAGGCGTCACACTGTATAGTGCAGCGCCTTACCCTTAGGCGCTGCACACTAACTTAGGATTTTTTGGCAAGATCAGGCACTTCAAAGCTTCTGTTGCTCTCTGGATCCACATCCAAATGTGCAACGCCTAGCCCATAGGCGCTGCACTATACCGCGTGAAGCCTGACTATTGGGCTCTGCACAGTATAGTGCAGCGCTTGAGGCATGGGCGCTGCAGTGCTGTTAACTGCAAAACTGCAGAAACAGAAGCACTTTTGGTAGCAATCTCAGTTCACAAGTAAAGTCAGTGCTGTAAACTGCAGAAACTGAAGAAAGACAACTAATAACTTGAAAATCACATCATTTAGGACAATTCAAACATTACTAAAAGTTTTCAAACACAAGTAACACACTACTAAGAGTTCACCAACATACCACATAACATCACAAGTTCATCAACCTAATGAAACGACTACTAGTTCAGTTTCATAATAAAAACGACAACGACTAATGCCTTCCGCGCGTGTTCCTGGTGCCATGTCTGACGACCATCTTCTTCCTCCTGCCAGGACGAGCCTCCTCTTCCTCCACTTCCTCCTCTGCCTCATTGTAACACCCTCGATGCGGCTATATCTCCCACATGTCGAAGCATGACTTAGAGGCATAACCGCATTGAAAGCAATGTCGCAAGTGAGGTAATCTTCACACAACCCATGTAATACATAAGGGAAAGAGATACATAGTTGGCTTACAATCGTCACTTCACACAATTACATGAATAAAGCATTACATCAACCAGATACAATCAAGGTCCGAGTACGGAACCAAAATAAAAGAAGACTACCCCAAATGCTACATAGATCCCCGATCGACCCCAACTGGGCTCCACTACTGATCAACTAGAACGAAACAACACAAAGGATAAGATCTTCATCGAGCTCCTCCTTGAGCTTGGTTGCGTCATCTGCACGGTTCAACGGCACCTGCAAGCTGGTTTTTGAAGTATCTGTGAGTCACGGGGACTCAGCAATCTCACACCCTCGCGATCAAGACTATATAAGCTTATGGGTAAGGTAAAAGGTATGAGGTGGAGCTGCAGCTAGAGACTAGCATATATGGTGGCTAACATACGCAAATGAGAGCGAGAAGAGAGGGCAAAGCACGTTCGATGAACTATGATCAAGAAGTGATCCTAAAAGAACCCACGTCAAGTATAACTCCAACACCGTGTTCACTCTCCGGACTCCGCCGAGAAGAGACCATCACGGTTACACACACGGTTGATGCATTTTAATTAAGATAAACTTCAGGTTTTCTACAACCGGACATTAACAAATTCCCATCTTCCCGTAACCGCGGGCACGGCTTTCGAAAGTTCAAAACCCTGCAGGGGTGTCCCAACTTAGCCCATCACAAGCTCTCACGATCAACGAAGGATATTCCTTCTCCCAAGACAATCCGATCAGGCTCGGCATCTAGGTTACAAGACATCCTCGACAATGGTAAAACAAGTCCAGCAACACTGCCCGAATGTGCCGACAAATCCCGATAGGAGCTGCACATATCTTGTTCTCAGGGCACACTCAGATGAGCAATCCGTACAACTAAAACCAGCCCTCGAGTTTCCCGAAGGTGGCACTCCAAGGGGCTCTAGTTTGGACCAACACTCAGAGGAGCACTTGCCCGGGGGGGTTAAAATAAAGATGACCCTTGAGTCTGCAGAACCCAAGAGAAAGAAAAGGCTAGGTGGAGAATGGTAAAACCAATGTTGGGCATTGCTGGAGGAGTTTTATTCAAGGCGAACTGTCAAGGGGTTCCCATTATAACCCAACCGTGTAAGGAACGCAAAATCCGGGAACATAACACAGATATGACGGAAACTAGGGCCGCAATAGTGGAACAAAACACCAGGCATAAGGCCGAGCCTTCCACCCTTTACCAAGTATATAGATGCATTAATTAAATAAGAGATATTGTGATATCCCAAGAAGTAAACATGTTCCAACAAGGAACAACATCTCCATGTTCCAACAAGGAACAAACTTCAATCTTCACCTGCAACTAACAACGCTATAAGAGGGGCTGAGCAAAGCGGTAACATAGCCAAACAACGGTTTGCTAGGACAAGGTGGGTTAGAGGCTTGGTTCAACAATATGGGAGGCATGATAAGCAAGTGGTAGGTATCGCAGCATAGGCATAGCAAAAGAGCGAGCAACTAGCAAGCAAAGATAGAAGTGATTTCGAGGGTATGGTCATCTTGCCTGAAATCCCGCAAGGAAGAAGAATGAGTCCATGAAGATGACAAACGGACATAGACGAACGGGTCCTCGCAAACGGGACGTTACCGGAATACCGAGAAGAAGTACACCGGAAAGAAAGCAAACAACATAGTAAACAACCACCACATAAGCATGCCATGATGCACAACCAAGTATGATGCATGTCCGGTTTAATGAAGCATGGCATGGCAAAGTGCACAAGCAATCCTACAAATTAAATGGAGCTCAATATGCAAAGAGTTGCATATTGACGAAATACCACATTCCAGTTATTTAGTTCGATCTGGTTTATGTACCCAACAATATTAAATGTTGTTAAACATGGCAAGAGGGTGAAGCAAAGTAAAACTACCTATCTAGTCAAGTTTAAATGAGGCCGGAAACAACGAACAAAAATTCCGAAAAATCCTCATATGCATATATTAGGTTTGGTACTGTTCTGCCCTAAACCATATTTTATAGTTATTAAACATGCAAAGTAAGGTCACCATGTTAAACTAGGCATTTTCCCACCCCATTTACATATAAAGATTATTTAAAACCGAGCTACGGTTATTAAGTTATGAAATAAACCATTTTAGCATGACATTTAAGCAAATTAATGCAAACAACAATTTAAACATTTTAGACATGGATGAAAGTGGCATATTATGAAACTAGATGAAATTCTAAGCACTTTACATGTTGAAAACATTTTAATATGATGCATGGTTCTGGAATTATTATATGCATGATGTTGAGGGTTTTTCTGTAAAACTACAAACTCTGGATAAATAGCTAAATTCGCAGATCTGGGAAAAAACATGATACGGGTCGAAACCGGCTGGGCCACAACAGAGCAGAGGGCTGTGGGGAGCTCACCCATGGGCTGAGGCCCAGTCGGTGAAGCAACAGGCCAGCGGGGAGCTGGATTTGGCGCGGCGCTGGGACTTGGAGGCCGGCCACGCTAGCGCTGGACCAAGTCAACGAGGGGCGGGCCTCGTTCGTGAAGTAGGGGCGACGGCTACGGTCAACGTGAAGCGCGGGTGAACGGGCGCCTCGTCCTCTGCTCGTGCAGGAGCGAAGCAGGGAGGTGGCGCGGCGAGGGACTTGGCGAGGAGGGTTCCGTGCAGGAACGACGGAGTCAACAAGCTTCGGCGAGCGAGACTTGGCGCTGGGGTCGTGCTCCTCACGTGCGATGATGAAGCAGAAGGGGACGACGGGGAAGCGGTCTTGGCGCGGCAGAAGGAGGCCGAGCACGGTTCGCCTGGGTGCAGAGGAGCGCGGGTGGAGGCCATGGTCTCCCAGCGACCTAGGAAGAAGCGGGGCGCTGATGTCTCGTCTCTTCTTGGACGAAGCAGAGGTGCGACACAGCGGGGCTTGAGCGCCTGATGCGGCGATGGCAGATCCGGGTGCGTGGAGCATCGATCCATCCATGCCCGGCACGAAACGACGATGACGGAGCTTGATGAAGCGGCCATGGTGGTCTCTTGTGAGCGAAAACAGAGAGAGGGAGGGGGAGATCGTGAGAAAGAGAGGTAGAGAAGCAGGAGGGGGAAAGGAGCGGGGCTGTCGGGGCACTCATCTCCGGCGATGTACTCGAGCGCCTCGTGCAAAAGATCGAGCAGGGAGGCGCTGCGGCTGGCTGAATGCGGCTTGGGATGCTCATGGATGGGCGCACACGACGAGGGAGGTGGTCGGAGGCTACAGGGTGGAGGCCGAGAGGAATTTTGGATCGGGGGCTCGGGCATCTGGAACTAGGAGGAGCAGTGGAGAATGCTGGTTGGGTGTATCGGGCAGGGCAGATCCCGAGGGGGATTCGGTGGAGTGGCGGCGGCGTGGGGATGTATGGGACATTGCTCCTAAAATTTAGGGTTAACCCATTATATATGGCGGTGGGATTAAGTTTAGGGGCTATTCGGTCCATCCGATCATAACCGGACGATTGCGGATAAAATAGCTAGGGAGCCCAATTAACAAAACAGAGATGTTTTGTAGATGTTTGTGGATGATCCGGACACAGCGGTAACGACTGTCCGGGTCGGGTCCAGGACAGATTTCGGACGTGCGCGGGAGGAGGTCCGCGGGCTGACGAGAGAGGTTAGGTAGGGCCTGGCGGTGAGAGGTAGTGCAGAAGGCAAAGGGCTGAGAAGATAGAAGAGGAGAGGCCCGGCGACTATTTCTGGAGACCAAAAACGTCCGACAATAGACCGGCTATATTGCCGCTATAATTAATCATTGGGGCGTCAAACAAACTCCGAATGCGATGAAACTTGACAGGCGGTCTATCTACACTATAATAAGACCACACGCCAACTTCCAACCAATTCCGAGAACATTTTTCGGCCACTTATAAAATAATATTTCGGACGTGCCGCGGGCGCGTGCAAGTGTGTCTGGACTCAGAACGGACAACGGAAGGAACGGGGAGACCTGGACAGATGCAAGTTTTGAAAACATGATGATGCAATGCACATGATGTAACGCCCTCAATGCGGCTATATCTCCTACGTGTCGAAGCACGACTTAGAGGCATAACCGCATTGAACGCAATGTCGCAAGTAAGGTAATCTTCACAACATCCCATGTAATACATAATAAGGGGAAAGGTACATAGTTGGCTTACACTCGCCACGTCACACAAAATACATAAATAGCATTACAACATCCAATACACTCATGGTCTGACTACGGTACCAAAATAAAAGATCAACCCAACATGCGACATGGTCCCGTTCGCCCCAACTGGGCACCACTACTGATCATCAGGGAAAGACACATAGTAACGGCGTGAGTCTTCGTCGAACTCCCACTTGAGCTCAAGCGCATCATCTGGAATGGAGTCATCGGGCCCTGCATCTGGTTTGGAAGTAATCTATGAGCCACGAGGACTCAGCAATCTCGCACCCTCGCGATCAAGACTATTTAAGCTTATAGGAAAGGCAACGTAATATGTGGAGCTGCAGCAAGCGACTAGCATATATGGTGGCTAACTTGTACGCAAAAGAGAGCGAGAAGAGAAGGCAAAGCACGAACGAAGAACTAGAGAACAACCTACGGCAAACATTACTCCAACACCATGTTCACTTCTCGGACTCCGCCAAGAAGAGACCATCACGGTAACACACACAGTTGATTCATTTTAATTAAGTTAAGGTTCAAGTTATCTACAACCGGACATTAACAAATTCCCATCTGCCCATAACCACGGGCACGACTTTCGAAAGTTCAAATCCCTGCAGGGGAGTCCCAACTTAGCCCATGACAAGCTCTCACGGTCAACGAAGGATAAACCTTCTCCCGAGACATTCCAATCAGACTCGGTATCCCGGTTCTACAAGACATTTCGACAAAGACAAAACAAGTCCAGCAACACCGCCCGAATGTGCCGACAAATCCCGATAGGAGCTGCACATATCTCGTTCTCAGGGCACACTCAGATGAGACTAGCTACGAGTAAAACCAAACCTCAAGTTGCCCCGAGGTGGCCCCGCATGCAGCTCAGTCGGACCAACACTCAGAGGAGCACTGGCCCAGGGGGGGTTTAAATAAGATGACCCTCGGGCTCCGGAAACCCAAGGGAAAAAGAGGCTAGGTGGTGAATGGTAAAACCATGGTTGGGCATTTCTGGAAGAGTTTTATTCAAGGCGAACTGTCAAGGGGTTCGCATTATTACCCAACCGCGTAAGGAACGCAAAAACCGGGAACATAACACCGATATGACGGAAACTAGGGCGGCAAGAGTGGAACAAAACACTAGGCAAAAAGGCCGAGCCTTCCACCCTTTACCAAGTATATAGATGCATTAAGATAACAAGATAACATAATGATATCCCAACAAGAAAATAATGTTCCAACAAGGAACGGCCTCCAATCTTCACCTGCAACTAGCAACGCTATAAGAGGGGATGAGCAAAGCGGTAACATAGCCAATCAACGGTTTGCTAGGACATGGTGGGTTAGAGGTTTGACATGGCAATTTGGGAGGCATGATAAGCAAGTGGTAGGCATCGTAGCATAGGCACAGCAAAAGAGCGAGCATCTAGCAAAGCAAAGATAGAACTGATTTCGAGGGTATGATCATCTTGCCTGCAAAGTTGTCAGAGTTGACTGGATCCTCGAAAGCAAACTCAACGGGCTCCTCGTTAGCGAACTCGTCTCCCGGCTCTACCCAAACAAGACAACCAATTAAAAGGAACACAATCAACCACGTGCAAAGCTCAAACAACATGATGCAAACATGGTATGCTATGCGGGATGCGGTATGTGATGCATATGCAAGATTTGACAAGGAATGATTGAACCTGGCCTCAACTTGGAAATCCAAGTGTGCCACTGGAAAGGTGAGGTGATTTCGGTTGAAATCGATATAAAAACACCGGAATCGGATGCACGGTTTGGAAATGGCAAGCAAAACAAATATGGCACCGATCTGCGATAAACAGCAAGTAGCCATCTAAATGCATCAAGATAAATATGTTAAAGCACTCAAACATGACAACAAAATACATGACAGGGATCCACTCATAATTCTTAACAAAAGATGAACACTGAGCTACGGTCAATTCATTCATTAACAGGTTCAAAGAAGCATGGCAGAAGTGCAATTGGTAAACAGGTTTCAGACTTAGTGAAATTAACACAAGCCTGGAATTTCAGATCAGGTAGCACACTTTGGAGCATGAAAACTAGATGCTACAGGAACTTAACATGGCAAAGCAAGGCATGGCATGGAGCTACTCAAAGAGCTTAACAAAAGTCCCTTAGTGACCTTGAGCCAAAAGGGATCAGAAAATACAATTGCAAGCATGTGAACATGGCAAAAACATAATCAGATCTTAGACTTTGTGAAAAACTGGAACATGCAAATATCTTAACAAGTAGGCATGTTCACGAGCTCGATGCACTCACTAAAGAGCAATGCATGACAATCTAAGCACACACCCATCAAGAATACACATTATATAAGCTATACATGGCAAGAACAACAACATAGCATGCACGGATCAACAACAACATCCTCGGCAAAATCGCTAACAAGTAGACAATCTGCCAGGAATTACGAAATAGCAAAAGTAGAGCTCGATTGAGTCAAGCTAGGGTGCTCCATAAATGCAAACAAAGACATGGATGGATATAGCACCACAAGATTAACAAATCATCCTTACTGATCGTCCTCAAAAGAGGCACGGATCACTAGGAAACAACATGAACATATGGCATATTGATAAGAACAGATCAAGGACTTGGCGAAATTCTAAGTCCCTGAAATCAGCATTAACGAATGCACTACTTTGCAAGCTTGTGCTAGTCACCACACATATCACAAAAATACATGGATAGCACCTCTGTAAAGATGGCAAAGCATATAACAAAACTCATGTAGATCTCAGGAGCATATCATGCACACATCAATCATGGCAAAAATGACAGAAGCTATTTGGTGCAGCAGATCTGACAATTAACTCAAATAGCACTCTTCCAACAGCTTTTCGGGCATCAAGATGAGCTCAAATGAAAATGATGCAATGAGGTGAAATGATGTACTCTCGGAGACGAACATTTTGATATGCTACACGCCCAAAATAGAGCTACAAATGTAGAGTTACGATGCGATGAAGATTGCAAAAAAAAAGGTGGAAGGGCAAGATTAGGACAACCCTCAATTCCCAGATCGGATCGGGCGCGTCTCCCGAGGCGGCGGCGGATCTCGCCGGAGGCTCGCCTGGATCCTTGTAGACGGCGGCGGCGGGCGAGGAAGAAGTGGTCGGAGCGGGGCGGTGGCCGGACTTCCACCGGCGATGAGGTGGTACGGCGGAGGTGGGGCTCGGCCGCGGCGGAAGACGGCGAGGCAAGGCGGACGGCGGCCGGGCGCGACGGGGCGGCGAGGTCGCCGGAGCTCGGCTTCTCGGAGAGGTCTCCGGCGCGAGCTCGCGGCGGCCTGAGACGAAGCAGGCGGCGGCGCAGCAACTGTCGGGCGGCGGGGAGGCGGATGGGCCGCGAGGGCCGGCGGCAGGCCCGAGCGGGCCGCGGTGGCGAGGCCACGTGTCAAGCGCCCATAGGCTGCGGGCGGCGGCGTGAAGTTGTCTGGCGGGAGCTAGACATGTCCGGCGGCGGCGGGTGAGGTTTTTTAGGGTTTCGGGGGAGAGGAACCGGGAATTTCGGGAGAGGGCCTATATATAGGCATAGGAGGAGCTAGGAGAGTCCAAATGAGGTGCGGTTTTTGGCCACGCGATGATGATCGAACGCTCTAGATGATGGAGAGGGTTTAGGTGAGTTTTGGGCCAAATTGGAAGGGTGTTGGGCTGCAACACACACGAGGCCTTCTTGGTCCCTCGGTTAACCGTTGGAGCATCAAACAAAGTCCAAATGGTACGAAACTTGACAGGCGGTCTACTGGTAGTAAACCAAGGCCACTTGGCAAGTTTCGGTCCAATCCGGAAATGTTTAACCCCCCACACACGAAAGGAAGGTAGAAAGGACCACCGGAGGACATAGGAGCACCGGAATGCAAAACGGACAACGGGGAAAATGCTCGGATGCATGAGACGAACACGTATGCAAATGCAATGCACATGATGACATGATATGAGATGCATGACAACGACAACAACACACGGAGACAAAAACCCGAACCCGAGGAAATAAAATAACTTAGCGCCGGAAACGGCAAGAGTTGGAGTACATATAAGGTAAATTACATCCGGGGTGTTACAACACTCCACCACTACGAAAGGATCTCGTCCCAAGATCTAGGACTGGAAGAACGCCGGGTATTCCGAACGGAGGTGATCCTCGCGTTCCCAGGTGGCTTCACGGTCGGAATGGTGTGACCACTTGACTTTGAGGAATTTGATTGACTTATTGCGAGTCTTGCGTTCAGTCTCTTCAAGAATAGCAACGGGGTGCTCATGATAAGAGAGATCTTCTTGGAGATCAATGTTTTCGAAGTTGACGGTGCGGTCAGGAGTCTTGACGCACTTGCGGAGCTGAGAGACATGGAACACATCGTGCACATTTGCAAAGTTTGAAGGAAGCTCGAGTTGATAGGCGAGATCGCCTCTCTTGCTGACGATTTTGAAAGGACCCACGTATCTAGGGGCAAGCTTCCCTTTGATACCGAAGCGACGAGTACCTTTCATTGGAGAGACGCGGAGGTAAACATGGTTTCCGATCTCGAAAGCCAAATCACGGTGCTTACTATCATAGTAGCTCTTCTGGCGTGATTGCACTGCTTTGAGGTTATCTAGAATCACTTTGCACATCTCCTCTGCCTCTGTGATTAAGTCATTTCCAAGAAGTTGACGTTCAGCGGTTTCAGACCAGTTGAGAGGGGTATGACACTTCCTGCCATACAGAATTTTGAATGGGGCCTTGCCCGAACTTGCTTGAAAACTGTTGTTGTAGGAGAATTCGGTGTATGGAAGACAATCTTCCTACTTCATGCCGAAGGAGATCACACAAGCCCTGAGCATATCTTCAAGAATCTGATTGACACGCTCGACTTGACCGCTAGTTTGAGGATGGAAAGCAGTGCTGAAGCGGATGTTGGTGCCCATGGCCTTCTGAAAAGACTCCCAAAACTTGGAGGTAAAGATGCTGCCACGGTCTGAAGAGATCACCTGTGGAATGCCGTGCAGAGAGACAATCCGAGAGGTATACAGCTCCGCCAATTGAGCTGCAGTGATAGACTCTTTGATAGGCAGAAAGTGAGCCACTTTAGTGAGTTTGTCAATGACAACGAATATAGCATCATTGCCACGCTTGGACTTTGGAAACCCAGTCACGAAGTCCATCTCAATGTGGTCAAACTTCCATTCTGGAATGGCAAGAGGTTGGAGGAGACCACCTGACCTTTGGTGTTCTGCCTTCACTCTTCTGCAGACATCACATTCATTCACGAATTGAGCAATCTCGCACTTCATTCGAGTCCACCAATAAGCCTGCTTGAGGTCCTGATACATCTTCGTACTCCCAGGGTGGATGGAGAGGAGTGAATTGTGAGCCTCGTTCATGATAACTTTACGAAGATCACCTTTGGGCACAACGATATGATCCTCGAAGAAGAGAGTATCCTTGTCATCAAGGTGGTAGCACCTGTACTTGGGTTGACTCTTGGCCATCGCAATCTTCACCTTCTTCACCATAGCATCAAGAAGTTGAGCCTCGCGAATCTGGTCTTCCAAGGTAGGAGAGACTTGAAGGTTGACGAGGAAACCTTGAGGAACAACTTGCATATTGAGTTTGCGGAAAGCTTCACAAAGCTGGGGTTGATAAGGCTTGAGAATCAGACTATTGCAATAAGCCTTCCTGCTCAAAGCGTCAACAATCACATTGGCCTTGCCTGGAGTATACTCGATACTCGGATTATACTCTTGAATCATTTCGACCCAACGAGTCTGCCTGAGGTTGAGATTAGGCTGAGTGAAGATGTACTTGAGACTCTTGTGGTCAGTGAAGATGTCCACTTTTCTTCTCAATAAGAGATGTCTCCAAGTCAAAAGAGCATGCACAACTGCCACCAACTCGGGGTCATGAGTTGGGTAGTTCTTCTCGTTGGGCTTCAACTGGCGAGAGGTATAAGCCACAACTTTCTTCTCTTGCATCAACACTGCACCAAGACCTTGAAGAGAGGCATCACAGAAGACCTCGAACGGTTTGGATTCATCAGGAGGAGTCAGAACTGGAGCAGTGACCAATTTCTCTTTCAAAGTGTTGAAAGCGATGTCACATTCTGGAGACCAAACGTACTTGACGTGCTTCTTGAGAAGGTTTGAAAGGGGCTTCGCAATCTTTGAAAAGTTCTCAACGAACCTTCGATAGTAGCTTGCGAGACCGAGGAAGCTACATATTTGCTTCATGTTCTGAGGTGGTTCCCAATTCACAATTGCAAGCACCTTCTCAGGATTCACCGCAATGCCCTTGGCAGAGATGATATGCCCAAGATAGAGAACCTCATCGAGCCAAAACTCGCACTTTGAGAACTTGGCATAGAACTGATGTTCCCTGAGCTTATCGAGCACCAAACGCAAGTGCTTGGCATGATCTTCCTTGTTCTTCGGAAAGACCAGAATGTCGTCGAGATAGACGAAAACGAAGTCATTTGTGTAGGCATTGAAGATGAAGTTCATCATGCGAGAGAAAGTCGGAGGAGCGTTGACGAGGCCAAAAGACATGACAGTGTATTCATATGAACCATAGCTTGTTCTGAAAGCCGTCTTGGGAATATCTTGCTCACGGATTCGAATCTGGTGATAACCCATACGGAGATCAAGCTTGGAGAATACTTGGGCACCTTTGAGTTGTTCAAACATCTCATTGATGTTGGGAAGTGGGTATTTATTCTTGATAGTCTTCTTGTTCAATGGACGGTAGTCAACACAAAGTCGGTCTGTTCCATCCTTCTTCTTCGCAAAAAGAACTCCACAACCCCATGGAGAAGAACTAGGTCGGATGAGACCCATTCGTTCTTTAATATCGAGTTGCTTCTTCAGCTCCTTCAACTCTTCAGGTCCGAGCTTGTAAGGACTCTTGCAAACCGGTTTCGTGCCAGGCTCAAGATCGATGACGAATTCAACTGGCCGGTGTAGAGGCATTCCTGGAAGCTCTTCTGGAAAGACGTCTTGATATTCGCAAATGACTGGAATTTGCGAGATGGCATCCAGTTCACCCTTCTCATTGAAAGAAAACAGACGGATGGTATTATCCCGAGCGGCAAAGACAATTACATCCTCACACGAATGAGTCAATTGAATCTGCATGGCTGCACAATCAAGCTGAGCCTTGTGCTTAGAAAGCCAATCCATCCCGAGAATAAGATCAATATCCAAGTTACCAAGGACCATTGGAGAAGCCAGAAACTTGAAATCACCCATCATGATAGAAATATCCGGAACCATCATACTAGAACTCAGACGCTTAGCCGGAGAGACGACTTGCAAAGCTTTAGGTAACGCCTTAGTACTAAAATTGTTCTCCGATGCAAATGGGAATGACATGAAGGAAAGCGATGCACCAGAGTCAAAAAGTAATTTAGCTGGAATATCGTTAACAGGAAGGTTACCCATGATGACATCTGAAGAGTCCTCTGCCTGAGTTGCATTCATCATGTTGACCTTGGCGTGCTTGGGGTTAGGCTTGACCACAGCTGTACTTGCCGATCTCACGGGAGGAGGAGGAGGGAGATGCCTCTGATTGAAGCACTTGTTGGCATAGTGACCCTTATGTTGGGACTTGTTGCACGTGACCTCTGAAAGCGGACGGTGATACGGAGCACTCGATCTTGGAGCTTGAGACGAAGTCTTGTTCTGAAAGCCAGGGTTGGGTGGGTGGGAAGATCCACTGCCACCTTTGCTATTCGGTTGATACGGCTGACGGAACGGAGGAGGAGGAAGCCAATACTTCTGCTGCTTAGCCACTTGAGTAGAGGAAGAAGGAGTAGCATCTTTGACTCGCTTCTTGGAAGCATCACACTTCAATTGAGCAGCCTCTTGCTTCAATGCCATGTTGTAGAACTCATCGTACCTCAAGGGCTCAAAGAGAACAAGAGCTAGCTGGATTTCTTCTCTAAGACCACCCCTGAACTGGTATATCATGCTCTTCTCGTTAGGGACGTCCTGCTTAGCAAAGCGGGCGAGCTTCTGAAACAACTTGTTGTAGTCATAGACAGACATAGAGCCTTGCTTCAGGTTGCGAAATTCCTCACGCTTGCTTTCAACCACGCTCTGAGGAATATGATGAGCTTTGATGTCTTGACGGATTTCATCCCAGGTAATCACACGGCCTCCTCTGGAATCCTTGTACTGCTGAAACCATTCTGCAGCTTGGTCTTTGAGTTGGAAGGAAGTGAACTTGACAAAGTCCTCAGGCCTGACGTTACTGCACTCGAAATGCTTGCACAAGTCCACGAGCCAATCGTCAGCATCAGTTGCCTCAACACAATTGCTGAAGGTCTTTGGCTGGTTAGCAAGGAACTGGTTGAGTCTAGCGAAGTGATTCTGATTGTTGCCCTGGTTGCCTTGGTTGCCTTGGTTCGCTTGGTTGCGCTCTTGAAGATTTTGCATGATCAACTGCGTGTTTGCATTGGTAGCGACCATCACAGCTTGCCATGCCTCCGGAGGAGGAGGTGGTGGTGGCGGATCAGGATTCAGAGTCGTGCGCATTGGAGGAGCCATCCTGAAGAGGTTGACATCCATTAGCACATTGATTGACAAATATTGAAGCTGAATCCAACGGGATGAAATTGCAACATATAGTCTTCACATCCGAACAAAATGAACGAATGCATTCCAATTGAAATGGTCACACATCCATAAATTGAGAAGCCACTTAGAATTTAGGTAGAGGAATAAAATCAACAAGGTATGGAACAAGAACGAATACTCGGTAAAGATCACCCAATCTCAACCAAATATCCGTGGAAGAAGAACTAGAGCTACAAGAATTCCCACCTATGAAACTCCCGAACCTTTCCGGTTATGCAATCAGGTGTTGGGGATACAGGGGAAGCATAATATCTCACCCAAATCTAGCAAATCCTACATCCAGCTGTATCCATCCTTCAACACATAACCGAGAAAAACTTCGGAAATCGTCTACCTCAACCTTCGAAAAGCATCCATTATACAAGTTATGGCAATACTCCCGAACTCCCGCCCCAGTACTGGGTGGCGTCGAGGTTATCTCACCAATAACTGCATAAAAGAGATTTTCGATGTCGGCGAACTAAACTCAGGTATTCCAGAACTGCAACGATAAAATTGTGACGACAACACCTCGAAGCTCAACTCCCCGGGACACTACCACAACCCCTAAATGACAGGAGGCACCAAGAACAATGTTCTCGTCACAAATCGATCGGAACGATTCCAAAATACCCGCATGATCCTAATTTTTTTTGTGAAATTTGAGAAGAGAAGAGTCAAAACTCTATGTCATGATGCCTTACCAGAGCGACGAAGGGATTGAGGAGTAAAAAGAAGTCCTAACTCTCCGATATATAATTCCTAAATGACTCAAAACATTTTTCTAGACTCAACAACGCCAGCTATTCGATCAAGCAGGGGGCTCCTAAGGTCGGGGAAGGCTCTGATTACCAACTTGTAACGCCCTCGATGCGGCTATATCTCCCACGTGTCGAAGCATGACTTAGAGGCATAACCGCATTGAAAGCAATGTCGCAAGTGAGGTAATCTTCACACAACCCATGTAATACATAAGGGAAAGAGATACATAGTTGGCTTACAATCGCCACTTCACACAATTACATGAAGAAAGCATTACATCAACCAGATACAATCAAGGTCCGACTACGGAACCAAAATAAAAGAAGACTACCCCAAATGCTACACAGATCCTCGATCGACCCCAACTGGGCTCCACTACTGATCAACTAGAACAAAACAACACAATGGATAAGATCTTCATCGAGCTCCTCCTTGAGCTTGGTTGCGTCATCTGCACGGTTCAACGGCACCTGCAAGCTGGGTTTTGAAGTATCTGTGAGTCACGGGGACTCAGCAATCTCACACCCTCGCGATCAAGACTATTTAAGCTTATGGGTAAGGTAAAAGGTATGAGGTGGAGCTGCAGCAAGCGACTAGCATATATGGTGGCTAACATACGCAAATGAGAGCGAGAAGAGAGGGCAAAGCAGGTTCGATGAACTATGATCAAGAAGTGATCCTAAAAGAACCTACGTCAAGTATAACTCCAACACCGTGTTCACTCCCAGGACTCCGCCGAGAAGAGACCATCACGGTTACACACACGGTTGATGCATTTTAATTAAGATAAACTTCAGGTTTTCTACAACCGGACATTAACAAATTCCCATCTTCCCGTAACCGCGGGCACGACTTTCGAAAGTTCAAAACCCTGCAGGGGTGTCCCAACTTAGCCCATCACAAGCTCTCACGGTCAAGGAAGGATATTCCTTCTCCCAAGACAATCCGATCAGGCTCGGCATCTAGGTTACAAGACATCCTCGACAATGGTAAAACAAGTCCAGCAACACTGCCCGAATGTGCCGACAAATCCCGATAGGAGCTGCACATATCTCGTTCTCAGGGCACACTCAGATGAGCAATCCGTACAACTAAAACCAGCCCTCGAGTTTCCCCAAGGTGGCACTGCAAGGGGCTCTAGTTTGGACCAACACTTAGAGGAGCACTAGCCTGGGGGGGTTAAAATAAAGATGACCCTTGAGTCTGCAGAACCCAAGGGAAAGAAATGGCTAGGTGGCGAATGGTAAAACCAATGTTGGGCATTGCTGGAGGAGTCTAATTCAAGGCGAACTATCAAGGGGTTCCCATTATAACCCAACCGCATAAGGAACGCAAAATCCGGGAACATAACACCGATATGACGGAAACTAGGGCGGCAAGAGTGGAACAAAACACCAGGCATAAGGCCGAGCCTTCCACCCTTTACCAACTATTTAGATGCATTAATTAAATAAGAGATATTGTGATATCCCAACAAGTAAACATGTTTCAACAAGGAACAACATCTCCATGTTCCAACAAGGAACAAACTTCAATCTTCACCTGCAACTAACAACGCTATAAGAGGGGCTGAGCAAAGCGGTAACATAGCCAAACAACGGTTTGCTAGGACAAGGTGGGTTAGAGGCTTGGTTCAACAATATGGGAGGCATGATAAGCAAGTGGTAGGTATCGCAGCATAGGCATAGCAAAAGAGCGAGCAACTAGCAAGCAAAGATAGAAGTGATTTCAAGGGTATGGTCATCTTGCCTGAAATCCCGCAAGAAAGAAGAACGAGTCCATGAAGATGACAAAAGGACGTAGACAAACGGGTCCTCACAAATGCGACGTTACCGGAATACCGAGAAGAAGTACACCGGAAAGAAAGCAAACAACATAGTAAACAACCACCACATAAGCATGACATGATGCACAACCAAGTATGAAGCATGTCCGGTTTAATGAAGCATGGCATGGCAAAGTGCACAAGCAATCCTACAAATTAAATGGTGCTAAATATGCAACGAGTTGCATATTGACGAAACACCGCATTCCAGTTATTTAGTTCGATATCGTTTATGTACCCAACAATATTAAATGTTGTTAAACATGGCAAGAGGGTGAAGCAAAGTAAAACTACCTATCTAGTCAAGTTTAAATGAGGCCGGAAACAACGAACAATAATTCTGGAAAATCCTCATATGCATATATTAGGTTTGGTACTGTTCTGCTCTAAACCATATTTTATAGTTATTAAACATGCAAAGTAAGGTCACCATGTTAAACTAGGCATTTTCCACCCCATTTACATATAAAGATTATATAAAACCAAGCTACGGTTATTAAGTTATGAAATAAACCATTTTAGCATGACATTTAAGCAAATTAATGCAAACAACAATTTAAACATTTTGAACATGGATGAAAGTGGCATATTATGAAACTAGATGAAATTCTAAGCACTTTACATGTGGAAAACATTTTAATATGATGCATGGTTCTGGAATTATTATATGCATGATATTGAGGGTTTTTCTGTAAAACTACAAACTCTGGATAAATAGCTAAATTCGCAGATCTGGGAAAAAACATGATACGAGCCGAAACCGGCTGGGCCACAACCGAGCAGAGGGCTGTGGGGAGCTCACCCATGGGCTGAGGCCTAGTCGGTGAAGCAGCAGGCCAGCGGGGAGCTGGACTTGGCGCGGCGCTGGGACTTGGAGGCCCGCCACGCTGGCGCTGGACCAAGTCAACGAGGGGTGGGCCTCGTTCGTGAAGCAGGGGCGACGGCTGTGGTCAACGCGAAGCGCGGGCGAGCGGGCGCCTTGTCCTCTGCTTGCGCAGGAGCGAATCAGGGAGGTGGCGCGGTGAGGGACTTGGCGAGGAGGGTTCCGTGCGGGAACGACGGAGTCAATGAGCTCCGGTGAGCGGGACTTGGCGCTGGGGTCGTGCTCCTCGTGTGCGATGACGAAGCAGAAGGGGACGACGGGGAAGCGGCGGTCTTGGCGCGGCAGAAGGAGGCCGAGCATGGTTCGCCTGGGTGCAGAGGAGCGCGGGTGGAGGCCATGGTCTCCCAGCGACCTAGGAAGAAGCGGGGCGCTGATGTCTCGTTTCTTCTTGGACGAAGCAGAGGTGCGGCACGATGGGGCTTGAGCGCCTGATGCGGCGGTGGCAGATCCGGGCGCGCGGAGCATCGATCCATCCATGCCCGGCACGAAACGACGACGACGGAGCTTGATGAAGCAGCCATGGTGGTCTCCTGTGAGCGAAAATAGAGAGAGGGAGGGGGAGATCATGAGAAAGAGAGGTAGAGAAGCAGGAGGGGGAAAGGAGCGGGGCTATCGGGGCACTCATCTCCAGCGATGTACTCGAGCGCCTCGAGCAAAAGATCGAGCAGGGAGGCGCTGCGGATGGCTGAATGCGGCTTGGGCTGCTCGTGGATGGGCGCACACGACGAGGGAGGTGGTCGGAGACTACAGGGTGGAGGTCGAGAGGAATTTTGGATCGGGGGCTCGGGCATCTCGAACTAGGAGGAGCAGTGGAGAACGCTGGTTGGGTGAATCGGGCAGGGGAGATCTCGAGGGGGATTCGGTGGAGTGGCGGTGGCGTGGGGATGGGTGGGACATTGCTCCTAAAATTTAGGGCTGACCCATTATATATGGCGGTGGGATTAGGTTTAGGGGCTATTCGGTCCATCTGATCGTAACCGGACGATTGCGGATAAAATAGCTAGGGAGCCCAATTAACAAAACGGAGATGTTTTGTAGATGTTTGGGGATGATCCGGACACAGCGGTAACGACTGTCCGGGTCGGGTCCGGGACAGATTTCGGACGCGCGCGGGAGGAGGTCCGCGGGCTGACGAGAGACGTTAGGTAGGGCCTGGCGGTGAGAGGTAGTGCAGAAGGCAAAGGGCTGAGAAGATAGAAGAGGAGAGGCCCGACGACTGTTTCCGGAGACCAAAAATGTCCGACGATAGACCGGTTATATTGCCGCTATAATTAATCGTTGGGGCATCAAACGAACACTGAATGCGGTGAAACTTGACATGCGGTCTATATACACTATAATAAGACCACACGCCAACTTCCAACCCATTCTGAGAACATTTTTCGGCCACTTATAAAATAATACTTCGGACGTGCCGCGGGCGCGTGAAAGTGTGTCTGGACATAGAATGGACAACGGAAGGAATGGGGAGACCTGGACAGATGCAAGTTTTGAAAACATGATGATGCAATGCACATGATGACATGAAAAGATGCAACACGCAAGCAAATGACATGGCAACGACGGCGAATAACTGGAAGACACCTGGTGCAACGGTCTCGGGGCGTCACACTCATCATCCAAGATCGCCATCTGCGAGCTCCCTACGACCACCTTTGGGTTGTCTCTGAGTCAATGGGCGTGAAACGACATATGGTCTACCTACGCTTCAACATGTATGCGGACCAAACTTGAGCGTCCGCCAAAGTAATGTCATCATCAAGCTCATCAACCTATCACACAATCAAACAATATGGTAAAGACCGGCATCCTAATCAAGTGAGAATTACATCTAAAAGATTAGTCAAACCTCTTGGGTGACCGCACCCTCATCATCTAGATAAGCATGTGAGGAACTCACATCATCCCCCTGATGGTGAGATAGGGGGTCTGATGGTGTACCAGACCTAGAGGCAAATGCTTCATCATATTCTGGGTCACGACAATCGAGAAGGTTCAATAACCGCCTTAACTTCTGGGCCTGACGCTATAACATGAACAAGTGTATAAGGTACCAAACTCTGCAAGATATGTAACATGGACACACCTGAGTGGGATATGTACCTTGAGAAATTTTCGTAGTAGACCTTCATCATTGCCTTCTCCAACCGATGTCTTCTCCAGAATAGACTGACTTTCATCAGCTGATTTCTTGATCTGGTTGCGCCGTGGATGAGAACAAAGTAACACTTTAGCCATTCAAACATGTGTAATACATCCAACGGGAAAGTAAAGAAGGGAACACTTTACCACATAGTTAATCACCGGAACAGCAGGGACTCCTAGCCCTTCCCTGGCATCTTTGTTGTACTGCCGCTTCGATAGATCCTCAAAGTTTACGGGATCTTCAAGAATATCGTCGTTGTATGCCGGCGAGCATATCTCAACTCGAGCATTTTCAAGAAACCATCGTAGGTAGTTATTGAAAGCAAGTGAGCTATGCTCACGAAGCTGGGCGCGTGCACTGTTACGAGCTTGCTCCACACTAAGATGGAAATGGGTAACATACGATGCATGATGCTTGTCCCAGTCCTTTATCTTCCGCTGCTTTCTCCTGTCCAACCTGCATGGTACAAAACCAAACATTAGCACAATCAAGAAGGAGTGGCGATGCTTAGTCAATACGGTTCATGTTCTTTTACCTATGAAGTGCTTTGTCCGTGTCCACCCATTCCGGCGGGTGAGCCTGGAACAGACCAAACTGACGATACACGCGATGTGGCCAATGAAGCTCAACCGCCCAGTTGCATATCGGTGGGCACCACATAAGCCAAAGATCCCTATCCCGCAAACACATCAGGTTGATGACAAACTCCTTAGTGTACCCTACTGTGTCATTGGCGCCATATGGCTGCCATACCACCTATGAAATAGGGCAACAAAGCAACATTGATGACAATTTTTTAGGCAAGCATGAGAAATGACTGAAGTAATGTCCTCGTTACCTGCTCAGGCGTAATCGTGTCCAACTCAGCAATGTACTTTTCATACATGAGATTAACATCGTTCGTCATCTCGGATACCACATCCCACTTGTTAGCCCAAGTGGGGCATCATAATTCGTCATCTTCATCCCAACGATTAAACTTGACGCTCTTCGGGCGTCCAACAGGCACACGCTTCCAGCTCCATACAGAAAGTAGAAGCAGATTACCACTAATGCATGCACTATATGTGATCCTGCAACACGCATCGCCCAGCTGCATATGAAAGAAAACAATGTTAACTTGACAACAAGGTTGCATTGCTAATGAAGAAATGAGTTGATCACAAAACAAACCAACTACCTGTCGGTACAGGGAGGCAAGAGTCGCTGAACCCCAACTCCATCTGCTATCGAAGACAGTCAACGCCTTCAGCCACATCCATGAAGCGTTCCTCTATATCAGCCTCAGCCTCGGTAGGAGCCATACCGATAAGAGCCATCATCTGCTGGCGCCACCCATCAGAATCGGTGCTCATACAGAGAGGCCTCCCTTTGATAGGAAGAACGATGATCAAAGAGACATCCTCAAGCGTCATAGTCATCTCCCCAGTCCAAAGATGGAAACTGTGCATCTTCGGCCTCCACCAATCAGCAAGAGAGGACACCAACGGAGCGTTGAGGTTCGGCGTGGACCGGCTGACCAACTAAATCCACGGGAGGAGTCCTGCCTGCTGGATGTAGGGTGTGTACCGCTCATCGTAGGGCATGGCAGGACCAGAGACCATGTGACACCGAATCTTCAGAGGTTCAAGCTTCTGCAAAAAACAAGTAATGACAAATCTTAGGGCATGTCAATTTCAACTGAAGGCAAATTTGCAAAATATTTAGATTACTCATTATTACCATGTCCTTCTCGCGCATCATTTAGGCCCGGTGTCATGTGTCATAGGCATCGTCGAGAAGCCAAACCATCCTTACAAAGTTCAAATAATAAACATATATGAGTTCATCTCAAATATGGGTATACACTAAACATCTGATATGTGTTCATCTAAACATCTGATATGTATTCATCTATGAGAATCTCAACATCTCCTTCTCGCACAATGAATAAATGATTGTAAATTCTCATATATATCTCGGATGTCATATGTGTTCAAATAAACTCAACATCTCACATTTCAAATAAACTCAACATCTAATATATATCTATAAAAACTCAACATCTCATATATAGCTACAAAACTCAACATCTCATAATTATCTACAAAACTAGGCATAGTACTAACAAGAATCATATATATCAAAAAAATTAAACAATCTAGGTTTCACTAAAAAGAATCATATATTGTGAACTAATGAACAATACTAGGATAGTACCACTATGACTACACATCCTCCATCACAACACCAAATCTTGGACAAATAAAGATTCAAACCAAGCAAATCAAGGGTTCCACCCAATCTTGGAAAAATCTCTAAAATAGCAACGAATTTATGGAGGAAAAGAAAGGGAACAGAGGAGTTTACCTAGTAGGAGGGATTGGAGATCGAATCCACAGCGTAAATCTTTAGATCCGAGAGGGGTGTGGGGGGATCCGAAGGGGGTGTCAGTGTCAAAACCGACGGATCTTGGGTAGGGGGTCCCAAATTGTGTGTCTAAGGTCGATGGTAACAGGAGAAGGGGGACACAATGTTTACCCAGGTTTGGGCCCTCTCTATGGAGGTAATACCCTACTTCCTGCTTGATTGATCTTGATGAATATGAGTATTACAAGAGTTGATCTACCACGAGATCATAATGGCTAAAACCCTAGAAGTCTAGCATGTATGACTATGGCTATGAGTATTGGGCTCTACGGACCTAGCCCCCCGGTTTATATAGACAACGGAGGGATCTAGGGTTACATAAGGTCGGTTACAGAGAAAGGAATCTTCATATTTGATCGCCAAGCTTGCCTTCCACGCCAAGGAGAGTCCCATCTGGACACTAGTAGAGTCATCGGTCTTTGTATCTTCACAGCCCATCAGTCCGGCCCATGGCTAATAGGCCGGACGCCCGAGGACCCCTTAGTCCAGGACTCCCTCAGTAGCCCCCGAACCAGACTTCAATGACGAGGTGTTCGGTGCGCAGATTTTCTTCGGCATTGCAAGGCGGGTTCCTCCTCCGATGACTTCAAAGCGGTGTATCCGGCCTTCCATTTAATGTCGTACCCCTCGGCTTCTATGTATCAACAACTTCAGCTTCCACATGTCAAGCGAATGCGAGAGGTCAGGGTATTTTTGTAGACAACACCCCGACAACACGAGAAAGAGTGTCTATTTAAAGAGATTGGATCTCAGATCCATTCGGCACTATGCGGAGAAAATCCCCAGAGATCGCCAGGAATGACCACTCCAACATGGCTAGCGCTCCCATCTCCTCCTCCCGTCCTCGCGACCAAGAAAAATGCGAGTGGGAGAGGTGTTTCGTATCCCACGGTCAGCTGGAGAAGCTGCAAACACAGGGATTTCTTCCTCCCGCGGATCTGGTCCCTGTTCGAGCAGGGTTGACCTCCTTCAATGGTGAGGCCCAGGCGGAGGATTTCCCCAATCCATCTGAGGGGGAACGAGTGTGTTTCGTCCCCTATCTGCTAAGAGGTGTCAGATTTCCATTTCATCCGTTCCTCTGAGGGTTTCTGGAGTATTACACCAACTGCAGAACTTTACTCCTGCCTCCATCCTGCATATTGCGGGTTACGTTGCTCTTTGTGAGCTGTTCCTGGGTTGTGAGGCCCACTTTGAGTTGTGGAGGAAGCTTTTCTGCCTCGTCCCATGCAACCACGAGGGGTCAATTTTTGAAGTAGGCGGCGCCGAAATATGGTGCATCACCGAAACCGGATACCTGTCCGACACACCAAAGAAGGCATCCGAAGAGTGGCTGTCCGTGTCAAAACCGGAGGATCTCGGGTAGGGGGTCCCAAACTGTGCATCTAGGCGGATGGTAACAGGAGGCAGGGGACACGATGTTTTACCCAGGTTCGGGCCCTCTTGATGGAGGTAGAACCCTATTTCCTGCTTGATTTATTCTTGATGATATGGGTATTACAAGAGTTGATCTACCACGAGATCGGAGAGGCTAAACCCTAGAAGCTAGCCTATGGTATGATTGTATGTTGTCCTATGGACTAAAACCCTCCGGTTTATATAGACATCGGAGAGGGTTAGGGTTACACAAGGTCGGTTACAAAGGAGGAGATATCCATATCCGTACTGCCTAGCTTGCCTTCCACGCCAAGTAGAGTCCCATCCGGACACGAGACGAAGTCTTCAATCTTGTATCTTCATAGTCCAATAGTCCGGCTGTCCGGAGACCCCTAATCCCGGAGTCCCTCAGTAGCCCCTGAACCAGGCTTCAATGACGATGAGTCCGACGCGCAATGCTGTCTTCGGCATTGCAAGGCGGGTTCCTCCTCCGGATATACCACAGAAGAATTTGAATACCAGGATAGTGTCCGACCCTACAAAATAAATTCCACATACCATCGTAGAGAGAATAATATTTCCACAAATCTTAATCTGCTAACACGCTTTGGCAACATGACATCAGGCCATGGCTCGGTGATTTATTTGAACCATTTTTCTTCAACCAGCTCCACACATAACACGAGGCGGTTTCTTGACACGTCTTGTCAAAGCAGAGATCATGTTCCCCTAATTACGGGATTCTCATCAATACAGTCGTGGGTAACCCAACCATGCCTAGGACTCCTAGATTTTAGGCAAGTCCTAAACGGCCACTAGGAGGACGCTTGATATTCACCCTCTTTATAAAGGGACAAGGCTTTTACTTTTTTCCCTCCCGTGCTCAATTGAACCCTTCCCCCGCCTCGAGTTCTAACACCCAAAGCCCAGGTCAGGTGCTTCGGACCTTCAATCATGTCCGGATCTAGCCTTCAAGGCCGGTGGATGCCCTCCTCCGTTACGGAAGAGGATATCAAGAAGTTGAGGAAGGCCAGATACCTGACCGCCGAGGTTTCGCATCGCCTTCCTGCTCGAGGGCAGGTCGTCCCTACTCCCAAACCCAACGAGAACGTTGTGTTCATCTCCCACTTCCTCCGAGGTCTAGGCCTCACTCTGGATCCCTTCGTTAGGGGTTTAATGTTCTATTACGGGCTAGATTTCCACGATCTAGCCCCGGACTCCTTTCTCCACATCTCGGCATTTATTGTCGTATGTGAGGCCTTCCTCCGCATTACCCCTCACTTCGGCCTGTGGCTCAAGACCTTTGACGTGAAGCCAAAGATAGTCGAGGGGCAGCATGTAGCGTGCGGAGGTGCATTAATAAGAAAAATCGCTAGAGCTCCATGGCCAAAGGGTTCTTTTCGAGAGGTGTCCGGATTATGGCAACGGGAGTGGTTTTACATCACAGCTCCCAGAAGTGCCAAGTGGGTGGCTGCCCCTACTTTCCGCGCGGGCCCTCCACCACAACTGATGTCATGGATTAGCAGAGGGCTGAGCTGGGGCCCAGCCAAGGACGTGCCTATACTGCAGAGCTGCATTCAAGATCTCTTCGAAGGAGATTTCAGTCTGTTTATGGTAGTGCAAGTCATGCTAGTTCGTCGAGTCCAGCCGTGCAAACGCCGACCTCTCTGCATGTGGGAGTTCAACCCAGAAGGACCACACACTATTCAGAATTTCCTCGGCCTAACGCGCGAGGAGATGTATAAATTATTCTTTGGACCCCAAATAGAGTGTCCGGATACTACCGAGGACGTGGGCCTAAGCAGCAACCGCATCGCCGACCAAGTAAGTAATCCTCTAGCCGAACACACCGTCTTTCATTTATCATGACGTCATTCTGAGAAATCACTCTTTGAATAGGACTGGCTAACAAAGGCGAAGATCATTCGGTGTTCGTCCCCCCTTCCTGAGGGTTTGGACAATCCGGTACGGGAAAAGATGCTCGAGCTAGCACCTTGCCCGGAGCCCTCAAAGGAAGGTAAAGGGGGGAATAATGAGGGCGAAAGCGGGCCCCCATCGCTACCAATTCCAACCGAGGGAATGAGCGCCTCCGTGAAGGAGGATAACCAAGGGGAAGAATCTGACCTTATCTCGCTTCAGGGAAGGAAGAGGACTGCCTCTGAAGATCTGGAAACCAAGGCTTCCAAACGGGAGAAGAAGTCTCCACCAGAGGGTCCTGCCTTGGAGGGTGCTTTTTCCGCACAAAGTCCGCCTGGGGATCAGCCCTCTAACGAGCCGTAAGTGATAAAAAAATACTTAATAGTAAAGATATTCTACCTTACTTCCGAGGAAAATGACCGAAGCATTTATCTTGTAGTTTGGATCTTAGCCCTTCTCAAGAGAGCTCGTCCTTGGGGGATCTTCTTCCGGAGATGATGGAGAGCGAAACGCCTCCCCCGCACTCCCCCGCTCAAGAAGCAGGCGACCTTGAAGTGTCGTCAAGGAGGGCCTCTCCGGATCTGGTGAGGCCAGAAGAAAACCCTATAGTCACCCGGAGTCCCCAGCATCCAGCTCTTGAAGAGAGCAAACAAAGGAGCCCGACGCCGTCTGGTATGCGGTCGGACACACTGAGGGATCTGCTAAAGCGAGCGACCATCTCGGAAGAACACCGTACATTGATGGGTACGGTGATGGAAAGGCTTTCGTCCGCCGAAAGCGGGTTGCATGACGCCTTTATGAGTCTACAGACGGGCTTTGAGGTACGTAAAATGATGTACATTTGTGATAGTACCGCACATTTTTAGGTGTGCCCTGTGTAGATAGTAGCCCCTGAGACTCTGGTTGTCGCCGAGGATGGCGGCAAACAGAGGATCGTAGTCCCATGTAATAACCATACCGCTTTATGTGCAGGTGGTGGAAGCTCCGGTGGCTAGCCGGACTAATGAGTTTGCTGAACTAAAGCGGCAACTGGATGCGGCAGATGCCGACATCGAGCTTGTTAACAAGCGGCTTGACGAGGCACAGGGTAAGTAATGTTTTCTGGTGAATGTCACATAGTAAGAGCAGCGTGATGCCAGTATCTTTAATATGTTGTGACTGTAGACAGAGCTGCCACCGTGGAGACCCTTTGAGCGGAACTTGCCCGAGCCAAAGAACAAACAAGGATTAGTAATGCAGCCGCTTTGAAGGCGGCCGAAGAGTTAAGAGCCGAAAAGGCCGCACATTGCGAGAGCAAAGATAAAATGGCCAAGATGGCTGTAAAGTTAAAAGACACTGCCGACCGTTGCCAGCTTCTTGAAGAAGAAAACCAGGCGAAGGCGGTGGACCTGGAAAAGGCCATAATGGCGACCAAAGACACCCGTTCTGCAATGAGAGCGAAGAAGGAGGAACTGCGTGAAGCCGGGGATATTGCGGCGGGGAAGCACTTTATGCTGCGAAGGAAGTTCGGAGATCCGCGGTATGCCCCTCTGGGTCGGCTGTGGAGTTTGGCAGACGCATATATGGACTTGGCGGCGAGCGTTGTCGATGAGACCGAATACTTCCGAGATCAAACGGATCGTGAAGTGGACAAGCTGTTCTAGTCGCAGTTTAACGTTCCAGAGCGTCCGCTTCCATTGACTGATCAGCTAGCCGAATGGTCCGAACTCAATAGGTTGTCCGGACTTGCCATGAGGTCTGTTGTAGATCATCTGTGGCTGGAAAGGACAAAGCCGAACAGTTATTTTAGCTTGGTGTAGTAGTTCCTTGATGCGGTGCCGCGCATTAATGCGATGAAGAGGTCGGCATGCATAGAAGGCTCGCGGATGGCCCTTGCCCGTGTCATGACATACTGGGCGGAGATGGATGCCACCACTATTGCGGCGCAGGGTTCTGCCATAGGCCGAGTGGCTGCCGAGCACTATTTTGAAGTTCTTGAGGGTGCTCGCTTGATAGAGGCCCAGTGCTTGAAGAATATTATGTTTGACTGACATGTATTCCCATTGTAAAAACAATGTTTTTATTGAATTTATCAAGGCTGTATTTATACTTGTGCCCGAAAGTATTGTGATGCCTCCTGTGCGGCCGTTTATGTATACATGTGTATAACCTGAAAGATTGCAGTCGTCGGCTTCAGCCCCACGCATATAATGCGGGGGTGTTCGCAGAAGACGCGTGTTCACACTTAACACTACAAAAAAATACACTTCCGTGATGATACGTGTTTGTCACAGTAGGTCGCGTTTTCTGTCATGCATGTACATCCATGACAAATTTATGACAGAATCAAGATAGTCATACCTGTGCTGTCGTAGAAGTGTTCCATGACAGTGCCAAAATTATCATCACGGAAGTGTCCACTTCCATGACGATAAATCACGCGTCACAGAAGTGCTTTCGTCAAGGGTGACCGACACGTGGCATCCACCGTAACGGAACGCCGTTAAGCTATCAGGTCAGATTTTGGATCCGATAACCCGTTAACAGCCACGACCAATGCCGATTTTCCACGTGTAAAATTCTCATTGGCTGACGGATCCAACGGGCGAGATGGGCCTATGATATGTTGACACGTGGACCGGCCCAAAAGTGGCCCACAAAGATTAAATGGGCTGGCCCAACCGAAGGCCCATAAGATTTAGCAGACCATAATGGGATGGCCCAGCTAAAGGCCCACAAAATTTAGCGAACCATAATGGGCCGGCCTAGCTAAAGGCCCACACAATTTTGCAGACCATAATGGGCCGGCCCAGCTAAAGGCCCACAAGATTTTGCGGACCATAATGGGCCGGGCCAGCTAAAGGCCCACAAGATTCTGCCGACCATAATGGGCCGACCCAGCTAAAGGCCCAACATTCTCTGTCAAATTGGCCCGTCAATGGCCTGTCCTAAACTTGTCATCAACGCGGCCCATGGTCACTTCTGGCCCGTTAACAGTCCGCTAAGTAATTGGGTCGAATTACGACCCGGTGTATTTCCGGCCTGTTAAAGGTCCGGCTTCATTTGGGCCCATTTACAGGCCATCAAAACTTTCGGCCCATAAACGACCGTGAAGGATTTGGGTCATATTCGGCCATGTCTGACATTCGGCCTGTTAGAGGCCCACTATAGCTTTGGGCCACTTTCGGCCTGTTAAAGCCGGACGTAAACCATGGGCCATATGTGGCCCAACGTCATATCGGGCCCATTAACGGCCCATATAGAAATGACGATAATCTAGCCCGACCGAAGTTCCGGCCTGTTAAAGGCCCGTGTATTAGGTCAGTGCATTTACGGCCCGTCTGAATTTCAGCCTGTTAAAGTCCAGTGGGTTATTTGGCACAATCAGGGCCCAATCTCACTTTCGGTCTATTAAAGGCCCATGTATTTTATGGGCTCGAGATATTTACACCTGTAAACGACCTATTTTTACTTGAGGGCCCAGATTATGTTTAGGCCTGTTAAAGGCCCACTATGGGCACAAGCCTACCAGAAAAATATGAAAGCTTATGCTGATTTAGGCCCAGATATTTTTAGTGGGCTACATGCCAATTTCAGCCCGTAATCGTTTTTAGCCCAATTGGAATGGGCCCGACGAATGTTGGCTTGTTAGGCTCCTACAAATCATTTCGGCCGATTACATTACTAAGATAAACCTACACTATACAAAAATAGCGTCGTAATTACTGCAGCCTGAGGCAGCATCATAAATGTTGTATCACAACAGAATAAATTCCAACCATAAAACAAAAGGCCTGTTGGCATAAAGTTTACAGTCCTTCCAGATAAAAGCACCATCAGATGTATAGAAGCATAGATCATTTGACCTGAGTGCTAATGTTTCAGGCTGTAGAATCTGATGGAGCAGCACAATCTCCACCTTTTTTCTGCCATTGCTCTTGAACAACGAAGCGAATGTCTGATAGTCTGTTTTCAAAACCATTCATATCTTGACGACATTTCTCAACCACTATTCTTGTTTCCGAAACAACGTCCATTAGGGATTGGACTTGTGTCTGGAGCACCGATATATCACTCTGTCTAGTAGGAAGATTTTGTTTAGTGGGCGATTTGGACGAGGTTACCTTGACAACCAACCCAGAATTACGCAGGAAGGTGCTTTTTGCACTGTTAGTGGAGAGATACTGACGCACTGCAGCAAGAGGTGACATTGTGCCTGTAGTAGCCTCGTCACCTTCAGGTGGTTGTGGCTGTTCAATCATTTGTTCCATAGCTTCCTGAAAGGTTGAACTTGTAGATTAGTTTACCAGATAAGTTACTAATGAGACAAAAACAAACAAAGTAGGTTAAACGTTTATACATAACTTATTTTGGTGAACTACTGTAATACATTAGCATGTATTGTAGTGCCAACTACATAATAAAATCACTTTCGGAACATATGTCCATGTAGCATGCCTACTGTATTGTCTATTTCCTCACATTCATTGACATCTAAGGATAAAGAGACATGGTTTAAAGTAGGATGAACATAGTATGACATCATTCATATCATGGGCAAACAGATATAAAACAAACAAGCTATTTTATCATTGTGTGCGCATGTGAACATAACAACTAGATTACAGATCAAGACCAAAAGAATATCCTTCATCTCTTTTAAACCATGTAAGGTCAAATGATACATTAAGACAACTGTGAATAAAAGTGAACACACTAACTGACATTGGCTGCAAACCAAGTAGTTAAATGAATACATCACAGTACCAATCAGTTCAAGGCAGCAGGAGTAAGGACTTACAACAGTGGCTTGAACTGGTGTGCTCATGCCCTTCATCTTGCTGGTGTGGCAATCCTTGAAGATTTGCACTGCATTCGGTTCAGGTTCTTTTTGGTCCGCACGGGATTTCCTCTGTATTTGGAACAAGTCAATGTAGATACGATAATATGGCACAAAAAAGAAGGAAGTAGCACCTATTTACAAGAGCCTTGCAGTGTGCAATATAGCTACGAGATCCTATGGTCTGTTGGAATTTCACTTTAGAACGGTTGGTTTTGTTCTTCAAACAGTTAGCCTAGAAGAAGATACACTTGTAAGGCACATACATAAATACAAGTTCAATATGTGGTCTGATCAAATACATATAGCCTACCTGATACTTTGGATCAGACCAGTGTTTAACGAGGGTTGTCCAGTCTTCATCTGTAATATATTCCACTGGAGATGTTTGGGCGATTTCATTGTTAGCCTTGCCTTCAAAGTGAGATTTTCTAAGGTGGTACCGATACTATCGCAGAGCAGACTGAAAAACATGAGTGCATGCTTGTCTAGTTGCATCATCTTTCGGATCCAACTTGAACCTCATCTGTTGAAAAAAGAATGTGAGTATTATTAGGAGGAAGCTAGAAAGTATGGAACAGAGCAAGACAATATTACTAATTGCGATGAATAACATTACTTACGGATAAATGGTCAAGGAAGGTGTTAAACTTGGTATTGTCTTTCTCATTCCTGTATTGGATCCACGTTGGGAGGATACGTGCATGACACCTAACGGCAACGGTTGCCTCTGATACTAACTTGGCTGACTCTGTAGCATCACATGGCCTTTTTAAACCTGCCTCGAAATGGATCTCCATTCTTCCTCCTTTAGATTTTGTTAATCTGTCAAGCATTATCCCTGATGTCTGTTTCCGCTTGCGCCATGGTGCTAGTTCAACAACGATTATGGAAAGTGTTAGTGTACATCAAACTGTGAAAGTACATATAAAGGAGCATGCAACTTCAACTTGACTCGGTCAGGTACCGTCTTGGTGTTGATGCTCATGAGCTTCATCTGATCTTGCCAAGTCCTGTTGTGTCAGTAGTGCTTCGGAAGTAGTGTTAGGTGTGAAGGCAGCTTGGGAACTGGTCAATTCCAGAGCAAACAAACGAGTAACTGGTTGAGATGCTGGTACAGTTGAAGCGGATGCTGCAGCTGGTGGAGCAGGTGATACTGTGTTTGTAGATTTAGTCGGTGGACTTGGACCTTCTACTGCACTATAAGTACCAGCAGAATCTTGATGGCAGAACCTTTTCTGTTTCACCGGACGATTAACAGCACTCCCTACTATATTATTTTCCTTGCTCTTTTTTGACTTTGCCATATCAAGCTGTACCCACAACACAGAAGAATAAAATCACTCTTCAGAACTCATTGATGCATGATACAGACAAGCAATACTTTGATGTAAGACAACCGTATGAGGATGGAATATGTAAGAAAAACAGGACGGCATGGCATATTCACAACTACGATGTGCAAACTAAGCAGAAGGATTTTCAAGAAAATAGAAGTAATGCAAACTAGACACCATATGAAAGATGCAACCAATATTACTCTGCCAAGTTAAAAGTGTCTTGTCATAAGTGGAAATTCGAAAAATTAGAAGCAGTACAACGTAGAAATCAATGCAAGATGCAACCACTATCAAACTACCATGTTAAAAGCGTCCAATCACAAGTGACTGATGCGGGATACACAACAGCAGTACTTTGATGTAAGAACATGGTATTATAGATAGATGCAGTGTATTCTAGACACAGAAAGCCATGTCATATGCACATGTATAACGTATAAACTCAGCAGGTGCAATTTAATCAAAATAGAAGAAATACAGGCTAGACAACATATGCAACATGAAACCAATTATCACACTGTCAAGTTAGAGCAAGCACCTGCGATGGTGGAGTACGTGAGATGAACTCATCATGTAGACTTGGGACTTCAACTTCATTAGCAGTAGCAGTGGCAAATCTAGAGAGTCTATGTTTGCGACGGTGCGGAGGACCACCAACATCCCCTAACTTACTCTTTTCCTTCCTATTTTCTGATATTGCCTTATGAAGTCAAAACCATAAGAAGATGAATAAAATTAGCTCAGCATAACTGGTTGATGCATGATACAGACGAACACTACTTTGATGTAAGGCAAGCGCAGGATAGGAGGATGGAATATATACAAAAAAAGACAGTGTTTCATATTCACACGTACGATAGTGTGTCTTATGGGTAAGTAATCGTTGCAGGTATAAGTTGTAAGCTACGCATATGCAATTCAACATAATCAGAAGCAATACAAACTAGACATCATACGGAAAACACAACCATGTATAACAGTTCCAAGTAAGAGCAAGCACCGGTGATGGTGGAGTAGGGGAGATGTGCTCATCATGTACATGTATGTTCTAGAAACAGGAACACATGTCATATTCACAGGCATTATGTGTAAAGTAAGCAGATGCAATTCAAATTAGAAGCAATACAAGCTAGACATCATACGCAACATGCAACCACATATAATAGTGACAAGTTAGAGCAAGCACCTGTGATGGTGGAGTAGGGGAGTCATCATCTACACAGCTATGTTGACTGTCCAACCTTGTGTTGTCTTGTGAATCTTGTTGGGAGGATGGCAGAGTAGAATCTGTAGAGACCCCCTATTTGAGTTGCTCCGAAGGACCACCATCATCCACTGCCGGACTAATTTCCTTCAGCTGTAATGATTTTGCATTGTGAAGTCAAACCGATAAGAAAAAGGGATTAGAAACACTGCAAGACACCATATGGAAGGTGCAATCAATAGCACTCTGCCAAGTTAAAACTGTCTTGTCATAGGTGGCGTTCATGAAACTAGAAGCAATACATGCTAGAAATCATATTCAAGACGCAAACCAATATCACACTGCCAACTTAAAGGTGTCCCATCATAAGTGACTGATGCAGGATACACAAGAAGAGTAGTTTCATGTAAGAACATGGTGTGATAGACAGATATAGTATGTACCAAAAACAGGAAAGCGTGTCATATTCACATGTATCATGTGTAAGCTAAGCAGATGCAGTTTACACTAATTAGGAGCAATACGAGCTAGAAACCATATGCAACATGCAACCAAATATCACATTGCCAAGTTAGAGCAAGCACCTTGGATGGTGGGGTAGGGGAGCGGAGACTTGGACCTTGTAATGCACTATCAGTACAAGGAGAATTAGTACAGATGCTCCGTTTATGTTGCTGCAGAGGACCACCATCATCGCCTTCCTTACTCTTTTCCTTCCTCTTTCTTGATTTTGCCTTGTCAAGTCAGACCCACAAGAAAAAGGAATAAGATTCGCTCTTCAGAACTCATTGATGCATGCTACTGACGAACACTACTTTCATGTAAGGCAGCCGCATGATAGGAGGATGGAATATGTATGAAAAATAGGACGGCGTGACATATTGACATGTATGATGTATAAAGTGTAATCTAAGCACAAGGTGCTTGAACTTGTTAGAATCGATGCAAGCTAGAAACCATATGAAAGATGAAACCAATATCACTCCGCCAAATTAAAAGGGTGCCCTAACAAATGTATTTGACCAAATTAGAAGCAATACATGGCAACAGGCTAGAAATAATATGCAATATGCAATGAATAAAGGTGACTCGTCGTAAGTGATTGATGCAGGATACAGAAGAGAGGTAGTTTCATGTAAGAACAAGGTTAACACATAGATGTAGTGTGTACCAAAAATAGGAAGGCATGTCATATTCATCGGTATAGTGTGTAAACTAAGCAGATGCAATTTACCCTAATTAGAAGCATTACAAGCTAGACACCGTATGCAACATGCAACCACATATCACACTGCCAAGTAAGAGCAAGCACCTGCGATGGTGGTGTGGGGGAATTGCGGTGATCAACTAGAGAGCTACGTTGACTATCTTCATTTAGCCTTGCTGTTTCTTGAGAATCATGTGGGGAGGATGACACTGCACTCTTTAAATGAGTATGGGGTCTCACAGTAACCCACCCGGGTGACTGTCTCATCATAAGTGATTGACGAAGGATACAAAAGATCATTAGTTTGATGTACGAACATGGTTAATAGACATATGTAGTATGTATCGAAAACAGGAAGGCATGTCATTATCAAAGGTATAATGTGTAAAGTAAGCAGATGCAATTTAACCAAATTGGAAGCAATACAAGCTAGACACCATATGCAACATGCAACCACATTTGACAGCGTGAAGTTAAAGCAAGCACCTGGGATGGTTGTGTGTGGCAATTGAGATCATCAACTATAGAGCTACGTCTACTGTCTCCAACTGCTGACACTGCACCCGTTAGAGCGTTGGAACGCTTAGTGCTTATCTTCGAATTACACTGGAGCGACTTCTGTCTTTTCTTTTCTGCATTCATCAACACTGCGTCAGAGTATGAAATACCCATGCATAAAAAAACAATAGTGTGAGTATGGGTGAAGTGTGTGCACAATTAGTACAGTGTAAAGGTAGCAGATAGCAGGTCGGTGAGAAATAAATGACGGGAGACATATGATAGCTCTACAACATGCATGGCACACTAAATTACTACAGGATTCTATGAAAATAACAATCGACTGAAAGCAAATAGGTCAGTCCATTTTTTCTGCACCGTCCGATGTACAAAGAACGGGCAGATCGCCTTCATCTACCTCCAGCCAGTCAGTGTTGACGATCTTCCTCGAAACGCCAGTGACCACCGGCCCAGTATTCCTCCCCTGCCTGCGCCCTCCCCTTGACCTCACTGCACCGCCGTGCTTGGCACCGCCCCCCGGCCATCCATTCAAGCCCCGCCGACCTCCAGATCGGTCGCAAGCAGCTCCTGCGCCCCAGACCCCGCTTCCCCGGGGAGCAGGCGGACTAGGTGCTCCGCGCGCCTAAGCGGGTGCTGCTTCTTTTAATTGCGGTTCGACTGACCCTGAATTGAAATCCAGGCGGGCTATTGACCTCTAGCAAAGGTGAAATAGTAAAAGGGAGGAAACCTTGTGCATTTAGTATCACGAAGAAGATGAAGTAAGAAGCGCTCAACTAGTTTCTTTCGTGGGATGAATATGGTGTGAGCGGAGACGTAAGGTTTGCACGAATATGGGAAGAGGAGTACCTCTTTCTGCTGGCAGTGCTATGTCCTCCTTCTGTTTTTCTGATGATCTTCTTGTTGTTCGCCGGAAATTAGAAGTTGTGGAGGACGGTGCAACCTTGGACGAACCCATGGCCAAGTTGTTGAGTGTGGTGCAGTGGCCGTCTGTCGGCGGCGGGGAAGCAGATCCGAGGCGGCAAACAACGGTGTAGCGGGAACAGCTCCGGTGCGGTGGACGGTTGCAACAGTGGAGCCGCAGCAGTGAGTCACGGGACGGCGTGGTCGGAGTGGTTCTAGTACGGCGCACGTCGGCGTCGGTGTCGTGGAGGCAGCTCTGCCTCGGCTTCAGCTGCTAAGTCCTTGAGGGTGTTGCGGTTGCGGTTGCGTTGTACGACGACGTCGGGGTACCGGCTCCGGCGTGATGGAGGAGGGCGGCGGTGGATTGGCCGCTATGGGGTGGAGGACGGAGGAGACTGGGGTTTCGCGGCTGGTGGAGAGGGTGTTTTCGCGCCCATGGAGTATGAATGGGGAACGGAGGGAGGCGGGGAACTAAGTGGGAACAATGTTTCGGTTTGAGACGTGCTTGTTTGAAATTGGGGGAAGTTACAAAGTTTCCCCCCATCTAAAATTTCGGACATATCGTGGGTTGGGGGTAGGACAGTCATGTCAGGTGTCCCAAATGTGGGCGGGATAGATTTTGGCCGAGCGCATGGGTAGGCACCCACGGCGTATGAATGCTTCTCTGGCGTCTTGGTGAAGTTACAAACCTACCCCGGTTTAGACCTATGGGCATCGGGACGATAGGCTACACGGGCCAGAGTTAGGACAGTAATTTGCTACCACCAAAACATTAGTCTCGCGCGGTTTCGGGTGACTAGAGGCCTATTTGGCGCTTCGTTCAATATTTGGGAGCAGAAGCATTAACGTTTTCGGTTCTCTTGAATTGAACCTGCAGGATTTGTCAAACTTCACAAATCTTTACTCTTGAAAATCCTAAAGATACGATTATTTTGGAATGGAGGGGGTACATTTGAATATACATTGTACACGAGTATATATTAAAAAATATGCAACTTACCTCAGTTCATGCATGGTTCCAGATATAATCTCCTTGGTTGGAAAAAAAAGTTAGATATGCGTATGAATATATATATATATATATAGGATGTTCAAACTCACAACAAAGATTGATGCCCCCTTTTACATCTGATTTACAAATGCCATTATCTCGGGTTCAAATGGATGAATGCACTTCCTATGAATTCGAATCTTCGAAACCCCCTTTATGTTGAATTCGACATGTATTCTATTTCGTAGCTAGCAATTTGTAATGTATCCATGCAAGTAACAAATGTATAAAGTTATTCACACTAACAACATGGAGTGCACTAATTAATGTTTATATATGAATTGCAAAAGCATCCATTGCCTGTATTTCAAACCGCTCTCACTCTATGGATCGATAATAGAAATAAACACATGCACATGCTAGAATTCAATTGCAGTTGAAGAAAGAGCCTACTCCTGGTACTGTATATTAGTGATAGGGGTGTGTACAAAATACACGTGAATACCAGGCATTGTGCGTGTGTGGATACTATCGACGAACTAGCCCCCAAGCTTGTATAACATACTAAGGGCATGGGGTTACAAATCATATATAGTCGGCTTATCACCAGTGGGGATAGAGTCCTCCGCGACTCTGGTAGCTTCGTGTTGTACTCCGAGTCCTCCACATGGGTCTTCGTATAACACGTCTCGGTCCAACCTATATGTGGCGCAGGATGGTACCAACCCATGAGTCTTCATGTTGACCCACCACAACTAGAAATGATGTGCCCACCACACCACACACGCAATCGGCCACTAAGATAATAAGCATATACAATAGTACAACGGTATCTAGCTCACGATACGTCTCCATATTTTGTTGATGACACTGACAGACTTTGCATTTGATGCGTGCTCCGTATTTTGTTGACGACACTTACGGTCATTGTATTTGAAGCGAAAGCACGATATGGTCACTAGACTTCAGAATAAGCTCATCACGGTCACCGCATACATTTTGTCGTGCTAACCAACATGTGGTTGGATGGTTAGAGGACAGTGGTTTCTCGAGCCCACCAAGGTTAAAGTCCCAGTGCTCGCATTTATCTTGTGTTAATTTCTGTATTTTTTGGTGACGTACGTTCAGTGGGAGGAGACATTCCACTCGACTACGAGGCACCTATGGTGACGTTGTAAAATCTCAAGATCATATATGCTGGCCCACTCTCTCGAAGGTGCTCATAGGGGTCGGGTTCGCGTGTGTGTGCCTATAGCGGTGAGTGCTTGCGCGTATATGTGAGCCCTTGCGTCTGTACCGTGTTAAACAAATACATATCATGATTTTACGGTCACTGGCTCACCCGTACAACTCCGTATTTTGTTGATGACACAATCAATTGACCAGTCAAACGTTCCACGTGACGCAACTAGTGTTGCACCATCGGGGCACGTAACCGTGGGGCCCACCTGTCAGCCCGTATATGAAAGAAAGAAATGGTAGTTTGAGTCTGTACTGTGTTAATAAAATAGGAGTACATTTTAGGGTGATCATACGGTCACTGGCTCACCATACAGCTCCGTAATTTGTTGATAACACGATCAATTGACCAGTCAAACGGTCCACACTCAGCAGCACACATTACCATAGGGCCCATTGGTCAGCGCGTATATGAAGGACAGAAATGGTAATAAATTAGTGGTCGGCGGGTATTCGAAGTCATGAGACCTCTGTTAGCAGTCACCGGCGGTTGGGGGCGTTCATTGGGCGGTGGGGTGG
>NC_041380.1:273725785-273734664 GCF_002162155.2 Triticum dicoccoides | reverse complement strand
GCTAGAGGGATGGCCGGTGCGGTGGCGGACCGGCGGTGGGGAATGGTTTCGAGGAGGGCGGGCCGGCCGCGGGCGGTGGGGGCTGGCGGTTCGGCCGGTGGTGGCTGGCGGCTCCGGGGGGTGGTGTTTGATGATAAACTGGAGGCCCTTGATTTCGTATCCAATAGCTGGAAAATCTAATGACCAGAGATGAAAAAGTCAGTCGACTGACGTGTAGCCTCACCCCGCACGTACACATGCACGCACGCAAGACACGCACGCATGTAGGCGTGCAACACTGACACGTACACACTCACGCATGCTGGCGTGCAACACTGACACATACACATGCACTCACGAACACACGCACGCACGCACCCATGCATGCAACACTGAAACGTACCCTTGCACGCACGCAAAATTCGCACGCCTGCATGCACACAGCACACGACGCAAGGCACACGTTCAACCTATACGTGCATGCACCCTTTGTTAAGGACATGGATTGTTACGGGTATTAATCAATCTTGTCTGTGATAAGCTGAACATTGATGTTTGCAGTGGTCTTTATGAATCACAACGTATCGAACGGGCTATCAACATAGTAGGCTTATCTACATGAAAAAGATGACGTCACACTAAACGAAAAAACGAATGTTTTTTAGATGAGCCCTATAAACCCTAGTGGGTACGTACTCCGTAAAAACAGATTTTTCCAAAACTAAGTCGCTCCCTTTCATGAATTCTGAAGTAGTATACTCCTCCGTCGACGCTCCCTTTCATGAATTCTGTACTTCCTGTCGCCGACATGTGGGACATATAGCAACCGGGTCGACGTGTCAAGCACCAAATAATAGTGCAGAACAGCAAGGGGGACGCACCCCACTCGTACCGGCCCAGTAGTAGTAATGAGCAATGAGACGTCAAATCACAATGCCGCACTTTCCCAGACGGACGAAGCAACCCTTATTTCACACTTCGGTTTGCCATCATCTCAAACCACGTACTAGTATCGCTTCTGCCTCAAGAGGGACACGTGCATCGCCTTGGTACATCATGACACGTGGGACCGCATGACAGGCCATGCTCCCCCGCCGATCGCTCGGTAAAATCACCTCATTTTTACTATACTTCCTCCGTATCGGTTTACTACATGGCATGCACGTCGTTCTAGATTGAGAATTTAACTGGCTATATATGTGATGAACAGTACTCTAGCCTTTTAAAAAAATGTATACTTTTGTACAGTAGTACTATCGATGGATTGCGCCATGGAGCAAAACTTGCAATTAAAAAAAAGGTGGTACATATAGAGAGCGCTCGTCGCCAAATTATGCATATAGTACTATTAAAAAGCTAGTACGTGCTTAATTGGGGTGCTAAATTCAATTAAAGAAATACTAGTAGTATGTACATACTGAAGAGTTAAAGTAACAAGAAGAAACATAACATAGTTCTGCTGGGGGCTCAGCACAACACACCCCTCAAATTAAACTAAGCACACCTGAAATTAAACTATGCAACTAATCTGGTAGACACTGCATTAGAAGTTTAGAACCACCATGAGCAACAACACTGCCACCTTACTCGGAGTCCTCGTCCATGTCCTCGACTTCGTCCTTGTTCCTACTCCTCTTGGCCGATACTTCTTTGCTTGAACCGCACACTTGGCTGTTGCTCTTCATCCAACCCTTGTAGATATTGAAGCAAAGGTAGCCATTCATTGCAACATAGTGGATGTGGTCTATATCTAGTACATTCCGCTGCCATGCATGACGATGAAACGTGTATGGAGGTTTCACCAGTTTACCGTACGAAGGATGAACCATGGCTCCTGCCAGGGCCAACATTGAAGGCTGACGAGAGGGCACCATCCGATTCTTCTGGAGGTTGAAGGGGTTGCCTACAACGAGGCCTATCCGACCCAGGATTTCTTTATTGTTACCAAAGTCTACAGTAACGAATTTGACTAGGTTGCTCCCGAGGAAGTCCTTAAAATCCTGGCACTCAACATCGGCATGGTATATGTGGTAGACCAAGCATAAGTCATGCACGCAAACCTGGATCATGGCGGGATTCTTCCTCTCTTCGTCCTTTAGATCCTTCTCTCGTCCCAGGACTGTGGTGTACTCAACATCTAGCCCAGCGACCCACTCATCATCTGATTTTTCAAACATGCGTCTGAAGCGAGAAAGGCATCCTTTCACCGTCGGGGAAGAACGGGTGTAGATGACATCGAACTCATCGCCGGTGATGGTTCTAACCTTGTACTCACCGCCGATCATGGAGAATTGGGACGCCATGGATTTGGGAGGAGGGTTAGGATTAGTGGAATTGCCGTAATGTGAATGGACGGGACGACTAGGAGCGAACCGCTGTAGTATTGAAGGACGTGTGGGGACGAGTAGGAGCGAACTGCCAGCGTGCGAACGGCAGGGTAGTGGCTTTCCATTCTCCCATGATACGGGCTTCTGAGAGCCCTTGGATCTGAGATCGAATGGTTGCATGGCGTGATTCTAGACCTATGGGTGAATATCCTATCCTGGAGGGTTATTCTGCAAATTTTCAGCAACTTAGCATGCGACCGTTTGATCTTAGATCCAAGGGCTGCCAGCAGCCCGTATCATGGTCGCGCCTACCACGACCATCGTGTCGCTCGCGCGGTCGCGCCCTTGGAGATTTAACACGGTGCATTAGGCTATCTGAGGTTGGCATGTCATACATAGTCATCACTTAGTCACTCATACTACAACAAGGTTGGCTATAAGTGTATTTTTTGTTACTCCTCTCTATCTCTTTCTTCATACTCAAGGAAGAAATAGTGCTAGTAAGCGCGTGTATTTATTGCATTTGCCAAGGAGTGACCTCTTCCAATGAAATGGTGTTGCTAAGTTTGCTTCATTTAATTAGCTATAGACTCAAAATTGTCTTTTCACCTAGGTACACGCGCTTAGCACCGTTTCTTCCTTGGGTCACCAAACTAGTCTCTCTCTCTTCTTGATTAACTTGCCACATCAGACTTTATGCCTATGTGGCAAGCTTAAGCACCTGTAGGAGCAAGTAAAAGTAAGTACAATAGTGCGCTTTACATGGCATTTTTGCATATGTGGAGGAAAGAGAGGCAAGGAAAAAGTGGAGAAGTGGGCTCTCATGCAAGAGCCAGCCTCTACTACATGGTGGAGCATTGGGAGAGGCACCTGTATGGAGGTGGTCAGGAATCTGGGAGACTCACGCCGGTCGTAGCGCCGCAGTTAAAATGATAATGGCAAGTCAAATCACGGGGCCCCACCTGCCAGCAGTAACTCGCTGTCAAATCACACAGCCCTACGTTTGCAGCAGCTACTCCCTCATCTTCTCGCGTCTCTGTCGAACCGACTAGGCGGAACTGCCCCGCTGCCTACCGCGCAGGAAAAGGCCCGCCCTCGACTTTTAAATACAACTACATCCGCTTAAGAATACAATGATATACTTTTTGTGACATAGTAACTCCTATTTAGTTAGTCAAATGGATGACCTAGAACTACGTGTAGGCCCTATAAACCGAGACGCCTAAAAATAAAAAAACCGAGACGGAGAGGGTAGTTCAGCACGTATCTTTTTAGATCAATATAGTCGGGATTCACCAAGGAGCAAAACCAAGTGGTAGGCTGCTCCTGTCGTGTTGGCGTAGCAACTCAAGCAGGGTCAGTCCGCACACGAAATGGCGACACACTTAACAGGACCCCTTTGGCCGACATGTGGCTCATCCACCATCTTGTTCCACGTGCGGTGCACCAAATTACAGTTCGGAGCAGCGGTTGGAATTGGAGGCACCCCGGTCGTAGCGCCGCAGTAGTAGAAAATGAGCGACGAGGGGTCAAATCACAAAGCCCGACCTTTCCCGCATTAAGATGGACGGACGAAGCAACCATCATTTTACTCTAGGGTGCAAGAGCATAAAGAAAAGAGAAAACAATGATGCATGCGACAGCTACCTAGGGCACCCTAGGGTAGGGGTCTCCACTGCAGATCCTTTTTTTTGAAAGCGCCTCCACTACAAATCGGCTTCTCCCTCGTCCTCTTGAAGAAAACCGATGATGAGTGCGGCGATAGGGTTTGTAGGAGTACTACGGCTTGCGGGGCCACGTCGTAGTAAATGGGTTCGAGCCGACGCCTTAAATATGTGTGGGACGCTTGGTTTTACGGGAACGAGGCATCATTTTGGGTTCGGGGACCAGTGGAGATATAGTACGTATAAAAAATTGTGGACGTAGGTTCGACCGAAAGGCAATGATGCATGGGCCCTGCATTTTGATATACCCGGGGCCGCGTGAAATTTGCTACTCTACTCAAAACTACTAGTAAGGTACTCCCTCCGTCCATGAATAAGTGTACTTCTAGCTTTTGTCTTAAGTTAAACTTTTAAAAGTTTGACCAACTTTATAGGGAAAAATAGCAGCATTTATGAAACTAAATTAGTATCACTAGATTCGTTTTGAATTGTAATTTCATAATATATCAATTTTATGTCATATATGTTACTACTCTTTTGTATATATTTGGTCAAAATTTTAAAACTTTGACTTAGAACAAAGGCTAGAAGTACACTTATTCGCGGACGGAGGGAGTACCCATGTACTGAACGCATGAGATTTCGAAACCAAATTATGAATAAATACACACTATAGCATGTAAAGCTTTGAGTCATATATGCATGATGTAGATGTTCGTTTAGTTCTTATAGTTCATCTCATTCAAAATCAATAAGTTTTATAAAAATGTTAAGATTCATGGGGTTGTGCATTGTACTCCCTCCGTTCCAAAATAGATGACCCAACTTTGCACTAACTTTGAGTTAGTGCAAAGTTGGGTCATCTATTTTGGAACGGAGGGAGTAAATCATAAAGTAAAAAACAAATAATGGCAATTCATTTAGAAAAAAATAATCAATTATGATACAGAAGATTCTAGAACAAAGGAGAAGTGCTTGTGTTTTGAGGTTTGTGCATTATGCTTAAGTTCAACCATGGAGTCTTCTAAATTGTACATGTGGCAGATCTGGTGGAATGTTGATGATATCCAACGGCCAGTAGTGCTCGGATTTGCCTATCTCTGCACTGTCGGGTTAGCTTCATCCAGCGACCATCTTTCAAAGTTATTGGCACACTATATAGTTCTTGTGCCATAGTTGCATGTTTTGGAAAAAAGCTACTAGTGGGTTGTACTATCTATTTAGGAATAGAAGATGTATACATGGAAGTTGTAGGGAAAGAGATGACATGGAGAATCTCAATTCCTATGAGTAGGGAGTGGAAAAGAGATGCCATTTGGTTCACATCATAGGAACTTTTCTATTGAATCTAGAGATGCCATGTATCTCAATTCCTATGAGGAGGGATTAGAAAAGAGATGTAATTTGGTTCATATCATAGGAACTTTTCTATTGAATATACGCTAATGTTTATTTTCCTTTGAAATTAAGGGAGTATAGAAATCCATTCATATGAACCAAGTGGCTCTAAAGCTATAGAAATGATATCATGTTTATTTCCTTTGAAATGTGGAGTATGTGAATATATTCCTATGAACCAATTGGCTCTAAAGGAAAAAATCCTATAAAAATCATATCATATAGAGTTCCTATGATATTCCTCGACACTAAAGGATAATTGAAATTGCTGCGGGTGATACGATGGTCTTTCTTTGTAGACTCCTCACCCAACTTTATAGTTACCTCTCGAAGATGAATGAAATGACATATACATGGTATTCTACATGTGCAATTTGGTACACGAAAACTCGGTAAAAGTTTGCGACGTTCGAATTTTCAATAAAGCTATATGCACTGCATTTTGGAACGGATGGAGCATACAACAGTTGCTAACACTCACGTGGAAGATTTATGTGTAGGAGGAGTGGCTATTCTGTTAAATGACATGGCAAAACTGATACTGTCGGATGCCGATCTAACGGTTCTTACGGCGTTCGTCAGGAAAAGGCTTGTGGCGAACATTTGTCAGATAATGATTTACGGACACATGCATTGCATTGATACGTGCCCCCCTCTCTCTCACGCACACGCACCCTCATGAGTCACGACTCTCCCGAGTCTTCTCGCAGACTCGCACGTCGCACCCACCGTCTATCTGCAGGTAGACGTCACGCACATATGTGCTCTTCACACCCTACCCTCAGAACTTCTAAAAAATAAAAGACGGCGCGCACATTTTATTTTAGCTCACACGTCATACACTTGTACTATTACTCTTGCGGCGAACGTTCTTTGGGCATAGTATATTGTACTCTCACGAAGAGAAGTGGTGCACGCATGCACTAGTTCTCTCACACCCACTCGCGGGTACACGTAGGAGCGCATTTTTTTGAAGCTGGTACAACAAAATCACTCCACTATATATAAAAGCAGGAGCCTTAGCGCTTGCTTTACTAGGGTTCCTCTGGTTCACTCTCTCATGCTCTCCAGATCTAAGCAACACATAGGTGGCCACACTCTCTCTCAGCTCATGGCTGGTCACAAATCCGGCCGGACAACCTCGACCAGGGCAGGGGTGTAGGTGCATCGTTCACGCTGTCGTCGGCGGCGAGGGAGGAGACCAACGGCTGCCCGCGCGTCCTGATCGGCGGCCGTGCCGTTCTCTCCAAGAGAGCACCGGCTCGGGAGGGCCTCCGACCCCTTCTTCCTCCCTGCGGTATTGTGGCCAAGATGCGGCCTCCTGACGCCGTCTTTGCGACATGCCGATGACCCTCAGGTATATATTCCTTCGAAACTTGCCTTGCTCTACTGCCCCAGCTCCCTTCGTGTGGATCCTTTTCTACTTCCGTCCGCTGTTCCAAAGCCACCTAGACTTCTACTATTATTAGAAGTAAAGCTATTTCATACAGTCGACTCAAAGCGTTGGTTCAAACAGGGAAGAAAGTGGGAAAGCTGTAGCATGAATCTAGGACTTGGTTCTAAGAGGAAACGGGGGAAAGTAGTAATATCTATCACTGTTTAAATAACCATAGTTCTTATTTGCGCAAACAGGGATGTCTGTCTCCATATCGTTTCGGCATGTCTGTCTCCGTATCGTTTCTATCCGCGCAATCAAAAGCACACACCTCAGTTTTAGTACAACCGCGCAAAATGAGATGGCTATCCCTCGTTGCCGTTGTCTAACCTCCCGTCTTCAAGGTATCCCAACATTGGTAGTAAGTAAGGTAGAATGACCAACGCAATCTAAAAGAAGCTGATTCATACGTTTTACTTCCTGATTGTAGTGCAGGGATGAGCGAAAACAACTGCATCCTAGTCCGGAATGCACTTTCTACTAGTTCATCCATGGACCGAGGACTAGCTGGCACGGCTGCACGGCGGTTTTTTGGACAGGTGCACGGACAAGAGGCATTGTGGTCTGCTTATTTCTGCAAATAGCGGTGCTTAAATTTAGTGGAATGCACAAGAATTTCACCTGGTCAGTACACTGCATGGTTCAGTTCAGCATTCCAGCTGAGACCACAATTATAATTGATTATTCTGGAATGAGAGAACCTAACCCTGAATGGTGGCAACAAAAAAAACCAGAGTGAACTCCAGGAAATTCAAGCCTGCTGGGAGGCCCTTTGCTCAGAGAGAAGCCTTGCTTGTTTTTTCCTGATTTGTAAACCTTCTCACAACTTTGTCTTTTGCTGTGAACTAGTACATGTTTGTTATGTTCTATGAATCATTGAGATGTATAAAATTGCTTAACTTATGCTTTTCAAGTTTTTTATGAAGACGAGTTTAATGTGAGTGTTCCACATGAGCGCTGGACTAGCATGTGAACGTTTGGAATTTATTACATTTTGGCCTCAATTAACTGCATGAACCACTGTAACAAGATACATAGTTGCTTATATGTCAGACAGCAGATTGTTGATTGTTAGCTGGTCGATAGCCTAGTGTTGAAGCGAGCTGAGCCAATGTGCCGTGTTTTGCACAACTGCTTACAAGTGGGGTAGCACCAATAGTGTTTACAAGTACTTATGCATACGTCGGCGCATGGTTCTCGAACGAGTGCTCTATTTCATCAAAACACACACTGCTCGTATGATAAACCGTGACAACTTATGTCTTACCATGCCATATTCATGAAAAAACTAGTGAGGACACATCTGTTTCGGCAACAATTACGATGGTTCTCACATGATTCACGGGCACAGAAAAGTAGCAGCAGTTCCTTCAAACAGAGTACTAGCCCCAGAGGGGTCGATAACAGGCAAGGTTCGGATAATTAGACACAATCCAAACTACTATTAAACACTAGCTGGGGTAACTATTTCATGCCTCAATCTAATTTGGGCTGGACACAAGACGGACCTTGCCATGAACATCATCGAGGACGTCCCGCAGCAGCTCAATCCTATGAACCTTCATGAAGACAACCTTGTGGCCTTTCCACTGATAAACTTGTTTGTGGAGGCATGCCACGTCATCTTCCTGCGTAAGCTTGACAAGAACAATATTCCTCACAAACGAAGGAGTAGCTTTGAACTTCTTGTGCTCCAGTACACCCTGGACAACACGCCTGACAACAGTGAGGCTGGAATACAACTCTTCATTGGTATAACCGCAAATGGCTTCTAGGATCCAACAGCCTAAGAACTCCGTTTTCCCAGAGCGTATATTCAGGTCGTCCGCCTCATATCGAGTGACATGTACAACCACACAATCCTTGTCTGCATCAGGGCTCTAATTGAAACAGAAACAAAATCTGAATTACTTTTCAGTATAAGAAACACAAGTTATTTAAACCACTACGTATACCATGGCATCGAAGCTAATAAAATTTTGCATTATTAATCACCACATACTTCCTTTTCTAAAAAAATCACCACATACTTAGATGAAAAACCACAATCGAGATCGGCAAAGAAGGAAATCACCT
>NC_041380.1:273718622-273725551 GCF_002162155.2 Triticum dicoccoides | reverse complement strand
TCGAAGGGGGAAAACTGCTCCTGCAGTGCCACGGGGGCTGTAACCTCAAACGGGGTGTTGACCATCTCAGTATCTGGGGTCACCTTGGTGGTTGCCTCCATCTTCTTGGAGCTCTCTATCTCGTGGGGATCAGCCTCCCGCGTCTGCTCCAATATCGGCAGATCTTTGCCTAGTTCTCCTTGGTCCATCATGAAACTGACGAATACTAGGAGACCACTGAAAGGAAAACACAATCGCAATGACAATGAAACAAAAAAGAGAGTGAGGATCGGTTACTGCTTTGCAAAAGTTCTTTTTTTCCTCTGAACGAAAATATACCAACATCACGCACCCGCTTACCTTCTCTTCATTCGGAGAGAAGAACAGTGGCAGATGCAAGTGTTGCCTTTCTTGAAGATGGTGAGGGAGAAGGGGATTCAACGAAGAGTGAAATGATGGTTGCTTCGTCTGTCAAACTTAGACTGCGGGGAGGTGGGGTTTTGTGATACGACGGCTCGTTACTGCCGCGCTACGACTGGGGTGACTCTCCGCCTGCATACTGCCTTCTAATTTGGTGGATGGCATTTGGGCACATGCGCTGGATGGCCCGCATGTCGGTGAACAAAAGTATAACGGCATTCAGTAGAGGGAGACGTTTCAATGACCTAGGAGGAGCCAGAAGCGGTAGAGTGTCTCCACTGTACTAGTAGTAATTGTTTTTCTGGGTAGCTGTAGAGTGTATCCACTGTACTAGTAGTAATTGTTTCTCGGGTCCCAAGACAAAACAGCCCATCCACACTAGTAAATAGTAAAATCAATTCAAAAGCCCATATATTTACTGAATGAGATGCGCTACCCACACCCAGCACACCGCCGCCCCAAAAAAACCTGGGTTCTCTTCTTCCTCCTCGTTCCTACAGAAAACCCCAGCTCCCCTTCTTCCTCACTCCTACAGAAAACCCCCAGCTCCCCTTCTTCTTCGCTCGCACTACAACTAGGCTCGTCATTCGTTACTCTGCTCAAATCCGTGAGTGCAACGCGATGCCCGCGAGGAAAATGGAGTCAGCTGACCCCAGCGCCAAGAAGATGAGGCTCCCGCCAGCAGCGACGCCTGTTGTAGATCCCGCACCCGGCAGCGCGGGGAGAAGCGGCAACCCCGCCCCCACCGGATCCCGGGAACCCGTAGAATCTCGGGTGGACCGCATCAGTGATCTCCCGGACGCCATCCTTGGGGAGATCATCTTGCTTCTCCCCATCAAGGATTGCTGCCGCACCCAAATCCTCTCAATTCGGTGGCACCCTCTATGGCGCGCCATTCCCCTTAATCTCGACTGTCATCAGCTATCTCTCTTCAATGATTTTGAAATCCCTAGAGCCATCATCTCCTCCCACCAGGGCTCCGTTCAAAGCCTCTGCATCCCGTCATGCTACCTGAGCAAGCATACCATGCCCTGCACGGTGGACGCCTGGCTGGAATCCCCTGAATTCACAGAACTACAGCTGCTTGAGTTCTGCTATTCCCCTGGAAATCACATACCACATACCGAATGCCATGAACTTGCACCCTCAGCACCGATGTCCATCTCGGGGTTTTCGTAGTCTCTCCACACCGCCACCTTTGCGCAGTGCTACCTACCAGATAATCTGGTACTAAACCTTCAACTCCCATTTCTCAAGAAACTTTCACTTGTGCGGGTTCGTATATTGGAGGTCTCATTGCACAGCATCATCCACTCCAGTTGCCCTGCGCTGGAGTGCTTGGTGCTTGTTTTCACAGTTAGAATCGGTTGTCTCCAAATAAAGTCGCCTAACCTTGTAAGAATTGGAATTTCCTTTGACGGAAGGCAGCTCATCATCCAAGATGCCCCTTCACTTCAAAGGTTGATCCTTGATTCTAGTTATTCACCGTTGCAAATAACCGTCCTCTCTGCGCCTAAACTGGAGACCTTGGGTGTAATACATGATCTCTGTGCTCATTTCAATATGGTGTTTGGCTCCATAGTTCTTTGGGTACTTTATATTATCATCTACACTTGTAACCATAAGCTGCATTTTAAATTTCTGCGCATAATTTATATATCATCTTGGAGTACACATTTTGTACTAATATTATGTTCTATTCCCAATGAAGAGTTTCTCCATGGATGGCATATCAATGGTGCTGGATTCTGTCAAGATCTTATATATCCAAATGAATAGTTTTGATCTGAACAAGATTATTGGCTTGCTGCAATGCTTTCCATGTCTGGAGAAGTTGTATATAAAGGTGATAATTTCATGCACATTGGAAGCCCGCATATAGTGTACTAGAATTAACCGTTTAGCTGTTGCTCTTTTGACACTCTTCTTTTAGACCTTAACTGTTTTCAATCTTCATGTCTATTTAGGCAACAGGACGGGGTAAGAAAGTTATAACCAATCGGTGGATTCGTAAGCATCGGGATTTTCTCACTTCTCATGAGATTCGATTGAAGACAATAACGCTAGAACGATATGTAGCCAACCGTGCAAACACAAGATTTGTCACATTCTTCCTGCTGAATGCGAGGTTACTATTGTCCATCAGGCTTAAGTTTATCAGCAGCATGGTTTTGACGGATGGGTATGTCAAAGAGCAAAAAAAGGAGTTTCAGGTGGGCAAAAGAGCTTTTGAACATGCCGGGCTTCTATTTACAACATATTGTGGTCATAATCCAGTAAATTTTACGACCCAGAGTGTTCATTCTATGGACCTGACCGATGCATTTGACTGTGACTGCCGAAAACAGTGGTGGAGTTAGATTTGTTGCCCTTTTCAATCTGTTTTTTTGGTAAACCTGATGAACAATTAACCCTCGTGCTTTTGTACAGTTTGTAAGCTGGAGTTAGATGTTCCTGCCCTTTTCAACTCGGCTGTGACTGTCATATTTTCTTTGAAACAAGGCAAATGGCTTGCTATTCGTTTAATTTAGAGTGAAATATTGTAACAAATCCAAACCAAGGGAAATAACATCACTCTCACCGGCTGCTTGAGCTCACTGTGCATTACAGAAGCCAAGTGATTAGTCCCCACCAGCACCCACAAACTTATTTCGAACTAGCACATCAAATGGGCTCTAAATTTTCATAGGAAAGGCTGGACATCTGGGGCTCACGCCATTGTCAACATAGTCAATAAATGAGAGAATTACACTACGAGCGGCTGACACCAGGGACCCAGCAAGTCGCGCAGTTTTTTTGAGGAACAAGCAGTTGTTATTTATACTAGTTTTAGCGACGGATCAGGGTAACAACGGGGCTGTGCGGGGGCTGTGGCCCATCTAGTCAGGGTTTTATTTATGTTTACCACATCATGAGCCCAGTTGAATTTTTTTCTTGCTAAAAATTGCTAGCCCAGTTCTATTTTTTAAAGAAATACCCAAACAAGGCCTACTTGCTTTGTCGGCCCTGCTGGGCTGCAAATCTTTCAAGACAAGGAGAGTTTCATTCGGTTTGCCCAGAAATGGGCTGTACATTTTTAAAACACATCAAACCGGGAATTAGTTTCAATTTTTTTTCATTACAAGATCTTAAATTCCATTGATTTTTATGCGTGGACAATTATTTGGATTTTATATTTATATAAATTATTTTCCAAAATAGTTTGAATGTGAATCGCTATTTCTGGATTAAAAACTGTTGACCGCACCGAAATATGCAAAATTTCATATACTTTTTAACCGTGGCCACAATATGGGGTGTGATGCTAACAAAAAGAAGATGGGCTCCAAAAAAATTCTTAAGAATTAGCAAATGGGCTGTACATTATTAGAAATAATGGCAGATGGGTTGTATGCTATTTTCCACAGATTTGAGGCTGACTTGTGCGCCTACTACAGGTTCACGCGTATGCTTTCATAAGAAAAGGTTAACGCACACGCAATGCCCTGTCAACTTAGTCAACACACGAGAGCAGTGACTGTTGGATGTCCATCCAACAGCTGTCGTGCTTCTTCAATCTCTGCTCTTCATGCTCAAGCCGCTCAAACAAGCGCCGGCGAGACTCCTTGCTCCCTCCTCCGTGCGGCCGGCTGTGCTACCGCGCAGGCCTCACCGCCCGACCATACTCCCATCACTGGCCTAACCATCCCTCTACTCACCCACACCTGCTGTTATTCTCCGGCGACGACAGACGAACCAGTAAACCCTCGTACAGTTGTACTCCCCTCCGCGTGGGAAACAACTGCCGAGTATTCCCTGGCTCCATGTCGTTCCCTTCCTAGGCCTCACCATCGTCCACTGCCTGGTCAACATGGTCAATGAACGACATCCATCGGAAGTGGACTGTACATGGAGAGGCTGACAGCTGGGTCCACGCCCGCACGCAAGGAAATGCCTCCCTATTACACGCAAAATAATGATTCCTCCACCTGACAGCTAGGACCCACAGGAAGGGCCTCTGTATTTCGCAAAAAAACGTTCCCCCCGCTGACAGGTCGGACCCACCAGCTATATCTTCGCACGCAAGGAAGTGCCTCCTTATTACGCCCAAAAAATGAATACCCCCTGCTAGCTGGGACCCACCATATTTTTGGGCTGACTTGTGGGCCTACTAAGTTGATAGGGACGGAGAGCTTTGTCAACCTAGTCAATACTCCAGTTACCGTATGATGTCCATCCAACGACCATAGTGCTTATTCAACCTCTGGTCTTCTTGTACCAGCCGCCCAAAGCAGCGCCAGTCGTGTCGCCTGCTCCTGCCTTCCGTGGCCGGCTGTGCTACCGTGGAGGCCTCACCGCCCCCATACTACTCCCACCACTGGCCAGGCCATCCCTCCACTCACCCACACACCCTGTTATTCTGCGGCGACGGCAGCCTCACACCGTAGCCGAACCAGTGAACGCTCATACTCCTCTCCGCGTGGGCATCCATTACCGCGTCTTGCACGGCTCCGCGTCGTCCCCTTCCTAGGCCTCGCCATTGTCCACCACCGTGGTGCTCTCGGCGCGGCGTGGTCAATGTGGTCAACGACCGACTTCCATCGGAAGAGTACTGTACGTGGAGAGGCTGACAGCCGGGTCCACGGCAGCCGCAAGGAAGTGCCTCCTTATTAGGCGGAAAATAATTATTCCTCCACCTGATAGCGGGGACCCACTGGACGGGCCACCATTATTTTGCAAAAAAATCGTTTCCCCATGACTGCTGGGACCCACCGGACGGGCCACCGTATTTTGCGAAAAACACATTCCCCCCGCTGTCAGCTCGGACCCACCGGAAGTGCCTCCTTATTACGCACAAAAAAATGAATACTCCCCCGGCTAGCTGGGACCCACCTTGCTGGGAGGCTGATATTTGGGCCTACTAAGTTGACGGGGACGAAGGGTTTGTCAACTTAGTCAATATGAATGATTCTAGCTCCAGTGACCGTACGATGTCCATCCAATGGTCGTGGTGCTTCTTCAACCTCTGGTCTTCTTGCTCCAGCCGCCTAAAGCAGCGCCGGTCGTGACGCATGCTCCTGCCTCCCGTGGTCGGCTGTGCTGCCACAGAGGCCTCACCACCCCCTACTATTCCCACGGCCGGCCAGGCCCTGTGGCGACGGCAGCCTCACACCGCAGCCGAACCAGTGAACCCTCGTAGTCCTCTCCGTGCGGGCTTCCACTGCCGCGTCGTCCCCTTCCTAGGCCTCACTGTCGTCCACCGCCGTGGTGCTCTCCGTGCGGCGTGGTCAAGGAATGACTTCCATCAGAAGAGTACTGTACGTGGAGAGGCTGACAGCTAGGTCCATGGCCACAACCCAGTTTTTTTGTGATTTGCCAAGTAAGTCGCTTTGTCAGGCCTGTTGGGCTGCAAATCTTTCAAGACGAGGAGAGCTTTCATTCGGCTGGCCGAGAAAATGGCCCATCAGTAATGAGAAATGGGTTGTACATTTCTAAAACACATCAAACCGGCAATTAGTTTCAAATATCTTTTTTTTTCATTTCAAGATTTTAAATGACATTAATTTTTATGCGTGGAGAATTTGTTGGATTTTATATAGATATACATTTATTTTTAAAATCAGTTTGAATGTGAGTCGAAATTTCGGTATTAAAAATAGTTCGGACCGCACCGAAATATGCAAAATTTCGTATATTTTTTTAACCGTTGCCACAATATGGGCTATAATGCTAACAAAAAGAATATGGGCTCCAAAGAAAACCTTAATAATTAGCAAATGGGCTGTAAATTATTAGAAATAATGGCAGATGGGCTGTATGCTATTTTCCATAGATTTGAGGCTTTCCTAAAACAAAGGTTGACGCACAAGCACTGACTGTTGGATGTCCATCCAACGGCCGTCGTGCTTCTTCAATCTCTGCTCTTTCTGCTCCAGCCGCTCAAACAAGCGCCGGCGGGACTGCCTGCTCCCTCCTCCGCGCGGCCGGCTGTGCTGCCGCGCAGGGCTCGCCGCCCGACCGTACTCCCATGGCTGGCCTAGACATCCCTCTACTCACCCACACCTGCTGTTATTCTCCGGCGATGACAGACGAACCAGTAAACCCTCGTACAGTCGTACTCCCCTCCGCGTGGGAAACAACTGCCGAGTCTTCCCTGCCTCCGTGTCGTCCCCTTTCAAGGCCTCGCCGTCGTCCACCACCCTGGTGCTCTCGGTGCGGCATGGTGAAGGAACGACATCCATCGGAAGTGGACTGTACGTGGAGAGGCTGACAGCTGGGTGCACGGCGGCAGCAAGGAAGTGCCTCCTTATTACGCGGAAAATAATGATTCCTCCACCTGACAGCAGGGACCCACTGGATGGGCCACCGTATTTCACGAAAAAACATTTCCCCCCTGAGTGCTGGGACCCACCAGCTACACCTTCGCACGCAAGGAAGTGCGTCCGGGCAAAAAAAAACGATTCGCCCCCCTGACTGCTGGGACCCACCAGCTACATCTTCGCACGCAAGGAAGTGCGTCCGGGAAAAAAAACCAAAACGATTCGCCCCCT
>NC_041380.1:273654552-273718387 GCF_002162155.2 Triticum dicoccoides | reverse complement strand
AGCCCCCCGACTGCTGGGACCCACCAGCTACATATTCGCATGCAAGGAAGTGCGTCCGGGCAAAAAAAAAACGATTCGCCCCCTAACTGTTGGGACCCACCAGCTACATCTTCGCAGGCAAGGAAGTGCCTGATAGTCGGGACCCACCTGGTCGAAGCGTACGTAGCGTTGACATTCTGGTCGCGAACGTGTACGTACATACTGGTCGATGTAGAGGCGCGCACGTGTCGTAGTAGAGGCGCGCATGTGTCGTAGTAGAGGCGCGCACGTAGCATGTACACGTACGTACATCGGCCAGGGTGCCAGAAAGAAAATACGACCACGTATGTGTACATACGGGCGGGGTCTCGAACGCCTACTCGCGCATATGTACGGCGAGGGCTCGTGTACATGGCTGGGTCGGAACGGAGAAACAGCGCCGTCGTCGTGTTCATGGGTCGGAACGGAATGCGTGGTTGTGTTCATCGGGAGGGTTTGGACGGAAGAGGCGATGGAAACGAGGCCTGGCGTACCACACAACGGAGGAAACGGACCTCCTACGGTCGAAACGGGGGTCCTGTTGATTGGGAGGGGTGTGGCGTACCGCAAAACAGAGGAAACGAACCTCCTATGGTCGAAACGGGGGTTCTGTTGATCGGGAGGGGTGTGGCGTACCGCAAAACGGAGGAAACGGACCTCCTATGGTCGAAACGGGGGTCCTGTTGATCGGGAGGGGTGTGGCGTACCGCAAAACGGAGGAAACAGACTTGTGTTCGAGCGCTACGGTCGAAACGGGGGTCCTATTCATCGGGAGGGGTGTGGCGTACCACAAAACGGGACTCCATGGGATACTATTAATCTCCACCGTCGACCCCCTCCAGCCTCCACGAGCTACTGTTCATCCACCGTCGACCTCCTCCAGCCTCCACGGGCTCCTGTTCATCCAGCCTCCACCGTGTGCTACTCCACCGGCTACTGTTCAACCACCCCTCCACCTTCTACAGTTCATCCAGCCCTCCACACCACGGGGTCCTGTTCAACCACCCCTCCACGGGCACCCCTCCACCATCTACTGTTCATCCTGCCCTCCACACCAAGGGGTCCTGTTCATCCACCCCTCCATGGGCACCCCTCCATCATCTACTGTTCATCCAGCCCTCCACCACAGCACGGGGTCCTATTCATCTAGAGGCAATGCCACCGCTCACTGTTCATCCAACCCCCCCGCAACGCTCACTGTTTATCCCATCGATCGGCTTTAGTTAGCAGCAGTAGCCAAGGAATCGCTCGATCGGGTTCAGTTAACAGCCATCGATCGATCGCTCAGGTTCAGTAAGGCGTATCCTACAGTGCAATCGCTCGGGTTCAGTTAGAGCCCAACGCCTCGCTCGGGTTCAGTTAGAGCCAACGCCTCGCACACACGCGCGTACGTGTACGAGAGAAACGCGCATCGCTCGGCCCCCGACCTCCCACCGTAACCGAGAACTCCCGGAAATCCCCCCCCCCCTCACTTCTACCATGGTTTTTTCCATCATGGACGGCCCAAAGAATGTCATACAGCTGCATCTCCGGCCCGCCTAGGACGAAAAGCCCATTTTCTATCATGATTTTTTGTCATAGAAGTAGGAGCCCACCACATCTATGATGATACCGGGTTTTGTCACAATTATTGTCATAGAAGTGTCATATGTATGACAGAAAAAAAATTCGTTTGGCCCAAAATGTCACGGATGTGTCTTTTTTTTGTAGTGTAATCCAACGTCTTGGTCCTAATAAGGAGGTGATAGCGCAGCGAACTAGGCAACCGGACTATAATGCTTTAACACTTTAACTTAGCCATAGGAGTTTGACAGTGGGGCTACTATATAGCCCCTGGTGGCTCCGCACTCATCCGAATTCAGGGTGCGACATGCCTGGCCGGGAAACGGCCCTTCGTTAAGGCGGAGGAATTCTATCATTCCGATAGGTCATCAAGTGGTTGACCAGTCTCACGCTATATCATGACAGTCCGTTTTCGGCTTTCTCTACTGAGGTGCTCATCCAGATGAACCGGGGCACAATCACAGTAGTTCTCCTGGTGCCGCCTTAGCTGATAGAGTGGAACGTAAGGTAGCAAAACACAGGAGCCAGGCAAACCCAACATTTGACCAAAGACATGATTCGGATCTGATGCATATAAGGCCAAACTCGCGGCGCCAAACAGTCCCTAAGGTATTCGGTCTTTATGGTATAAACCGGGCCGAAACAGTGCCCTTTGTAAGAAGCCCCTGGTGTCCAGCTACGTGCATTATTCTGACATGGCCACATGCCAAGACGTCAGCATCCTTCTCAATAGTACTGAGAATCCGAGGGATGCGTATCAACAAGGGACAGTAAGAAAGGTTTACGCAGGGTCTTAATCTAAAAAGAATCCTTGGAACAGGTCCCTGCTGCACGTCTGCGCCTGTGTCTCTGTTGTGCCGTATCCTGTACGGGTGTAGCATGATGGTCATCTGTAAAAGAGAGGAACTTAGGTGAAAAGTTGTCATGCAAAAAGGTAGGTTATATTAAAGAAACCATGTACAATTCAAGATGAGCAAAAATTGCCACTTGTTTACGTGCGTGGAGCCCCTTGTTTTTATAACAGGGGTGTGGTAGTCAAACCTGTATGGATTACATATAGCTGCGCCGGACTCGTCTGACCGTGTCCGTGGTCTTGACGACCTATCAAGTGCTTTAGTTGGTGAGGCCGTTTTAGTGTGCGGCTGCCTAGGCAGTCGCACTCTCTTCGGTGCTCAAGGATCGCTCAATATTTCCACTTACTGTAATGATGCCACGTGGATCGGGCATCTTAAGCGTGAGGGAAGCGTAATGCGGTATTGCGTTGAAGCGAGCGAAAGCTTCACGTCCGAGTAGTGCTTGATAGCCACTTTGGAACGGAGCAATGTGGAAAGTTAAATTTTCACTACGGAAGTTATCGGGGAAGCCGAATATAACCTCTAGTAGCAGGGAGCTCGTGCAATGAGCCCCTGAGCCTGGCGTTACTCCTCTAAAGGTAGTATTGCTGTGGCGAATTTTTGTTGGGTCTATCCCCATTTTTTGGACTTTGTCCTGATATATCAGGTTTAGACTGCTGCCACCGTCCATCAGGAATCGTGTGAAGAGGTATCCGTCAATTATTGGGTCTAATACTGTTGGGGATATTACTACTGGGCATAAACCGGCCTATCTAAGCCGGGTTAACTTCATCAGTAATTAAGTATTTTAAAGCCCATGAAGGTAGATGAGGGCTTAAAGCCCATGATCGGTTTAAGGCCTGTAGCCGTAAACCGGTGTTGGCATGTAACTTGTATTGTAAGTTAGGAATAAGTAGAGACCAAACCGGATACATCTATGAGCAGGTATTGGGACTCTACGAACCGATGGGCGTCACCCGTGTATATAAGGGGATGACCCGGCGGCGGTTCAAGGACAACAGACAACAACTCGGGACCTAGGCTAAGCTTGTTTGCTCCCTAGTCATCGAAACCCCATCAATTCCATCACAACTAGATGTAGGCTTTTACCTTCATTGAAGGGGCCGAACTAGTATAAACTCTCTTGCGTCCCTGTGTCCGCTTTAACCCCTTCAAGCTAACCCGTCGCGATGGCTCCACGACAAAGTCCTTTCTCTAGGACATCTGCCGTGACAAAACCACGACAGTTGGCGCCCACCGTGGGCCGATCGCATGATGGTTTCATGTTCTTGGAGGGCCGCTTTGAAGGACTCGATGGCTACGCTGTGGGCCGGATGCCTAAGAGTCGTCGCGGCAAGCTCTACATCGATGATGCAGGCTGGGGCCCCGAGGCCGGCTCAGTTGAGTACGGGTACCGGGTCCCCTTTGGTGGCATACACGTTTTCATCGGCAAGATCGGTGAACCGGGCCCTGAGTCGGACATCTTCACTGACCTCGTCGAAACGGCTCAGCGTGCACGGTCCACCCGGGTTAAACCGGCCGTGAAGCATGCCTTCGTGGGAGTCATCCATGGAGGAAGTTACGAGGATGGATCGGAATCTCGCGGTGAGACCGTCGTTTATTCCGGCGACGAGTCATCAACTGGAGAAACCGAATCTCTATATCAGCTACAAGATGGCCAGATTGGGGGCTTATCCGATGGCGACAATATTCCGGACCCCTTTGATCTACCCAACCGAGTTGGAATATTCATGGCCGACACACAAGCAGTGCTTCATTCTTCGACCGCTGCGCCAATAAACTCCGGTTCAGCAGCGGCGACAGTTGCCGGGGTAGGAAGCTCTGCACGCCCGTCGGCTCAAGTTCTATCAGATCTATTTGATGCATTGGCTGCGCTTATGGCAGAAACTAATCCGGCGAATTAGGAAGTCCACAACACGGAGATTGCGAAGGTGAAGGAACAGATCACCCAGGCCAAGGCGGACCTGGCAGCTGAGAATGCCAGGATGACCACAGAGCGGGCCGCTTTAGACGCACAAGCCTACAGGCTCATGTTGGACCAGAACGCGTCGCATGAAGTCATGAGGAGGAAGTACCGATCCCGTTTGCTTCCGGTTTTCGAGGCCAGAGACCTTTTCAACACCCCAGGAGCAGGAACCAGCAACCCGCTGGAGGGAAACCGGCCGGAAGCTCCGGGGACCGGTGCGCCGGTTCAGCCCCGTCCGATGAATCCTCCTCGTCAAAACACTGTTATACCTCAGGCTGTTTCAACACCTCCGGGTCACTACTCCAACCCAATGGACAATCTCGTTGCCGCTGCTGCACGGCTGGAGGCCATTCCAATTGAAGGTGACTCGCCGCAGGCGGTAGAGACACGACGGTCAAGGAGCTTCTTAGGACAGCTTTGGTCCAACAGGAAGCGTACTCCTATAGCTGCGACCAGATCCACTCGACCCCTCGTCCAAGCCGGAGCTATAGCAGGTGTATGGATGAACCAGCAGTGTCAAGTAATGAACAACGTGGAGCACCCCGCGGCAACAACCCGGCGGGTGGTGCTGATAACGCTCAGAAAGTGGTGGACCGGGCCCGAGCACGCAGGGAGGCCGAGTTAGCCGCGCAGTATCAGGCTCGGTAGCTTACGCCGGTTCGTCCAACTATTTCGGTCAAACCCGGTGTTACCTCTAGCTCTTTGGGTGTGCCTTGCCTTATCCCCGCTTTACGCAATGTGCGCCTGCCCAAGGATTTCAAGGGCCCGCGCAAGGTACCAAATTACACGGCGGGTCAACCCCCAGAGACATGGGTGGAGAGCTATGAGATGGCCATGGAGATTCTTGATGTGGATGGTGCGGCATGTGTGAAGTACTTCACCATGATGCTTGAAGGAACGGCCCGCACTTAGTTAAAAAGCTTACCGGTGAACTCTATCAGTTCGTGGGCCCAATTACGAGCCCGGTTTATCAGTAATTTCAAGGATACATGTAAGCAGCCTATGTCGATAGTGGACTTAGCTGCCTGTGTCCAGGAGGAAGGAGAATCAACGACTCATTGGGTGCGCCGGGTCTCACAAGTGTTGCATTCATCAGACCGCATCAACGCTGACACCGTAGTCTTAACCCTAGAAGGCAATTGTCGGTTTGGGCCCCTAAAGCTGAAGTTGGGACGGATGAAGCGCCATTACACTGACATGGGGACCCTCATGGCCGCTTTGGTAAAGTATGCTGATTCTGATAGTACCAAGGATCCCGAATCTGATGATGACAAGGAAGGGAAGGGAAAGAAGAACGGCAACTCCAAAGGTCAGCAGCATCACTGGGCAGGCAATGGTAGCGGAGGCAATTGTAAAGCGGATGGTAAATACCAATGCACAGGACAAGGGCCAGCGACGCAAGGGTAAAAATCGCAGTGGGGCACCCAACCCTAACCCGGATCGCCTAAATTATCTACTGAGCCAGCCTTGTCCAAGACATGGGACGAAGGAGGTGCCAGCAAACCACCTTTGGAAGGATTGCTTTATTATGCAGGAGTTCAAGAATTCTAATGCTTTCCGGTATGATCACGGCTCCGGTGGTGGCTCAGGATCCGGGCCGGGTTACGGTGGAGGAAATTCCGGTTCAGGATTTAATGGTAATCCGGGCGGACATAATAATCAAAATAATCAGAAGAACCAGGCTGGTTATAACCAGCAGCAGCAACAGTCAGGTTACCAGAGCAACCCAAAGCAGTTGAATAGTGGGCAGTACCATGTCTTCACCACTAGCTTGGACAAGCGAGACCGGAAGGTTCAGAGGCGGGCAATCAACTCTGTTGAACCGGCCGTGCCCCGTTATCTACACTGGTCTGAACAGCCAATCATATGGAGCAGAGAGGATCACCCTCCCCAGGTTGATAATCCGGGTCAGTTGGCTCTGGTGGTGGCACCTCAGGTGGGAGGTTACAAGTTCACCAAAGTGCTCATGGATGGAGGGAGCAACATTAATATCTTGTACTATGAGACCTTCCATCGTATGGGACTAACAGATAAAAATCTCAAACTGTCTAATACGGTGTTCCACGGTGTGGTACAAGGCAAGTCAGCATATCCTGTTGGTAAGATAGTGCTGGAAGTGGCCTTTGGAGATGATCATGATTCCAGGTCGGAGACATTGACGTTTGAAGTGGTGAAAATCCAAAGTCCATATCACGCCCTGTTTGGGCGACCGGCCTACGCCAAGTTTATGGCACGGCCCTGTTATGTGTATTTGCAGCTCAAGATGCCGGGTTACAAGGGGACAATAACGGTTCACGGAAGCCGTAAAATTGCTTTGGAGTGCGAGGAAGGAGATGCGGCCTACGCAGAGTCGGTTTGTGCCACCGAGGAGCTGAAGTATTATAAGGACAATGTTGATCAGGCGGACATGACTCCATTAAAGAAGCCAACTACGGAGCATGATCCAGCCCTGAAGTTCAAATCGGCAGCAGAAACTAAGCTTGTTGACTTCGTACCTGGCGATTCGTCCAAGTAGTTCAACATCAGTGCCAACTTGGATCCGAAATAGGAAAGCGCGCTCATCGAGTTCATCCGTGAGAATCAGGACATTTTTGCATGGAAGCCCTCTGACATGCCAGGTGTACCAAGGCAACTCGCTGAGCACACCCTTAATGTGGATCCTAAATACAAACCGGTGAAACAGTTCCTCCGTCGGTTTAACGAAGAAAGACGCAAGGCGATTGGAGAAGAGGTAGCCAGGCTCTTAGCAGCTGGTTTTATTGTTGAAGTTTTTCACCCTGAGTGGCTTGCCAATCTGGTGCTAGTCCTTAAGAAAAATGGCACCTGGCGCATGTGTGTGGATTACACAGATCTTAATAAGGCTTGTCCAGCAGATCCTTTTGCCCTCCCCCGTATTGATCAAATCATTGATGCTACGGCGGGTTGTGAGCGTTTAAGTTTTTTGGATGCATATTCTGGCTATCATAAGATCAAAATGGCAGTTAAGGACCAGGAGAAGACGGCATTCATAACTCCCTTTGGAGCCTTCTGCTATGTGTCTATGCCCTTTGGGCTCAAAAGTGCCCAGGCAACTTATCAACAGTGTGTACAAAATTGTCTTCACAAGCAGATTGGCCATAATGTACATGCTTACATGGATGATATCGTGGTTAAGTCCAGGGAGAAGGAGACTCTGGTTGACGATTTGAAGGAAACCTTTGATAACCTGAGGACGTACAAGATGATGCTTAATCCGGACAAGTGTGTCTTTGGTGTACCGACGGGCAAGTTATTGGGTTTTCTGGTGTCCAACAGGGGAATTGAGGCTAATCCGGAGAAGATCACAGCCATCACCTCCCTGGCTAAACCGAAGTGTATCAATGATGTTCAACGCCTGGCAGGCCGGATTGCCGCGTTAAGCCGGTTTATCAGCCACCTTGGTGAGAAGGCAATCCCTTTGTATCAGATGTTAAAGAAGACGGATCAGTTCGTCTGGAGTTCTGCTGCTGATGAAGCATTTGAGGACTTAAAGCGGCAATTGGCCAATCCGCCTGTGCTCGCCGCTCCCATTGACAAGGAGCCGTTACTGCTATATGTTGCTGCTAATGCTCGTGCGGTCAGCGTGGCTATTGTGGTGGAGCGAAAGGAGGCAGGTAAGGAGCATCCGGTTCAACGTCTGGGCTATTATATCAGCGAGGTACTCATTGAGTCCAAGCAAAGGTATCCGCATTGGCAGAAGCAGGTGTACGGAGTTTTTATGGCAAGCCGGAAGCTTAAGCAATACTTCCAAGGGCACCCAATTACGGTGGTCAGTTCTGCTCCTTTGGGGGATATCATCCAGAACTGGGAAGCGACTGGCCGGATTGCCAAGTGGGCTATAGAGCTTGGGCCGCACGGATTGAAGTATGTGCCTCAGACGGTGGTGAAGTCTCAAGCACTGGTTGATTTCATCAATGATTCGATGGAAATGCAAGCACCTGAAGAAAAGCCGGATCACACATATTGGACCATCCATTTTGACGGATCCAGGCAATTGGAAGGCTCGGGGGCTGGAGTCGTATTAACTTCCCCATGAGGTGATAAGTTTTGTTACGTTCTCCGCTTAATGTTTCCTTGTACTAACAATGCAACTGAGTATGAAGCCTTGCTCCATGGTCTCCGGATGGCTAAGGAGATGAACCTAAGTCGAGTTAAGTGCTTCGGTGACTCGGACCTCGTGGCTCAACAAGTGTCTGGCACTTGGGACTCCAAGGACCCACTCATGGCAGCATATCGTCGTGAGGTGGATATTGTTGCAGGTCATTTTAAAGGCTATCAGGTGGACCACGTGGACCGACGGAAGAATGAAGCAGCGGATGCTTTAAGCCGGCTGGGCTCTTAGCGCAAACCAGTCCCGCCCAATGTTTTTCTGGATGTGCTGCACAACTCGTCGGTCAAGCTCCCTGGTGAAGGTGATTTGGCTATTCCTGATCTAGAGGCTCAATTGGTGGCAGCTCTTCATGTCATTCCAGATTGGACGCTTCCTTACCTGGCGTACATGAACCGGGGCGAGTTACCAGAGGATGAGATTCTGGCCCGACAGATAGTCCGGCGGTCCAAGTCCATGACTATTGTCAATGGCGAGTTGCATCATTGCAGTGTATCAGGGGCGTTTCATCGCTGTGTGTCTCCTGAAGAAGGCTGTGAAATTTTGCGTGAGATCCACAAAGGAGATTGTGGTCACCACGCCGGTTCAAAATCTTTGGTAGCTAAAGCATTTCGCCATGGCTTCTATTGGTTAACTGCTCATGCTGATGCAGAGGATTTGGTCAGACGATGTGACGGTTGCCAAAAGTTTTCAAGAAGTGCTCATGTGTCGGCTCAAGAATTGAGAATGATTCCAATTACTTGGCCGTTTGCGACTTGGGGGATGGATATGGTTGGGCCTTTCAAAAGGTCCAAAGATAAGAAGACCCACCTCCTGGTGGCGGTTGACAAGTTCACAAAGTGGGTGGAGGCAGAACCGGTTAGCAAGTGTGATGCGGCCACGGCAGTTCAGTTTATCAAAAAAGTGATTTTCTGTTTTGGCTTTCCACACAGTATCATCACAGATAATGGTACCAACTTGTCCAAGGGTTCCATGAAGGAGTTCTGCGAATGGGAGCACATCCGGCTTGACGTTTCATCAGTGGCACACCCACTGTCCAATGGTCAAGCAGAAAGGGCTAATCAAGAGATCTTGAAAGGCATCAAGCCTCGGCTTATGGTTCCTTTACAGAGAACACCGGGTTGTTGGGTAGAGGAGTTACCATCTGTGTTATGGAGCATCAATACTACACCCAACAGATCAACAGGCTACACACCGTTCTTCATGGTTTACGGTGCGGAGGGGGTTCTCCCAGTGATATCCGCCATGACTCACCTCGTGTGGCGGCTTATGTTGAAGCGGACAGTGAGACAGCACGGCAAGACACTTTGGACCTGTTGGATGAAGAACGTGACATAGCAGCCGCCTGCTCGGCGATTTACCAATAGGATCTTCATCGTTATCACAATCGCCGAGTCAGAACCAGAACCTTTCAGGAAGGAGATTTGGTGCTTCGGCTCATCCAAGATCACACTGATATGCATAAGCTATCCCCACCTTGGGAGGGACCTTTCGTGGTCAGCAAGAATCTGCACAACGGGTCATACTATCTGATCGATATTCGAGAGCATAAAGACTCACGTACATCAGAGGAGGAGACCAATAGGCCGTGGAACATAGCTCATCTTTGGCCTTACTATACCTGAGCCATTGGCTCTACTTATGTACATATTACAATGATGTATATATTATGATTAAATATAATAAACCGGAACCTCAGCTAAAGCGGGGTATCTGTTCTTTTACATCATGTGTGGTTACACGGAGTTGTTCTAAAGCTGCCTCCGGTTTACCCCTTGAGTTAGCTTTTCAAAGCATCATGTTATATCACTTGGGGGCTTGGTCGTGTCCGAACCAATGCAACACCTCTTGATAGGCGAAAGCCACCAGATCACTTGGGGACTAGGTCACGTCTGAACCAGTCACGCCTCTTGATCGGCCTAAGGCCACAGAATCACTTGGGGGCTTGGTCGAACCCGAACCATTGCCATGCCACTTGATCGGCATAAATGCCACGGTTTCATTTGGGGACCTGGCTGACTTGAACCATAGCTACACCTGTCGGGAGCTTGGTCATGTCCGACCATGGTAACACCATTTGATTGGCTCAAATAAGCCTCTTTTTGCAAACGGTTTTATCATTGCCTTTGCTTCACAATCTTTTTCGATAGATATTTCTTTCTTTTTGGTTGCATTTTTTAAACCGACAAAATTTTAAACCGGTTCACACTGTCAGTTGACGGAACACGGTTCATTGTTAATCCGGAGACTATTTGCCCGATTTGATTTTTTGTTAACATCCTATTATGGAGTAACACGGTGCTTTATTATAGCCCGGCACGGTTTACATGGTAAACCGGCATTATATATATACAGGAGCTGCTATCTCCTCCAACAGTGTGGGTTTATGAAACCTCCGTTTCAAGATTGGCTAAGCCAACTTCATGCCCAACGATGGCAGGTATCATATATCTCAAATATTTGATCATATGCTTACATTTAAGATATTTTGATTTCACATATGCAGACATCATACTCCGCCTGACGGTACAACCGCGGTGGCACTTTAAGATTTTTATATTGCAGAAAATACTTTGGAAAGTTCATCACCCAAAGAAAGCACAAGTTGCAGTGGTTATGCACGAAGGCATATTAAGATCAAGAGTATCAGCTAGCCTATTACAAGGCAACACGGTGCCCAAAACAAGATCATTGTTTTTCAAAGGAGAAGCAGTTTAAACCGGCTGCCGGTTCAAGCTTGGTAACCAGCCTGGCCTGATGGTTGTGGGTCATCCTCCGCCGCTTCAACTTCAGTTTCTCTACCCAGCGGCTGGAAATCAACAGTTGTCCAGTCGATTCCCATTAATGCTCGAAAGACAGCTTCATCATGGATCAGCAACGACGGTTTAATATCGGGAGCGTAAGTATGCTTACGGATTGGAGGGATAAGATTTTCCGCTTCATGAATTGGTGCAGCTACTCGCTTGTTTTGATTGTCATATTGGGCTTGATAATGAGACAAGTCTGCTTCTTCAGCCAATTGACAAGCTAGCGGACGCACCTCCTGGTTTATTGCTCGCAGATCTGCTTCACTAAACTCTGACCCGTCTTCCTTCAAGCTGGGTTAGCCCTGAGCCGCTTCAATAGGATCACAATCCGGCACCCAAGCTTTTGCCCGGATTAAGGCATTGATCGCACCGGTTCGAGCAGCAGATTTCTTCAGCTCTTCAACCCGGGCAGGAAGCACCGACAGTTTCTACAGAGTGTCTTGAATCAAAGTGGGCGCCGGCTTGTTGTGGGATGCAGTACAGATGATCCGCTGTGCACCAGTGTACAGCTGTTCGATCAACATATAGGCGGCTTTCAATTTCTTCCGCACATCTGACCCCAAATGACCGATGCGTGTCCCTGAAATATCACAAAGGGTTAACAAACCGACAGCTCTGTAAGACGGCAGAATCAATTCAGAAATCAAACCAGCTTAGCAAAGATAGTAGTGGTCATGGCGTGCACATGCCTCTTTATGCTGGTCAATTCATCCACCACCGGTTTTAGTGCAGCCTCGGCGTCTTCTGCTCGTTTGGTTAAAGCGGATTTTTCAGTAGCCCAGTCTGCCTGCTCCTTCTTGAAATCCTTCTTAAGCTGTTCCATGACGCTTAAGGCGCTGGTCAACTCCTCTTTTGCTTTTGAGGTTTCAGTCTGTTGGGACTTCAGATTTTCTTGGAGATCGGCGATTTGGGTCTCTTTGGTCTTCAGCTCAGCCTGCATACAGACAGTTATATGATTTAGCAAAACGGTACAAGAATTGAAGTACCAACCACATAACAAGTTATGCACTTGGCCCTTGGGGGCTAATGCATATTCGATCTTCATCTTTCAACTGCTTACAAAGTCCCAAGCTCAATACAAATATTCAACTTGGCACTTGGGGGCTAATGGTTGTTTGTTCAAATCAGTTCTGATTCGGCGATATTAATTACTTAAGTCCTGGTTTAACTACACTAAGTTGAACCGGCCCTTGGGGGCTACATCAGCGAATTTTGAGTCATTAAGATTTATATTAGTAAGTACCGGTTTGAAAGAAGATTATAAACCGGTCCTTGGGGGCTAAGAGAGTTAGCAAGAATTGAAAATACAAGCAGGAAAGAGCATATGGAAGTTACCTCATATTTATCTTTCATCATGTTAACCAGACTGGCTTCATAGTCACGACTGGTATACAGCCGGTTCAGATAGCCGGAATGGATGTCTTGGGCGTTCAGTGCAGCGTAAGTCGCCAGATCAACATTCCACTTGCCTTTGCCAAAGGCAACAAATTCTTCCTTGGCAGTATGTTTAGACAAAGCGATAGGATTGCTTGGCTCTGTATGGCCAATTCCAGTAATAACAACTTCATCATACTTGGCGTCGCCGGTTTGCACTGGGGCCGTTGGCTTATTAGTAGGCTTTGTTGGATTGGTAGATTTCTCAATCCGGATGGGGCTTGTGGGCTGATTGACAGGACTTGAGGTATCAATAGGCCTCTCTTCAGCAATAAGATCGTCATCTCGCTGCGGTGGATCATTGGGTATATCTTCAGGAATAGCCGCTTCAAGATCTGGTGTTTTGCCCGATTCAGGGACGGCATCCTCCTCGGCCGCTTTACAACAGGTGACGTCACGCCGGTTTACAACGACCAGAGAAGATGGCATCATGACAGTTCAACAAATTACAAGAAGATGTTGAAGGTGAAGATTTTTGCTAAGGATTGACATGAACCTGTTCAAATCAATCCGGGGCCTAATGTTGGGGATATTACTACTGGGTGTAAACCGGCCTATCTGAGCCGGGTTAACTTCATAGGTAGTTAAGTATGTTAAAGCCCATGAAGGTAGATGAGGGCTTAAAGCCCATGATCGGTTTAAGGCCTGTAGCCGTACACCGGCGTTGGCATGTAACTTGTATTGTAAGTTAGGAATAAGTAGAGACCAAACCGGATACATCTATGAGCCGGTATTGGGACTCCGTGAACCAACGGGCGTCACCCGTGTATATAAGGGGACGACCCGGCGGCGGTTCAAGGACAACAGACAACAACTTGAGACCTAGGCGAAGCTTGTTTGCACCCTAGTCATTGAAACCCCATCAATTCCATCACAACTAGACGTAGGCTTTTACCTTCATCAAAGGGGCCGAACTAGTATAAACTCTCTTGCGTCCCTGTGTCCGCTTTAACCCCTTCAAGCTAACCCGTCGCGATGGCTCCACGACAAAGTCCTTTCTCTAGGACATCTGCCGTGACAAAACCACGACAAATACCAAGGCAGCCCATCCTGCACGCCGGATACTTGCTGACTAATCCTGATGGTCGAAAGTGATCGGTTGGGACGACCAGTGGCAGGACTCCGCGGTGATAGGCCCTTTGGCATATTTCTCTGGGAGTGCCGCTTTGTTTCTGCCCTTGATCACGTGTCACACGTTTACTGTTTTTACTTATGGTGGAAATTTCTTTTGTTCCCCAGTGTCTTGCTTGAGAGGCTCATCCTCGTCTTCGCTTGGTGTATCCTCCGCCTTGTGTATGGCGTTGAGCTTGCCGGACTGCTTGAAGACCCAACATTCTCTGTGGGTATGATTAGCGGGTTTACCAGGGGTGCCATGGATCTGACATATTTGGTCCAGAATTTTGTTTAGGCTGGACAGTTCGTCTCTGCTGCCTTTAGAGGGCGGCTTTTGCTGACCTGGCCGAGAGCTTCTGAATCCGGTGTTTACCGCCGTGTTCTTCGGGCTGTCTTCTTTATTCCGGCGCTTATTATTTTTGCTGCATTGTGATTTCCCATTTCCATCTAACTTCGGATGTACTTTGGTCGCTGGTGCTGCATCGGACTAGCCAGCTGTCCTCGCCCATGCAAAAGCGGGTCATGAGGCTTGTTAATGCTGCCATTGTTCTCGGCTTTTCTTGGCCGAGGTGTCTGGCAAGCCATTCGTCTCAGACACTGTGTTTAAAAGCTGCCTAGGCTTCGGCGTCCGGATAGTCGACTATTTGGTTCTTTTTAGTAAGAAACCTGTTCCATAGTTTTTGGGCTGACTCTCCGGGCTATTGAGTTATATGACTTAAATCGACCGCATCCGGAGGTCGGACATAAGTCCCTTGAAAATTTGCCCGAAAAGCGTCTTCGAGCTCTTCCCAGCTTCCAATGGAGCTTTCGGGGAGGCTTTTAAGCCAGTGCCGAGCTGGCCCTTTAAGTTTGAGGGGTAAATACTTAATGGCGTGGAGATCATCTCCTCGAGCCATATGGATATGGAGGATATAGTCCTCAATCCAGACCCCAGGGTCTATTGTTCTGTCGTATGCCTCTATGCTTATGGGTTTGAATCCCTCTGGAAATTCATGGTCCAGCACCTCGTCGGTGAAACATACGGGGTGTGCAGCACCCCTGTATCTGGGTGTACCACGTTGTTTGGATGTTTGTTGTGTTGCATCGTATGCTGGAGCGCGCTTGCGTGGTCCATAGATGGATCTGGTTACGCCGTCCTTTTGATGCGAGCCCTCGCGTGGATCGCGTATTGGCTTATGTGCGGCGTTGTTTGCCGCTCTATGTTGGCCATGAGGTCGTCTATCCGGCCAGATGGCCGTTTTAATTTTTGGTTGCGGGGGATCTAAGTCCTCCTCATCGAATTCAGGTAGCAACTTCCGCTTCGGGTAGCTCTTGCTGGGGTGATTACCACCGTACTTCGCTGCTGTGTGGAGTACTTTATTCCATCTGATTCTGAGTGTGTCTTGCGCAGCCTTAAGCCTTTGCTTCTGCTTTTTTAGACTCCTCGCGGTGGCAACAAGCCTTTGATGGGCATTCTGTTGCTCCGGGTGTCTGTCCGGTCCGGTATGATGTCGTCCGGACTATTATCTTTGACAGAGTCGGGTTGTTCGGTTTGATTCTCCGTGTTACCGTGGTCCGACGATGGTTCACCCTGCTCTAACGCTGGGTCTATATGATCGTTGTTTCTGCCGAGGCGGGATTTGGAGCAGCGCTTACGCCGCCGCTTTGGCTGCTTCTCGAGGGGACAACCCTTCGCTGCGTCCTTTCGTTCCTCGTCGTCGTTTTCTTTTGGTGTGTCCACCATGTATACGTCATGTGATGAAGTGGGCATCCAATGCCCTGTGGGCAGTGGTTCCTGTTCGTCTCCTGTATCATCGTCCATACCGTCGATGTCTTCAGAGTCGAAGTCGAGCATGTCGGGTTAAGTCATCGACAGTGGCTACTAAGTGGGTGGTGGGTGGGTGGCGAAGTTCTTCGTCATCCGCATCCCGATCCTGCCGGACATAGTTCGACCAGGATCCTCTGGACAAGGAGAGAGACCTTAATGAGTTCAGTATGTCACCAAAGGGAGAGTGCTGAAAAATATCCGTGGAGGTAAACTCCATGATCGGCGCCCAATCGGATTCGATAGGAACGGGCGCAGGCGGTTCGGAGTCCGTGGCCGGAGAAGGATCCGATAGTTTAGCGACACGGCTCTCGTGAAGGGTAAGGTCGATCCTTGGCTCGATCGCCGCTGAGAGTGCGGCCTCCGTGGCGGGGTCTATCCCTCCGTCCTCGGATGGCGTAATAGGCTCCGAATTGAGGGTCAGAGCGGCTGACGGTGCGATCTCTTAAATGTTGTCTGATGGTAGAGCTAAATCGTACTCATCGTGACCGCGTGACGCACAAGGAAGAGGCTCGAATCCGTCGAAGATCAAGTCTCTGCGGATATCGTCCGTGTAGTTTAAGCTTCCAAACCTGACCTGGTGGCCAGGGGCGTAACTTTCGATCTGCTCCAGATGGCCAAGCGAGTTGGCCCGCAGTGCGAAGCCGCCGAACACAAAGATCTGTCCGGGGAGAAAAATCTCACCCTGGACTACATCGCTATTGATGATCGTAGGAGCCAACAAGCCTAACGGCGACGACACAGAGGAACTCTCAATGAAAGCACCAATGTCAGTGTCAAAACCGGCGGATCTCGAGTAGGGGGTCCCGAACTGTGCGTCTAGGTGGATCGGAACAGGAGGCAGGGGACACGATGTTTTACCCAGGTTCGGGCCCTCTTGATGGAGGTAAAACCCTACGTCCTGCTTGATTTATTCTTGATGATATGGGTATTACAAGAGTTGATCTACCATGAGATCGGAGAGGCTAAACCCTATAAGCTAGCCTATGGTATGATTGTATGTTGTCCTACGGACTAAAACCCTCCGGTTTATATAGACACCGGAGAGGGTTAGGGTTACAAAAGGTCGGTTACAAAGGAGGAGATATCCATATCCATACTGCCTAGCTTGCCTTCCACGCCAAGTAGAGTCCCATCCGGACACGAGACGAAGTCCTCAATCTTGTATCTTCATAGTCCAATAGTCCGGCCAAAGGATATAGTCCGGCTGTCCAGAGACCCCTAATCCTGGACTCCCTCAGTGGCCTTCCGAATGGTTCTATATTGAGGACGTCACACTTACAGACCCAGTTCGGAGGGGTCTTCCCGAGTTCACAAGCGTTCCTTTGAAGAAATGCCATAGTTGGCGCCCTCGGAGCCTTGAGGAGGAAGATAGTGCGGAAGTTCGTCAACTCATGAGCAAGATAAGGATGCTCGCTCAGTCCGGGTTATGAATAGTCGAAGAAATGGGGACTTCCATAGTACGGGGGGTTCAGCCACTCCAATATAGAGGGCTTCCCATGTGGCACTATAATGGGGAGGATGACGCCTCCCGCTGCGGCAGGAAGGGTCCGGACACCCCCCCCCCCCCGCGCTCTGGCCAAAATATTGGCCGAACTGTTCAAAGGGGAGGAAGAGGAATTTCTATGTATCCAGCGCGGAGATGGATTTTCCATGTACAATCCTCCTAGCTGGGTAAGCCCCAACTCCTCTGCTCTACTTGTTCCACTCTCTGAGCTACTTTTAATGAATATTAACCCGTCCATTTATAATAGCACTGGTGAAAGATTTCTGAAGGGCTTCACAGCCCCGCCCCGCAGCCCAAGGGCCACAATCGGGACCTTGACCCCGGATTCGAAGAGGATCCGGATATATTCATGGCGCTCGAGGACGGGGTGTTTTACCAGGCGAGCTACGATGGCACAGAAGTGGCCATCATCGCCGATTACCCCGGTCTTCTCCCTGCTTCACACGTAAGTAATTAGGAAACATCTCATCTGAAAGAGTTCTCTCATTCTGCCTCACCCACCGCACCATCTTGTGCTCAAAAGGGGAGGCGTTCGACGCGCCATGCTGCCCCAAGGGTATCTCCAAATTGAGCGGCCCCTACGCCAGGCAAGCCTTCGAAGAGGAAGGCAAACAAAGATACGGCCGAGCCTTCATCGAAGAGGTATGGATTCGCGAATATGTTCTTTAGCAGTCGCATCCAACTGTGATTTTTATGTTCGTCCTCTATCTAGAAAAGAGTTTGCCGGACTATGTCCGGGGATCCGGCCAGTCATACTCCCAACAGCCGGGATTCGGTCCCAGCCGAGGAGATGGGGGCCGATATGAGAGTGATGCCGAGCTTTCCTTCGGCCGAGGGCTCGGAAGATATGTCCATCACCAACTCGGAAGTGGAGAGCGCCATGAATCACCGGCTCCGGAGGGCCGTTTTACGAGACCCCCGATTCTCAAAAGAGGCGTTCAATGCCTTCAGCTCGGCTGATGCATACATTCGAACTGCTCGAGATGGGCTTAGCAGAGCCACATAGTAGCATTTAAAAGATGTGCATGTAAGTTTACTGTGCCCGAATATGATAACCATATGCCAGTAGCCCCCGAGACTTGAAGTAGTTGGTACAACTGATTTAAGGATCGTTGTATAACCAGGTTCTTACGGAGAAGAACGACCTGCTAGCCCAAGAGCTAGAAAAGTGTCGGACATAGCTAACTGTTGTTACCGCCGAACTGGAAAAGTCCAAGAAGGCGTCCTCTGGTAATATTTCTCTCTAGCGAGAAACAATAATTATATACCAGCGGTGCTTAGCGCTGTTGCTTATCTCATAACAGGATCATCACATCAACTGGAGGAGAAACTGAAAACCGCTCAAGCGGGTGAGAAAGAGGCGAAAAGATTACACGCCGCAGGCAAGCATGTTCTGACCCGAGTCAGAGTGGAGAAAAACAAACTCCAGGATTCAAACACCCAGCTGGCGAAGAACTGAAAGATGTTCGGGCCCAACTGGCCGACTCCATGAAGGAGAATAAAAGGCTGCGAGGCAGCATCTTCAGTATGCGGCCGAACTTACCTTATAATAGTTTGGAAATGAAAGGAGCTGATAGAGTTATGTTTGCAGGTATGCTGACGGGCCGTCCCGAAGAGGAGCTGTCCGGATTTTCGGATGATTTGCTGCGGGTTGTCGCAAATGCACGAGCAAGCCCGGCAGGCAATGCGGAGTGTTGCCAAGGCCTTATGGCCATCTGCCTCCCCTCCAAGAAGTATGGAGGAGCTTGTAGAGCTATTCAAGGGAGCGCGGCGGCTTATCCGATTATGGAAAATATCAGCCTGCCGGTAGGGTGCGCGAGAGGCCTGTGCCATGGTGAAGACACAGTATACCAAGCTTGATCCGAATCACATGGCCCGGGTCGGACCTCTTGGGTCAGAAGGAAGTTCCCGTTAGTTTGGTATATGACTAAGTAGAAGTAGCCGCCAAGTATTCCCAACAGGATTGTAAATTAGACAGCCTGCTGGATGGTATGGAACAGGAAGTTTTTGAGTCCTAAGTGACTATGTACCTTCCTTGGCATATGTAACTCTAGCTAAATTGTAAAACGATTGCAATGGCAGACCTATTCACTTCAACCTCTGGACCCGAAGGTGCCGAGTGTTTCCGAATACCAGAACGGCCAAATAGATCGGGATATGCATGGAAACCAGGCGTAGGGGTCATAGTTGCTTGAACAGACAAGTTGTATCCGGCTAGTTATGTTATATTACATTAAGATTGTAAGAAACATCTTCCAGAGAGAATAGTTCCGTTAAGGGTTCCTTTCCCTGGGTGGGCATGCGTTAACGTGCATGTCCGGACTGTGATTGAGGAATCACAGTGTATGTAACTTATGGGGGTTCACAATGGAGTAAATGCAAGAAACACCTTTAGTTCACTGACCGGATATTCCCTTAAGAACGCTAGCTTTCGGCTTCACCCAGTCCGAGGTACACATCTAGATGATCCGGCAGTAAAAATCGCAGAGGTGCTCCCTTTATGCCCTAGCCGAACTAACGGGAACATAGGGAATAAGCACAGGAGCCACGCAATCTAGCTTGGCCAAAACTTAAGTCATATCGATGCATAAAATGGCGAAGAAAAAGGTTCATATGGGAAAACGCATATGTGATGAGCTTGATGCTCGGAAAATAATAATAGCAAGCTTCTTTCCAAGAATCCCCCAGGTATAATGGACGTACATATTTGAAGATGCATGCGTCAGGGGTGCACGGTCTAGCCGCACGAGAGCTTTAAGGCTAAAGAGCAAAAACGAAAAGAGAGAAAAAAAATGATGGAAACAACAGGGAGAAGGAGACGAACAAAGAATTCGGTCGCTAGGGATAGAATCTTTGCAGTCTGGCCACGTTCTAGGGGTTCGGCTCTAGGCGATTATCTAACGCATCACGCAGGTGGAACGCTCCTCTGGTGAGAACCTCATCAATGATGAAGGGACTCTCCCACTTGGGCTTGAGTTTGTCCTTTTTCTTCTCCGGCAGTCGTAGAACAAGTTCACCAACATTATAAGTCTTGGCCCGCACTTCTCTGCTTTGATACCTTCAAGCCTGCTGTTGATAAAATGCGGAACAGGCTTTTGCGACGTCGCGCTCCTCCTCCAGGGCATCTAAGCTAACCTACCGATCAAGCTCGGCTTTCTTCGTATATGCGCACTCGAGGTGAGTCATGAATAATGTCGCAAGGTAACACTGCCTCTGCGCCATACACCATGAAGAAAGGTGTGTATCCGGTAGTGCGATAGGGCATGGTCCGCAGCCCCCAGAGTATGGAGTCGAGCTCCTCAACCCAGTGCTTGTCTGACTCTTTCAAAGACTGCACTAGTCTAGGCTTGATGCCGCTCATAATAAGACCACTGGCTCATTCGACTTGACCGTTTGTTTGTGAATGATAAACAGAGGCATAATCAAGCTTGATGCCTAGATTAGTGCACCAGGATTTCACTTCATCGGCTGTGAAATTGGATCCGTTATCAATGATGATGCTATGTGGAACACCATAACGGTGTACAACGCCTGATATGAATTCTATCACCGGCCCGGACTCGGCCGTTTTAACTGGTTTAGCCTCTATCCACTTAGTGAATTTATCCACCATGACCAACAAATATTTTTTCTTATGGCTTCCTCCTTTAAGGGGCCCAACCATATCCAGTCCCCAGAATGCAAAAGGCCAAGTGATGGGGATTGTTTGTAGGGCAGTGGGGGGCATATGGCTTTGGTTGCGAAGAGTTAGCATCGGACGCAATGTTGGACAAGGTCCTGTGCATTTGCTCGGCCCGTTGGCCAATAAAACCCTGTACGGAAGGCCTTGCTAACAAGGGCCCGAGCTGCGGCGTGGTGCCCACCAAGACCGACATGAATTTCAGCCAGGAGCTGCCGCCCCTCTTCCTCGGAGATACATCTTTGAAGGACTTCGGTGGCACTTTTCTTGTAGAGCTCTCCGCCATGAACCTTGTAGGCCTTCGAATGCTGGACAATGCGGCGGGCCTCATTCTGATAATCAGGGAGTTCTTTCCTATTAAGGTAGGCAAGAAGGGTTCGGTCCATGGGGCAATGACTGCCATAATGAGATGGGCCGGCATTGTTATTTCGGTGGCTGAGCCCCCGATGATATCATTGTGTTCGGAATCTGGGTTTGTGTTCGGATCCGGGATGGTATTGCCGCTCTCCCCTTGCCACACCACGGATGGCTTGAAAAGCCTTTCCAGAAAGATGTTAGGTGGGACGGGGTCGAGCTTGGCGCCGATGCGAGCAAGGACGTCCGCCGCTTGATTACTTTCGGGGGCCACGGGATGAAACTCGAGCCCCTCAAACGAGCCGACATTATGATAAGCGGCCATCTTCGGATCTTTGGCATCGAAGTCTCCATTTATTTGAGATATTGCGAGGTTTGAGTCCCCGCGCACTCCCAGGCATTGTATGCCCATAGAGACAGCCATCCAAAGACCACGCAATAAGGCCTCGTATTCGGCTGCGTTATTGGAGTCTATGTATAATACTCAAAGTACGTATTGGACTATGTCTCCAGTGGCGGACATTAAAACGATGCCTGCTCCTAGTCCTGCCAGCATTTTGGAACCATCAAAATACATAACCCAGTTGGAATATGTGTCGTACTCTTTAGGGAGTCTGACCTCTGTCCATTCGGCGACGAAGTCAACCAGTACTTGGGATTTAATGGCTCGACGCAGTTGGTATGTTATGTCAAATAGAAGGAGCTCAATGTCCCATTTGGCAATCCAGCCCGTAGCATCGCGGTTGTTTATTATTTTATTGACTGGTACTTCAGAAGCCACCGTGATAGAATACTCCTGGAAGTAGTGTCGTAGCTTTCGGGATGCCATGAAGACCGCGTATGCTATCTTTTTATAATGAGGGTACCGGTATTTGCATGGTGTGAGGACAGTGGATACATAATATACTGGCTTCTGAAGCGGGAATTTGTGTCTGTCCTGTTCTCGTTCAACGACGAGCACGACGCTCACCACCTGGTGTGTTGCTGACATGTATAATAACATGGGTTCGCCGACGCCCGACGCGGCCAGGGTTGGGTTGCTCACTAGAAGGGCTTTTATTTCTTCTAGCCTGACCGTTGCCGCATCCATCCACTCGAAATGATCGGTGCACCGTAGAAGGCGATAAAGTGGCAATGCCTTCTCTCCCAATCTGGAGATAAAGCGGCTTAAAGCTGCCACGCAACCGACGAGTTTTTGGACCTGTTTAAGGTCCATTGGCATAGACAATTGTGACAAAGCTCGGAATTTGGCTGGATTTGCTTCAATTCTTCTATTGGAAACGATGAAGCCCAGCAGTTTTCCAGCGGGGACGCCGAAAACACACTTTTCCGGATTGAGCTTAATGTCATATGCGCGGAGATTGTCGAATGTGAGACGTAAATCGTCTATGAGTGTTTCGACGTGTCTGGTTTTGATGACGACGTCGTCCACATATGCTTCAACTGTCTTGCCAATCTGTTTCTCCAGGCATGTTTGCATCTTGCATTGGTAGGTGGCACCAGCGTTTTTGAGCTCGAAGGGCATGGTGTTGAAGTAGAATGGCCCATATGGGATAATGAATGTTGTTGTAGCTTGATCGGACTCCTTCATTTTAATTTGATGGTATCCGGAATATGCGTCGAGGAAGCACAGTGAGTCATGTCCTGCGGTAGCATCAATGATCTGGTCGATGCGGGGGAGGGGGAAGGGATCCTTGGGGCAAGCCTTATTGAGGTCTTTGAAATCGACGCACAGGCGCCAGGATTTGTCCTTCTTTTGCACCATCACCAGGTTTGCCAACTAGTCCGGGTGTTTTATTTCTCTAATGAATTCGGCCTCGATTAGCTTGGCTAGCTCCTTCCCCATAGCTTGACGTTTGGGTTCGGAAAAACGCCGCAGTGTTTGTTTGACCGGTTTATATCCCTTGAATATATTGAGGATGTGTTCAGCCAACTTGCGTGGGATTCCTGGCATATCAGAAGGGTGCCAGGCGAATATGTCCCGGTTCTCGCGGAGGAACTCTCGTAGCACGGTGTCGACTGTTGGGTCTAGTTGTGCTCCAATAGATGCTGTCTTCTTGGGGTCTGTTGGATGGACTTGGAATTGGACTATTTCTTCTGCCGGTTTGAAGGAGGTGGATTTGGGTCGTTTGTCTAGGATCACATCGTCCCTGTCTACCGTGGAGCGCAATACAGTTAATTCTTCGGCCACGAGGGCTTTAGATAATGCCTCGAGGACCAGGGATGCGGTTTTATTTTCGGCGCGCAGTGCTATGTCTAGATCACTGCCAGAGTGATTATGCCGTTGGGCCCGGGCATCTTAAGCTTCATGTACCCGTAATGAGGTATAGCTTGGAAGCGTGTAAATGCGTCTCGCCCCAAGAGGGCGTGATATCCGCTGTTGAAAGGGGCCACTTGGAAGGTTATCTCTTTGGATCGATAATTCTCATGTGTGCCGAATACCACGTCAAGTGTGATTCTACTGCACACCACGCCTCCCGAATGGGAATGATTCCTCTGAAGGTTGTGCTGCTTTGCTCGATGCGGCTCCTGTCTATTTCCATTTTGTAGAGTGTATCCTCATAGATGAGGTTTAGTCCGCTGCCGCCATCCATGAGAACCTTGGTGAGCCAAAAGCTGTCTACGATTGGACAGAGGACCAAGGCGGCTGGCGCTTGGACTGTCCTATATTTTGGTTCGTCATTGGCATTAAAAGTGATAGTCGTGTCGTTCCAAGGGTTTATTGCTGCAATTTGGCAGACTTCGGCGAGTTCGCGGAGTGCCCATTTGCGCCTATTGTTTGAAGCAAATGTCTCGAAGACCGTCAATACTTTGGGGTCGTCATCTTCTGGGGGTGTTGTTCTGGGGTATTCTTGGTGAGGATATCCTCGCCGCTCTTGGCCACTTGCTAGAGTATCCAACATGCTCTAAGGCTGTGGGTTGGTATGTTATCCGGTGTTGTGTGTATTTTGCATGGCCAATCGAGCCATCCTTCCAGAACAATTCCGCGCCCCGTAACTGGCTTATATTTCTTTACTATTGGACCAGGCGTTCCACGAGGGTGCGCCCTTTTCGCCTGAACGAGGGGTTGAGTGGGGACCGATGGTTCCCAACGGGCTGCTTGAGTTTTCCAGGTGCTTTCCATTGCACTGTACTTCTGTATGATAGTTGCCAAGTCAGCGAAGTGTAATATGCGACCGCGGTTGATGGCGTTGAGGATTCCTTCGTCCATGCAATTGTTGCGGAACGCTGAGACCGTGCCCTTATCGCGGCAATCTTTAATCTTGTCTTTGACAAGGAGGAGTCTGGCCCAGAAGTGGTGGACCGTTTCCTGAGACTGCTGTTGTATGCTCATGAGAGCGCTTATATCTAGGTGGGTGGGTGGATTTAAATCCGAACCCTGACTCAATTTTGGATCCGGATTCTAAAGATCTTTCGAACTTAATAGTTCGGGCTTCGGGATATCAACTGATTTCTTAGGCCTGTCGTCTGATTCTATGTTCGAAGGGCAGGATACATCTCTTCGTGGGTGGGTGTCCGGCTCTTCGAGGTCGGATATCCGCACATAATCCATCCTCAGTATAGAGGAAGAGTTGTCGTCTCATTCCTCGACTACCGCTATCTGGTGGGTGATCGATGGAGATTTGATTTCTCTCTGATCGGGTTTAAGCCCAATTCGATCGTAGTCTGTAGCGACCCCCCAGGGTGGCGATGTGATCTAGGAGCTCATTTAAAGATGAAAGCTCCACCAGATCCATCTGCTTGGGGTGTTCAGTGTCAATACTAAGGGAATTTTCGATGACCCGAGAGGTCATCGTCGGCTTAATGGCCGAATAGGCGGTCATGGTGAAGCCGCCCAGCCGGAGGGTTTGGCCTGGGGCTAGTGCTCCTCTAGAGGTGATATTGTCCTTGAGAACCAGGCGAGCCATTGATCCCATCTTTGACATCACAGTGGAACTCTCAATGAAAGCACCAATGTCGGTGTCAAAACCGGCGGATCTCGGGTAGGGGGTCCCGAACTGTGTGTCTAAGGTCGATGGTAACAGGAGACGGGGGACACAATGTTTACCCAGGTTCGGGCCCTCTCTATGGAGGTAATACCCTACTTCCTGCTTGATTGATCTTGATGAATATGAGTATTACAAGAGTTGATCTACCACGAGATCGTAATGGCTAAAACCCTAGAAGTCTAGCCTGTATGACTATGGCTATGAGTTTTGGGCTCTACGGACCTAGCCCCCCGGTTTATATAGACACCGGAGGGATCTAGGGTTACATAAAGTTGGTTACAGAGAAAGGAATCTTCATATTTGATCGCCAAGCTTGCCTTCCACGCCAAGGAGAGTCCCATCTGAACACTGGTAGAGTCTTTGGTCTTCGTATCTTCACAGCCCATCAGTCAGGCCCATGGCTAACAGGCTAGACGCCCGAGGACCCCTTAGTCCAGGACTCCCTTAGGGGGCGCCGCTACTGCTCTTCGTACAAAGAGCAACTGCCTAGGAAAGGGGAAAGAACTGCCTGGGAGGGCTGGCCCGATCCGCCGTAAGTCAATGTGCAGCGCCTAAGCGCTAGGCGCTGCACATTATACTGTGGGGCGCCTAGCGCTTAGGCGTTGCATGGCTGGCTGTGGGGCCGTGCCTGGCCCCGGGCTGCCATGCTGGTCGGGCGTGCGGTGCCTAAGTCAAGGGCGCTGCATAGTTGAGTGCAGCGCCCGGCTGTCAGGCACCACACAAAATGGTCAGTTTGTGAATTTTTTCAAGGGCAGGTCAAATCGTGATTTGATTTCGTCCTCAGGTCAAATATGTGTTTATTGTCGTCACGTTTGACCTGGCCGACCAGTTGACCCGCTGACATCACCCTTGCATAAAGCTGACACAGTAATCTGTTTTTTGGATTTTAAATAAATCAGAAATGATTTATTAATTTCATATAATTGCCTAAACTTCTAAAAATCATAGAAAATAATATGTAACTCCAAATAAAATAATTTATGTATGAAAAATGATCAGAAAAATATGAAGAATCTTTTATGGCATTTTCATGTATGTTTGAACAACTTGGAGTTGTTGTACATGACAATTTGAATAAATGGCATTTGAATAATCACATATGGAGTTTGAATTTGAATCCTTGGTTCAAACCAACTTCATTTAATCTAGTTGCTAGTTACATTAGCTCAATCAACAGCATATTGCCATGTCATTATCATGCATCATATTTATGCATTGCACTGATTGTGTTCCCTCTTGCTTGCCGGTGTTTGTCCCCTCTGAGTAGACATTGTTCCGATGATGAGTTCGATGACACCGATGAAGAGCTTTACTTACTTCAGAAGTGCTAGGCAAGCAAACCCCCATTGAGCATTTCAATACAATCCCACTCTCTTGCTCCCGCTCTCTTCTACTGCATTAGGACAACAACAATTCAACTGTTACATGTTGCGGTAGTTGAACCCCATTCCTTTGCATGACCTGTCTTTGCCATAGTAAATAGTTGAAACCCACTAGCATGAGTAGGAGTTGCTTGAGCCATGATGTGCCTACTCATTTATTCTTGCTTTGTTATGCCTGCTATGCTTAGAGTTGTGTCAGGTATCATTCAGCTGGGATGGATTGGTATGGTGATGAACATGTCCTACTGTTGAGAGCTAAGTGTGTGAACACGATTTGGTAAAGGTAGCAGTGAGAGTCCATGTAGGAGTACATGGTGGGTTGTCTCATTGAAACCATCCTTAGGAACTGAGTACCGTGTTTGTGATCCAAGACAGTTACTACCACACATTGGGTTCCGGTAACTCGACCCCTCTCGGCTTATTAATCGCATTGGTCTCTGTCCAGGAGTTGCAACTAGTTTTTGGTGTTTGTAGGTTGTGTTAGTAGTCTACCAAGTGGCACCCGGTACAGGTGGGCTTGTGACAGACTAGGCACCGTGGCCGGGTGTACCAAGCGTCACCCGTTTGGTGGGCTTGGGAACCCTGTACACATCGTTTGGGGCCATAGTGGAAACCCCGGCCGGACTTCCTTGTGGATGGAACTCGAATAGGTGATAAACCTGGACTAGAGACTTGTGTGGTTAGTCAGGTCGTGGCCGACACCCTCGCCAGGCTTCCACTTGAAGGTTGCCGAGATACATGACATGTACATGGCGGTAAGCGGCGAGAGCGTGTGTGAAGAAGTACACCCCTGCAGGGTAATATGATCTATTCGATTAGCCGCGTCCGCAGATATGGACTACTTGGAACTCTTACATTGTTCATAGACAAGTGAAAGTGGATACTCTAAAACACGCAAGATAAGTGTGAGTGCTATGGATGGACTTCTTGTAGGGAGACAGGAGCGGATCCATAGTGGTGTACTGATATGGTGAATATGTGGACTCGTGTGCGCCACCTCAAAAGAGTTACTAGCAGTCGTAGTACATGATAGCCACTCAGTCAAAGCTGGCTTGCTGCAGTCAAACTCCACCACCCCTTTATTGATACTGATGTATATGTAGTTAGTTCTGATGTAAGTCTTGCTGGGTACATTTGTACTCACATTTTCTTAATTTATGTTTTGCAGAGAGACTTCAGTCTCACTTGTAGTTCTTTGTGGGCTTCGACAGTTAGCTTGGGAATCCCAAACAGAGGTTTGGCTCCTGTGGAGGGTCTTGTAGATAGACAGGCTTTCTAGCCTTGTTTCTTTCGGATGTTTGTACTCAGACATGTTTATGTTTCCGCTTGTGCTTGTTGCTTGTATGACTTGAATGTTGAGTCATGAGACCCATGTTTGTAATATCTGGCTCCTCGGAGCCTATTGAATAAATATTTTGAGTCTTAGAGTTTTGTGTGATCCCATGTTGTATTTACACATATCGAGCACAATGTGTGTATGTTATTGAAATGCTTGGTATGCATGGGATCCAACACCTAGTTGTTTATTCTTGGTAACCTTCCTTATGGGAAAATGTCGCCTGGTGCTTCCACTAAGCCATGGTAGTTCGCTACTGCTCCAGAACACTTAGGTTGGCTGGCCTGTATCCTTCTTGTTCCTGTGTCTATCCCTTCGGGGAAATGTCACACGTTGTTCCTTTAAGTCCTTGTCGCTTGCTACGACTTGGGTTCATACGTTGATGACTGACACGTTCATTGTTGGGTTATCTATGTCTGTCCCTGTAAGTTTGTGCCACCTTGGGTTTACGACTAGTCATGTCAGCCCGGGTTCTCTATCATATGGATGCTAGAGACACAATCATATACGTGAGCCAAAAGGCGCAAACGGTCCCGACCTAGGTAAGGCTGCAGCCGTGGGAATACCGTGTGTGAGGCCGCAAAGTGATATGATGTGTTACATGCTAGATCGGTGTGACTTAGGATCGGGGTCCTGACACAACACTAATCCCGAAGGTAGAGGGAGTGTGTGATGGTGATCAAATCAATCTTGGAAACACTTCCAACACACATCGTCACCTCGCCCTTAACTAGTCTCACACTGGTACGCGTCAGTGCTATACAAACGGTTTTTAACCCCTTTCCGCGACAGCGTTCGGAACCGTTGCCAACTTAGTGACTGCAATAGGGGGGGTCCTTCCCCCACGACCCAAAACCCGTCGGGTATATGCCCTCCTGGCACACATGCTCGGCAAAATGAGGTCGTGTGCGACCAGCGAGCGCTCAAATACGGTTATACGTACAATAGTGCTAAAAATACAGTTATACAGGCGAAATCATTTTCGGTCGTAAGTACATCCCACATAGTTAGTCCCCGCTAAATGTTTCCATTCGTATGTACATTCTGCACAGTCAATCCAAGGAATACATATCCGTTAGTATGTACATCGCACATGTTCTTCTATGCCCAAGTGTTTGCGATGCACACAACATCACAAACAGTCCATAATTTTGAAGCACGCATGATAACGTGACTATTGCAAACATTTAATAAGAAATAACCGTGTGCGATGCTGTTGTTAATATCACATGTTTTTTCTTGGCTGATCGTGTGTGCAGTGGAGATTGATCGCACATGTAGTGGATCCTAGAAACGTGTCTGATCTCCACGTCTATCGCACACATTTTGCTTTGGCAAATCGTGTGTAGTGTAATCCCTAATTTAAAAATCACATGTTTTGAATTTGAAAGTAGGCAATCACTTATTCCATATCCAACAATGTTTATTACAAATATAGGTTCAACCACGAATGCATAATTCGATGCGCAGGTACATATTGTCACATCCCTAGTTCTGGTATGACCTAGACCAGCTAGCCATTTGTGCATCATGTTTAAATTCCATTTAAATTTGAAATGGGGATTTGTGAAAACCTCAGAATCATTTCTGAAAATGACCCAGATAAAAAAAAATCTCCAAAAAGGTCCAAGAAAATGTTCATGATGCTCTCTGAAAATATTGGACAGAGATAAAAATCAAACCAATATCTTTAGGAGCTCATAAGTATTTATTTTGGGCATTTGGAATTAATCCAGTAGTTATTTGCGTTGGATAAATATTTTATTATATATAAAATATTGTCCAATAATTCTGAATTTTGGTGAGGGGCTTTGGAGTGGTCCAACTAGTCCCTACTAAAATTTACAGAATAAAATAAAATGATTTAGTATTTTTATTAAATCAAAACAAATGTCAGAAAAATAGAAAACAAAATAGGAAAAGGAAAAGGCTTACCTGGCCTTACTTGGCGGCCCAGCTGGCCAGCCCACCTAGCGGCCCAGCTGGCCAGCCCACCTGGCGGCCCAGCCCACCAGGGGCAGCCCCGTCTTCTACCTCTTGCCAGTAGGCAGAGGAGAAGCCGGGCACGACGCACGCCGCGGCCACGTCTTCCGCCACCTTCTGCTTCTCCCTCTCATCGCCTGGATCACCCGCGTGACGCCACACGCCGCCCCGTTTTCCCCTCACTCTCCCGTGCCCATTCTCTCCTCTCCCTCGCTCTCTCTCACTGCGCCCGAAAGCTGCCGTCACCGCCGTTCGCCATAGCCGCAGCCACCGCCCCGGCCTCGCCCCTTCGACGTGCCCACAAGCTCCGCGCCACCTTCCTTGTCCTCTCCGTCAAGCCAGGCAAATCCGGGCGCCCCGTATCGTCGTCACCGCTGTCGTCTTCTTCGTCAGCCACCCGAGATCACCGGCGACGTTCCGGCTACACCGAGCCTTCCCCGAGCTCACCAACCCCGCCGTTGGATCCGCTGTGAGCCCCACCGTCGAACCCCCCCTCTTCCCTGCCTCTCCGGCGCCCTCTAGCCCCTCTACCGCTCGAGCCGAGCTCCGGCCGCCGCCGCGAGCTTCGCTCCAGCGAGCTCCGACCACCCCATAGTCTCCCGCGTGTCCCACTGGATGCGCGCGAGCCTGGGCTTCACGTAGGTGGTCTCCGCCGCCCGAATGGTCGCCGGAGCGACGAATCCGAGGCCCTCCGCCGCGTCTAGCTCGCCGGTGTCAAGCCGCCGGCGGGTTTTGACCCCGCTAACCAGGAGGTTTGACCTCCCATGGGTCGCTGACATGTGGGGCCCGGCCCTCTTAATTTTTAGTTAGGATTAGTTTAACAACTAATTTAACCCTGTTAACTAATTGGGTCACTGACGCGTGGGCCCAACCCCATTAACTAAGCTAGTTTAGGTTCAATTTAATTAGGATTAGCCACAGACACTGACGTGTGGACCCCACACGTCAGGTTTGACCTGGTCAGCCACCGTTGACCTGCTGACGCAGGCATGACGCAGGCATGACGCAATGCTGATGCAGTTATTCTTTTTCTGGAATTATTTTTAAACATGAAATTCCAGAAAATGTTCAAAACTTCAAAAATTCATAGAAATTCAACCGTAGCTCAGATTGAAATAATTTATATATGAAAAATGATCAGAAAAATTCAATCTATCCATCTGTACCATTTTCATGGATGATAAACCCACCTATACATGCTGTATATATGAAAACACACTTATGGCATATTTAAGGGCTTATTTTGGAGTTGCATTTGAACCCTTGGTTCAAATGGACCTCAACTAGATAAATGCTAGATGCATTAACTCAACCAACATCACATATTCATGCCATGATCATGCATCATATTGTTGCATATACTTGTGTTTGATTTTCGACACCGTTCCTTCTCGATAGGTCCTGCTCCGGAAAGTGTTCGGGAGCACCTATCAGTGGAGCAGTGCCCCCCTATTGATCTACCAGGCAAGCGACCCCCCTTGTTCATTCAGATACAATCCTACTCTCTCGCTCCTGCTCTCAGTTATTGCATTAGGACAACAACGATTCAACTGCTACTTTATGCTGCGGTAGTTGAACCCATTCCTCTGCATGACCTGTCATTGCCACAGTAAATAGTTAAAACCCACTAGCATGTGTAGGAGTTGATTGAGCCATGTTGTGTTCTTGCCATGCCATGCCTGCTATTGCTTAGAGTTGTGTCAGATCTGATTCATCGGGAATGAATTGGAATGTTATGATATGTTCTGGTAATGAGAGTTAAGCGTCTGAACACGATTTGGTAAAGGTAGCGGTGAGAGGCCATGTAGGAGTACATGGTGGGTTGTCTCATTGGGCCCGTCCTTAAGAACTGAGTTCTGTGTAAGTTGTCCAATGACTAGCTACTACCACACATTGGGCTCCGGGCGCTCCAAGCTCTCTCGGCTTATTAACCGCCTTGATCTCTGTCCAGGAGTTGCAAATAGTTTCTGGTGTTTGTAGGTAGTGCTATTTTTCTACCGAGTGGCACCCGGCAGGGTGGGCTCGGGACAGACTAGGCACAGGTGGCACGGTGTACCAAGTGGCACCCGAATGATGGGCTTGGGAACCCTGCTCACATCATTTGGGGCCGTGAGCGACACCCCGGCCGGATCTCCTTGCGGATGGAACCCAAATAGGTGATAAACCTGGACTAGAGTCTTGCGTGGTTAGTTAGGTCGTGGCCGACACCCTCGCCTGGCTTCCGCTTGAAGGTTGCCAAGATACATGATGGGTATATGGTGATAAGTGGTGAGAGCGTGTGTGATGAAGTACACCCCTGCAGGGTTATCATGATCTATTCGAATAGCCGTGTCCTCGGTTATGGACTTCTTGGATGCTTACGTGGTACATAGACAACTTAAAGTGGATACTCTAAAATGCTCAAGATAAGTGTGAGTGCTATGGATGGCCTTCTCGTAGGAGAGACGGGGATGAATCCATTGTAGTGTATTGATGTGGTGATTAGTGGACTCGTGTGCGCTGCCTCACCTCAAAGGAGTTTCTCATAATCGTAGAACAGGATAGCCACTGAGTCAAAGCTGGATTGCTGCAACTAAACCCCACATTACCTTCTTGATACAAATGCATGTATGATAGGATCTGATGTAAGTCTTGCTGAGTACCCTTGTACTCATGTTTGCTTTATTTATGTTTTGCAGATGAGAATTTGAGAACCTTGCCCGCTATGCTACAGAAGAAGTGTCCACAGATGCCAAGAAGCAGGCTAGATTCCGGAAGGGTCTCAACCCCAAGTTGCGTCGTGATCTCCACTTGCATCATTACAATACATTCCAGGCTCTTGTGAACAAGGCCATTAACGCAGAAACAGCTCAACTCACTTACGAGGAGTCTCGTAAGCACACCAGAGATCTAGGTTCTTCTTCCGGTTCTACTTCGCAGAAGCGCGGGATTTGGGTTCCGAACTCCGCTCTTCCACCCGGATATTCACCGAGGCCATCTTATGTGGAGCCTCACCCAGTTCAGTTACATACTCCACCCAGGCCTATTGGTAGACCGCTTGTCAATGCGGGTCCACGTCCTACTTCAGGGACTTGTTTCACATGCGGAGAGCCAGGACACTATGCACGTGACTGCTCTCAAACCAACTATGCTCCACCCTAGCCTGAGAAGTCTGTTGGCCGTGGTAAGCCATCATGCAATATGATTAGTGTCAAGTCAGCTCCCACTGAACGTGGACGTGTGCATCACGTCTCAGCTAAAGACACTCATGATGATCCGGATGTCGTTCTTGGTACACTCCTTGTCAACTGTCATCCAGCTTCGGTTCTGTTTGATACCGGAGCATCTCATTCCTTCATTTCCGAAAGTTATGCCAGCTTGCACAACATATCCTTCTGTGATATGCCCTCTCCACTAGTAATTCAAACTCCTGGATCCAAATGGCAAACTTCTAGTGTAAGCCATGGTAATGAAATCCTTGTTGACAGACTTGTATTCCTTGCGTCACTTATAGCCCTCAAGTCTACGGATATTAACATCATCTTGGGTATGGATTGGATGAAAGCTCATTATGTCAAGATTGATTGTTACACTAGGTCTGCTCAGCTTACACACCCATCTGGCAAGATAGTCACTGTCTCCACCAGAGTTGCAAAGCGTCAGCTCTATTCTCTTAATGCCAACCCTCTTCCTGACCTCGAAGATATCCCGGTAGTCCGTGACTTTCCGGATGTTTTTCCATAGGAACTGCCAGGTATTCCACCTGACAGAGATGTAGAATTTGTCATAGATCTTATCCCAGGAACCGCTCCAATCTCTAGGAGACCTTACAAGATGGCACCCTTAGAACTAGCTGAGCTTAAGAAACAACTCGATGAATCCTTGCAAAAGGGTTTCATCCGTCCTAGTTCTTCTCCCTGGGCTTGCCCCGTTCTCTTCGTCAAGAAGAAGGATGGTACGGACCGGATGGTTGTAGATTATCGTCTCGTTAATTTGGTCACGATAAAGAACAAGTATCCGCTCCCCAGGATCAACGACCTGTATGATCAGCTCGCTAGATCCTCAGTCTTTTCCAAGATGGATTTGAGGTTAGGTTACCACCAAATCAAGATCAGAAATGGGGACATTCCTAAGACGGCTTTTGTCACTCGTTATGGTCAGTACAAGTACACTGTCATGTCCTTTAGTCTAACCAACGCTCCAGCTACTTTCTCCCGCTTGATGAACTCGATCTTCATGGAGTACTTAGATAAGTTCGTCGTGGTTTATCTCGATGATATCCTTATTTACTCGAAGAACGAGGAAGATCATGCTGAACATCTTAGACTTGTGCTAGAAAAACTCAGAGAGCACCACCTTTATGCCAAGTTCTCCAAGTGCGAATTTTGGTTGCCAGAAGTGACGTATCTCGGCCACGTAATCTCTGGTAAGGGCATTGCTGTCAATCCCGAAAGAGTTCAGGCCGTTCTTGATTGGACTCCGCCTGAAACAGTTAAGCAAGTTAGGAGTTTCCTTGGTCTAGCCAGTTATTGTCGCCGATTCGTTGAGAACTTCTCCAAAGTGGCCAAACCTCTCACGGAACTTCTCAAGAAAGATAAAAAGTTTGAGTGGTCCCCACAGTGTGAGCACAGTTTTCAGGAACTGAAAAGACGCTTGACTTCTGCTCCCATACTTGTGCCACCGGATTTCACTAAGGACTTTGTTATCTATTGTGATGCCTCACGACAGGGACTAGGTTGCATTCTTATGCAAGATCTCCATGTGATTGCCTATGCATCTCGACAGTTGCATCCACATGAGGAGAATTATCCTACACATGATATAGAGCTTGCAGCCGTAGTCTATGCACTTAAGACATGGCGACATTACCTTCTCGGTAAACGTTGCGAGATTTACACCAACCATCAGAGTCTCAAGTATATCTTCACCCAACAAGATTTGAACCTTAGGCAAAGACATTGGCTGGAGTTGATCTCAGATTACGACTTAGGGATTACCTACACCCCAGGCAAGGGGAATGTCATGGCTGATGCGCTAAGTCGTAAGTCCTATTGCAACAATCTCATGTTGCAGCAGGGCCAACCACTTCTCCATGAGGAATTATGTAAGCTTAACCTCCACCTTGCTCCTCACGGATTCCTTTCTACCTTGGTGGTGAAACCTATTCTTGTGGATCAAATCATCTCTGCTCAGAAGCAGGATACGGGAATTTCCCGGATTAAGAGAAACATTAACAAAGGAGTTGGTGGTAGTTTCTCTATAGATGATCGTGGTGTTGTTTTCTTTGAGAGTCGCTTGGTGGTTCCCAAGAATCAACATCTTCAACAATTAATCCTTAAGGAGGCGCATGAATCTCCTCTCACGATTCATCCCGGTAGTACTAAGATGTATCAGGACCTACGCCAGAGGTTCTGGTGGACTAGGATGAAGAGAGAAATCGCTCAGTTTATTGCTAACTGTGATGTTTGTCGTCGCGTGAAGGCAGAGCATCAGAGACCTGCTGGCACCCTTCAACCTTTAGCTATTCCTGAGTGGAAATGGGATAAAGTTGGTATGGACTTCATCACCGGCTTTCCCAGGACCAAGAAAGGGAATAACGCTATCTTCGTAGTCATTGATCGTCTTTCCAAAGTGGCTCACTTCCTACCTGTTCGAGAGAATATCACTGCTAGTCAGCTCGCTGACTTATATATTTCTCGAATAGTGTCACTTCATGGTGTTCCACTAGAGATCAATTCAGACCGTGGTAGTCTTTTCACTTCTCATTTCTGGGAGAGTTTCCAAACTGCCATGGGCACCCATCTTTCCTTCAGTACCGCTTTCCACCCTCAATCAAGTGGTCAGGTGGAAAGGGTCAACCAGATTCTCGAAGACATGCTTAGAGCTTGTGTTATCTCATTCGGTATGGATTGGAAGAAGTGTCTTCCTTTCGCCGAGTTTGCTTATAACAATAGCTACCAATCCAGCCTCAAGAAAGCTCCTTTTGAGGTTCTGTATGGACGAAGATGTCGAACACCTTTGAACTGGTCAGAAACCGGTGAAAGACAATTCTTTGGACCGGATATGATCCAGGAGGCAGAAGAGCAAGTTTGCATCATTCGTGAGAATTTGAAAACAGCCCAATCTCGTCAAAAGAGCCAGTCTGACCGTAGTCATAAGGAAGTGGCTTATGAAGTTGGCGACAAAGCTTACCTTCGGGTTACCCCTTTGAAGGGTACCCATCGATTCGGTATCAAGGGCAAGTTGGCTCCTCGTTACATTGGTCCTTTTCGCATTCTCGCTAAACGAGAAGAGGTTGCCTACTAGTTGGAACTACCACCACATCTTTCTCGAGTTCATGATGTCTTCCACGTCTCTCAACTCAGGCGTTGCTTCTCGGATCCCATCCGCGGAGTGGACCACGAAACGCTTGATCTCCAAGATAACCTCACTTATCGAGAGTACCCTGTTTGCATCCTTGATCAAGCAGAGCGTGTCACCCAACATCATAACATCAAGTTTCTCAAGGTTCAGTGGTCTCATCATTCCGAGAGAGAAGCTACTTGGGAGCGTGAAGATCGTCTTCGACTTGAGTACCCCACTTTCTTTCCGCCGACTCCTGAATCTCGGGATGAGATTTCTTCGAGTGGGGGCGAGTTGTCACATCCCTAGTTCTGGTATGACCTAGACCAGCTAGCCATTTGTGCATCATGTTTAAATTCCATTTGAATTTGAAATGGGGATTTGTGAAAACCTCAGAATCATTTCTGGAAATGACCCAGATAAAAAAAATTCTCCAAAAAGGTCCAAGAAAATGTTCATGATGCTCTCTGAAAATATTGGACAGAGATAAAAATCAAACCAATATCTTTAGGAGCTCATAAGTATTTATTTTGGGCATTTGGAATTAATCCAGTAGTTATTTGCGTTGGATAAATATTTTACTATACATAAAATATTGTCCAATAATTCTGAATTTTGGTGAGGGGCTTTGGAGTGGTCCAACTAGTCCCTACTAAAATTTACAGAATAAAATAAAATGATTTAGTATTTTTATTAAATCAAAACAAATGTCAGAAAAATAGAAAAGAAAACAGGAAAAGGAAAAGGCTTACCTGGCCTTACCTGGTGGCCCAGCTGGCCAGCCCACCTGGCGGCCCAGCCCACCAGGGGCAGCCCCGTCTTCTACCTCTTGCCAGTAGGCAGAGGAGAAGCCGGGCACGACGCACGCCGCGGCCACGTCTTCCGCCACCTCCCGCTTCTCCCTCTCATCGCCTGGATCACCCGCGCGACGCCACGCGCCGCCCCGTTTCCCCTCACTCTCCCATGCCCATTCTCTCCTCTCCCTCGCTCTCTCTCACCGCGCCCGAACGCTGCCGTCACCGCCGTTCGCCATAGCCGCAGCCACCGCCCCGGCCTCGCCCCTCCGACATGCCCACAAGCTCTGCGCCACCTTCCTCGTCCTCTCCGTCAAGCCAGGCAACTCCGGGAGCCCCATATCATCGTCACCGCCGTCATCTTCTTCGTCAGCCACCCGAGATCGTCGGCGATGTTCCGGCTACACCGAGCCTTCCCCGAGCTTGCCGACCCCGCCGTTGGATCCACTGTGAGCCCCACCATTGAACTCCCCTCTTCCCTGCCTCTCCGGCGCCCTCTAGCCCCTCTGCCGCTCGAGCCGAGCTCCGGCCGGCGCCGCGAGCTTCGCTCCGACGAGCTCCGACCACCCCACGGTCTCCCGTGTGTCCCACTGGATGCGCGCGAGCCTGGGCTTCGCGTAGGTGGTCTCCGCCGCCCGAATGGTCGCCAGAGCGACGAATCTGAGGCCCTCCGCCGCGTCTGGCTCGCCGGCGTCAAGCCGCCGGCGGGTTTTGACCCCACTGACCAGGAGGTTTGACCTCCTATGGGTCGCTGACATGTGGGGCCCGGCCCTATTAATTTTAGTTAGGATTAGTTTAACAACTAATTTAACCCTGTTAACTAATTGGGTCACTGACGCGTGGGCCCAACCCCATTAACTAAGCCAGTTTAGGTTTAATTTAATTAGGATTAGCCACAGACACTGACGTGTGGACCCCACACATCAGGTTTGACCTGGTCAGCCACCGTTGACCTGCTGACGCAGGCATGACGCAATGCTGACGCAGTTATTCTTTTTCTGGAATTATTTTTAAACAGGAAATTCCAGAAAATGTTCAAAACTTCAAAAATTCATAGAAATTCAACCGTAGCTCAGATTGAAATAATTTATATATGAAAAATGATCAGAAAAATTCAATCTATCCATATATACCATTTTCATGCATGAAAAACGCACCTATACATGCTGTATATATGAAAACACACTTATGGCATATTTAAGGGCTTATTTTGGAGTTGCATTTGAACCCTTGGTTCAAATGGACCTCAACTAGATAAAAGCTAGATGCATTAACTCAAACAACATCACATATTCATGCCATGATCATGCATCGTATTGTTGCATATACTTGTGTTTGATTTTCGACACCGTTCCTTCTCGATAGGTCCTGCTCCGGAAAGTGTTCGGGAGCACCTATCAGTGGAGCAGTGCCCCGCTATTGATCTACCAGGCAAGCAACCCCCCTTGTTCATTCTGATACAATCCTACTCTCTCGCTCCTGCTCTCAGTTATTGCATTAGGACAACAACGATTCAACTGTTACTTTATGTTGCGGTAGTTCAACCCATTCCTCTGCATGACCTGTCATTGCCACAGTAAATAGTTAAAACCCACTAGCATGTGTAGGAGTTGATTGAGCCATGTTGTGTTCTTGCCATGCCATGCCTGCTATTGCTTAGAGTTGTGTCAGGTCTGATTCATCGGGAATGAATTGGAATGTTATGATATGTTCTGGTAATGAGAGTTAAGCGTCTGAACACGATTTGGTAAAGGTAGCGGTGAGAGGCCATGTAGGAGTACATGGTGGGTTGTCTCATTGGGACCGTCCTTAAGAACTGAGTTCTGTGTAAGTTATCCAATGACTAGCTACTACCACACATTGGGCTCCGGGCGCTCCAGGCTCTCTCGGCTTATTAACCGCCTTGATCTCTGTCCAGGAGTTGCAAATAGTTTCTAGTGTTTGTAGGTAGTGCTATTTTTCTACCGAGTGGCACCTGGCAGGGTAGGCTCGGGACAGACTAGGCACAAGTGGCACGGTGTACCAAGTGGCACCCGGATGGTGGGTTTAGGGCCGTGAGTGACACCCCGGCCGGATCTCCTTGCGGATGGAACCCAAATAGGTGATAAACCTAGACTAGAGTCTTGCGTGGTTAGTTAGGTCGTGGCCGACACCCTCGCCTGGCTTCCGCTTGAAGGTTGCCAAGATACATGATGGGTATATGGTGATAAGTGGTGAGAGCGTGTGTGATGAAGTACACCCCTGCAGGGTTATCATGATCTATTCGAATAGCCGTGTCCTCGGTTATGGACTTCTTGGATGCTTACGTGGTACATAGACAACTTAAAGTGGATACTCTAAAATGCTCAAGATAAGTGTGAGTGCTATGGATGGCCTTCTCGTAGGAAAGACGGGGATGAATCCATAGTAGTGTATTGATGTGGTGATTAGTGGACTCATGTGCGCTGCCTCACCTCAAAGGAGTTTCTCATAGTCGTAGAATAGGATAGCCACTGAGTCAAAGCTGGCTTGCTGCAACTAAACCCCACATTACCTTCTTGATACAAATGCATGTATGATAGGATCTGACGTAAGTCTTCCTGAGTACCCTTGTACTCATGTTTGCTTTATTTATGTTTTGCAGATGAGACATCTGTCTCACTAGTAGTACCGCTTGGACTTCGACGAATAGCTTGTTACCTCAGCTACGATCTTGTACCTTGGAGGGACTTGTAGATAGTCCGGCTTCTCGGCCTTTTTCTTTTGTAGTTGTCTGTACTGAGACATGTAATGCTTCCGTTGCTTGTATGCTCTGAATGATGGGTCATGTGACCCCTGTTTGTATTTATGCTATGTGGCTCTTCTGAGCCTTTATCTATATGAATTGCGTTATGTTGTGATGCCATGTTGTACCTCACATACTTGCATGTTATGCGTATGTGTGACGTGTATTGCTATGTGTGGGATCCGACAATCTAGTTGTTTGTCCTTGGCAGCCTCTCTTATGGGGAAATGTAGTCTAGTGCTTCATTAAGCCATAGTAGTCCGCTACAGCCCGGTTCACCGGAGTCCTGCTAGCCCAGAACTACTGTTCAGGACACTTGACTGGCCGGTATGTGTTTCACTTCGTTCCTGTGTCTGTCCCTTAGGGGAAATGTCACGCGGTGATTTCCGGAGTCCTGTTAGCCCAGTGCTACAGCCCGGATTCATACGCTGTTGACCGACATGCTCGATGTGATTCATGTATGCCTGTCTCCATAGGTCTGTGCCGCTTTGGGTTCACGACTAGCCATGTCGGGCCGGGTTCTCTGTCATATGGATGCTAGCGACACTATCATATACGTGAGCCAAAAGGTGCAAACGGTCTCGTGCCATGGTAAGGAGACACCCGTGGGGATACCGTGCGTGAGGCCGCAAAGTGATATGAGGTGTTACATGCTAGATCGGTGTGACTTAGAATCGGGGTCCCGACACATATACTGAAGAACTACAGAAGCACCAAGTAAAGAATGACGAACCATAGTTTTACTAAAGACTGTAAAGAGAGAGGCTAAAGACATTCTGGTTGCTAGAGAAGGTGAAGCGGAATGCCCATATTGTGCCCTCCTCCATGCGTAATGCGCGCATTACTCTAGGCTAACCCCTTGTCATGGCCGCCCGTGCATCCTTCACTGTCTTCAGTATGACTTCTTGATGCTCATTGTAGTCTGGATGAAATAATTTAACCTTCATTGCGTGTCCACCAATCATGTACTTTGCGAGGTAATCTTGAGTGAACTGCTTCGGGAACCACTGCGAACGAAAAAGATTCAGACATTGTTGTCTAACAACTCACTATGGGCAGTAAAAAGAGAAGGCTGCAGAGTTTGTAGTTACCATCCTAAAGCTCACTGTTGTGTTGGATAGAGCATAAAAAATTGCTTGCCACCATTCGTATCTTTTTGCTAATAATCCTTATCAGTTTCCTCACTTGATGCTTGTTCATGAATATCTCATTGCCCCATACGCAAAAAGGGTCGATGCGTGGATCCTTGCCAATGGCATATGTACCTACAAGCAACAAGTCAATATTAGAAGCTAACAAGTGTCTAGGCCTGGTTCTATATGCACTACATTATGGAACGACGGGGGGAGTACAAGCCAAGGGATGAAGTTAACCTCAGCAGAAAATGGTGGCCACTGCCGTTGTTGTCCTGCATAAGTAGTGGAAAGGCATGATAAGTACAACAACCTTAACATCAAACAAATATAGCAAAGGTAAACAACATCATCTCCAAATGATAGCTTGAATGTGTTGGTTTTAGCATGTTGTTAAAGCAGATATAAAATGGAAGGCAATGTTACCGACAACGGGCTTAACAACCATCAAATATTGCAATTCAAACTAGTATTGTTGAAAATGAATAGCACGTAGGCAATGCTTAAACATCACACTGGATAAATGTGTAAAACTGAAATAAAGGGCATGTGTTAACTACACCAGGCATAACTGGAACCAAATATAGCCGTTCAAACTGGTATTGATGCAGTCGAGCGGAACAGTTCCGACTTGCACATAATGAAAACCACATTGTGGATGACTGAAATAAACAAGGCATAAATGATCATTATAACAACCAAATATAGCCACTAAAAACTAGACAGAGTCTCACTGCAACCAACCTAACAAGCAAATACAGATAAACATGGCATATGCTTGAAAACTGGACAAATGCTCGTTGCAACCAACCTAACAAGCAAATATAGATAAATAGGGCATATGATTCAAAACTGGACAAATGCTCACTTCAACCAACCTAACAAGCAAATACAGATAAACAAGGCATTGATACATCTCCAACGTATCTATAATTTTTGATTGTTCCATGGTATTATATTATCTGTTTTGGATGTTTTATATGCATTAATATGCTATTTTATATTTTTTGGGGACTAACCTATTAAGCTAGAGCCCAGTGCCAGTTCCTCTTTTTCCTTGTTTTAGAATTTCGCAGAAAAGGAATATCAAACGGAGTCCAAATGGAATGAAACTTTCGCGATGATTTTTCCTGGACTAGAAGACATCTAGAGGACTTGGAGTACATGCGAGGGATGCCACAAGGCGGCCACAAGGACGGAGGGCACGCCCAGGGGGTAGGGCGCGCCCCCACTCTTGTGGGCCCCTCGTAACTCCACCGACCTATTTCTTCCGCCTATATATTCTCAAATATTCCAAACCCTACCAGGAGAGCCAAGAAAACACTTCTCCAATGCCGCAACCTTCTGTACCCATGAGATCCCATCTAGGGGCCTTTTCCGGCATCCTGCCGGAGGGGGATTCGATCATAGAGGGCTTCTACATCAACACCATTGCCCTTCCGATGAAGCGTGAGTAGTGAAAGTGCTAGTTATCGACTAGAGGGGGTGAATAGGCGATTTTTATGAAAGTCATGGAAGTTTCAAAGACAAACAATAGAAAGGAACCTATTAACATGGAGCGGAAGGTAGACTACACTAGGCAAGCCATAGTCAAGTATTCAACAAAGTGAAAGCATGAAGACTGATAGCAGCTAGGTAGTAATGATCAGGATGGAAGATAGTATGAAGCCAAACAACAATAGTAGTGACACAGTGAAGTCAAACAGGTAACGCAAGCAGGCAATGACTTCACGAAGACAAACTGTAAGTAAATAGAGGGAGAAGATAGAACTAGTCGCTTGGTGAGGACAAGGATTTGTTGGACCAGTTCCAGTTGCTGTGACAACTATACGTCTGGTTAGGGAGGCTGAGATTCAACTCAGAAGACCGTGTCTTCACCTTATTCCCCTTGAGCTAAGGACACCCAGTCCTCGCCCAATCACTCTGGTAAGTCTTCAAGGCATACTTCCGAACCTTCACAAACTTCGTTCACCGGCAATCCACAATGACTCTTTGATGCTCAGAACACGACGCCTAACCGGCTGGAGGATTCATAGTCCTCAAGTGTAACAAGTCTTCAGGTCACGCGAATAGAAAGACTTCAGTGATGCCTAACACTCTTTGGCTCTGGGTGTTTTGGGCTTTGTCCTTGCAAGGATTTCCCTCTTTCAAAAGCTTCGGAGGTGGGTTGCTCTCAAACGACAAAAGCCGTGCACTAACTCTGAGCAGCCACCAATTTATGGTGTAGGGGGTGGGCTATTTATAGCCACTAGGCAACCCGACCTGATTTGTCCGAAATGACCCTGGGTCACTAAGGAACTGACACGTGTTCCAACGGTCAGATTTCAAACACATGCGGCAGGTTGACTTGGGCTGCAAGTAAAGCTGACTCATCCGCCTCTGGATAAGATTTGCTCTCATTGTCTTTGCTCGAAGACATAGCATTTGGTTGAGCATCACTTCAGTCACTCTGACTTTGTTCACTTGGACCCCACTTAACAGTACGGTTGTTCCTATGACTCAACAATGAAGAAAATGAAACTACGAAGCAAGTATGTCTTCGCACTTCATAGTCTTCACGTGAATGTCTTCTTGAGTCATAAGCTTCGATGTGATTGTGTTCAAACACCACCATTGTCTTCAATGTCTTCATACATTTTTAGGGGTCATCTCCGGTAGGTAAACCGAATTAATGAGGGACTACTACATGTGTTATCCTGCAATTCTCACAAAAACATTAGTCCCTCAACCAGGTTTGTCGTCAGTACTCCAAAACCAACTAGGGGTGGCACTAGATGTACTTACAATCTCCCCCCTTTTGGTGATTGATGACAAACTGGTTGAAGTTTTTAACGGGGATAAAATTATGTGAAATTGTAAAGGATTAAGGTATTGTCTTCATAAGTAGCAAAAGGCTCCCCCTGAAGATGTGCATATAAGTATTTTGCTTTTGGAATGCAAATGCACATGGCAGGTTGTACTTTCGGAGATCCTCTTCAACTTATGAAGACAATTCATCATGCATGAAAAGATATAATGAAGATAATTGCATGCATAATGAAATGTGGACGTCTGCAATATGACTTCATGCGTGATTTATCATCGCACATGCGAAATTTATCATCGCATCACAGAGTAGCAGAAAAAGTAGCAGACGACCATCAAGTTTAAGTGTTACAACTCAAAGAACCAAATGTATCAAAAGAGAGAGTTGTAACACTTGTCAAAAGTATAGCAACCACCCATATGGACCCGCTTGAAGACTATCAACTCATATGCTTCTCCCCCTTTTGTCAGTAAGGACCAAAAAGGTTTGAAGACATAGAGCCTCTACTCGTTCCCATGAGGAGTAGGTGAAGCAGCAGGGTCGTCGTTGAGGTTTGGTGGTGCAGAAGAACTTGGTGCAGTGTCGATACACGCCGAAGTTGGAGGTGGTGAAGTAGCATCATCTTCGTCATCAATGAGTCTGGCATTAACAGTTGCAGCTGAGGATGAAAAGTTAGAGTCTTCAAGTGAGGGAGTCCGATGCAAGACTGCATTCTTGGGAGGAGTGGAGTCAAATTTGAATCTCTCTGTGAAGCCATCGTCTTGAAGATTAGCTTCAGCATTGAGCAATGTCAGACTCTTCCATGAGCTCCTATAGGTTTCATGAGTGACAAATGCATTCTTGGTGGCAAGGTTGCGAATGCGTTGACATCCACCAAGAGGCTTTGCATCTGACGATTCAGCCAGTCGTGATGCTTATCTTGCTTTTGATGCAAGGCAATGAGAAGCTCTCGGTCATTGAGAACACGAGAACGCTTTTGAGGCCTTTGAGCAATTGTGCTTTTAGTGGCTTCAGTATGGGCACGATGAGGTGCACGTGTATTGCCAGCCAAAGGATAAACACGAGTGGCAGCCAGAACTCCTTCAATGGGTTGAGTGAAGCTTTGCTGATCGGCATTGTGAAGATAAATTGGCTCCTTGTCAGGTTCTGGGTAGATGGCTTTGACAGACATATCAACCACTGGCAAGAATATCAAATGGTTGCGCGCAGACGGCTGATAGTTGACAGCAGAGTGAAGCTTGATAAGGCGCATAACCCATGGAGCGTAGAACTTCAGACGAAAGAGATCAGAGCCAGATGCAGCCAATTGCCTGATGAAGAAGTCTTGAGCATTGAAGCTGATGCCATTGAAGATATAGAAAACCAATGTCTTCATTGATCCTTCAAGCTTTGCTGCAGGAGAATGTCCCTTGATAGGCCATAAAGTTCGCCTGATAATATGGTAAATAGTGCGGGGCAGATACTCTAGGTCTTCAACAAAGAATTCCCTTGGATATTCAGCGTCGCGTGGCAGTGGCTTCATCATGCTCAGCATTTGGCTCATGTTGGGCTCAGGCTTCTGAAAGATGCTCTCCAAAGCATTGCGGTGAAGCTAATAACCAGGTTCATATAGTTCACCTGGAGTGGGTAGACCAGTGAGCTCAATAATATCAAGAGCTTTGGCTTCGTGATGTACATTGCCTATCATCCACTCAAGGATCCATGTCTTAGGATCCCTGTTGTAGCCGCAAATGTGGAGGGTAGCATAGAATTGTAGCAGAAGCTCTTCGTTCCAGTGCTCTTTATCAGTCACAAATTGCAGTAGACCAGCATCTCGGAAACAGTCAAGGGCTTCTTCTAAGCAGGGCAGTCCAGCAATATCTTCACAGTCTAGACGCATATGGGGAAAGATACGCCCTTGATCATAAAGAACACAAGAGTAGTAACTGCGCTGCTTATAGCTCCAGAACCGATCAGATGAAATTCTTGGCCTTGAGTATGGGTTCTTGTCGCTGCCAAAGATGGTGTTGTGTGAAATGAAGCCATTCACATTGAAAGATCCTGGTGAAGTTGCAGTACCTGGAAACCTTGGCAGCCTTGGTTTTGGCTTCTGGACCTGAGGCATGTGCTCCACATGATAGTCGAATTGTGGTCCGGGAGTAGGAGGAGGAACCAGAATGGGCCAACAAACCATGATAGGTTGGCCGCGGTCAAAAGCCAGCTCGATAGTGTGTGGCCTTGGAGGCGGTACAGGAGCATCGACATTGACGTGAGCTGCAAGTGGTATAATGGCTTCAGGTGCAATATTGACTTCAGGTGCATTAGAAGCTCCAGGCTCATTAACTTCTAGCGCCACATTTGCTTCAGCCATGACAACATCATTGGCTTCAGTATTGTTGTTGGTGGCCGCCTCAATGTTATCAACCTCCACTTGAGTAGCTGGAGGGTCGGACACGTTCTCCTCGAGAACAACTTCTTGGTTGGACGGGGGTGTAGCAACACGCTCTTCTTCTTGACGGGGTTCTTCTTGTTCATTGGCCGATGCAGCCGGAATGTCTTCAGCAGCTTTGGCTTCAGACTCTGAGATGTTCACAGTTGGAGTGGCTCTAGGAAACACTTGGCGTGATACTGAGTGTTGGTGCTCTTCTCCTTCTGGAACACTCGAAAGAGTGACATGGGGCCTTGGTCCTTTGCGAAGCCTGTGAAATATGGGCGATGCATATGGAGAGGGAGTTGGCTCGGCCTCAAAGTCATCATCATCAAGCACTGGAGGGGCGACTTGAGTTGGGGGAGTACTTGGTGATTCTTCTTCACGGGGGGAGTCTTGAGGGTGATCAGCCCATGAATCATCCTGAGCAATTGGCGTCAAAGGACGACCAATGCTGATGAGTTTGCTGTTCATGAGAACAGGCGATGATACCATTTGGTGCTCGATCCGAGGAAGGACTTCATCATCATCTACATTTTCTTGGGGACCAATGTCTTCAGCTGCGGTGTGGTCAACAATTGGATTTTCTTGAGCTTCAGGAGCCTCTGTGGTACCAGGCGCGTGAACTATCAAACGACGCTCTTGGTGTGCAGACGCAGGACGAGCAACTGAGATTGGCTCAACGACAAGGGGCTCTGTGGGAGCAGCCCGATCTTTCTTCTATGTCTTTCTTTTCTTGGTTGGTGGAGCATCGTCAGTGGTGTTCTTGGACTTGTGCTTTCTGGCTTCGGCTTCAGCTATCCTTGTTTTCTTGAGTTCTGAAGCTACTGTGGGGACCTTTGGCTTCACGCCTGTCATACTGGCGGGTAAGACAATGCGAGGTTCTTCCCGCCTGGATGCTTCAGCTGGGGCCACAGTAGGCTTCTTCTTCTTGGCAGCCATCTTGGGGTTGATGCCAGGACGCCCAAGTGCCTTGCGCTTCTCGGCTTCATTGTAAGCTTGAACACATTTGGCAGCGAGGAGTTTCATGTGCTCTTGAGAACCTTTAGCTTCGTCATGTTTCTTGTGAAACGCCTCCTTGAGCTCATGCATCATTTGCCTGAAGTTTTGGACATCAGTCACACTGAGCCTGGCCATATGCTTCTTGAACTGGGCTTTTTCATAGTCAATTTTGTTCTTGAGTTCAACAATTCTCTGAGCTAGAGCCAGCTCAGGAGCAATGGCTCCGTGGAAGGAGACGCTGAGGCCAATTGGGAGCCGAAGATCATCAAAACTGAGGTTTGGACTGTCAAACCACTCATCAATGAACTTGTTCAGGATGTCCACATCGAAAAGGGGAAGATCATTGAAGATTTCTGCCTCTTGCTTGCTCTTTATCAGCAGCTCGAGAGCATCGTTGCCAAGGTCCTCATCACATGACAGATCAATGGCTTCATTCTCATTCCTCAGAACGACAGCTGGGGTCAGTGCTTGACCAGTAATCTGCATGGGATTCTACTTCTTCTTAGTCTTGGAGATGCGAGAAAGATCTTCAGAATGCACACTTGGTGCAGGAGGAGCAGTGGCCAGAGGCTTCGCATGCGAAGCTCATGGTGCAGTGGAGGGCTTTGAAGCCTTGGGTTTCTTCTGCTTCTGTGGTTTTGGCGGAGCAGGTGCTTCATCAGAATCAGCTTCATCTCCAGACTGATCCACTGTGGCTCTCTGAGCGGCGATGTAGGAGAGGAGACCATCAAAGTTGTTGAATGGGCCGATGACATTGGGATTGGCATCACGTGTGCCATCATCCCGCGGAGCAGAAGGACTTGGGTTGAAATTGCATCCTAGGCTCTTCTTGTTCTTTACGACAGAATCCTTGCCAAACTTGTAGTTGCGCTTGAACAGATTGTCTTCAAGGCACCATAGCAGAGAAGATGGGTCAGCATTCTTTGGCTGTGGTCTGCGAACCATGCAAGGATAGAATCCTTGAGCAATGGATTTAGTTTTGGACCTGGGTGGAAGATTTTGTATAAGATATCTCCCCAAGCTCGCTTGATGGCATTCTTCTCAGCATACTCAGCAGTGACGAATCTGTACTTGTACGATTCCTCTGCCCAATATCTTCGAATCCACTGGATTCGAGTCTTGCATTGACCTTAGGTCTCTTCGGGGTCAGTTTTGTATGTCTCATACTGATCTGTTGGCAAATCCTTCGATGTATTCCCATGGCACTGTCTGCCTCCCTTCCTTGCTGACTTTTCTGTGGCCATGTAGTTTAGACTGAATGGCTTCAAAGCTGTCAAAGTCTTCCGTCTGCTGGTCAGACAAGAACTAGCTTTCGGGAGAATTGATGTGATGCTGTAAGAACTCTACAAATGAATGCAGACTATGAGAACCAAGAGATTCTCCGACGGACATGTACCTGTGGTAGCATTAGAGATGCGAGGGAAGGGGAAGAGGTCATATGCATTCTCAGAAGATTTTGAAGATAAATCAGTTTAGAAGACATTGACCTCATAGCGCGAAGACATTCACTTTATGTTGGGAGTTGGTTCTAGATTTGTACGAATCCAAGAATAGGTACAAGTGAGGAATCTAACTATGTGTGAAGCATAAGTGAATATATTAGGCATATTATGAGATGCAGAACAGGATAGATCCAAATTTGTGGCCACAGAAACCACTTTTGGTGAAGAAAGATGACTCTATTGGGTCAAAAAGGCAGTAAAAAGTGAGTTTGAATTACCACACGAAGAACTGCTAGACGGAGTAGAGAGGAGGCCGAGCAGTTTGATCTTCTGTGCCCTAACTTGGCGATGGAGGACACCTACGATGGCGGCGGAGAAGACGAGGTCCGCTGCCGGCGTGAGGACGGCGTCGGTGAGGTTGCGACAGCTAAGCGCTTTGTCTAGAGCTAGCGGTGGTGCTAGGGTTTGTCGAGGTGGAGAGGTGGAAGAAAGATTTTGACCGCGATGTGATGTGTATTTATAAGGAGAGGGACACCACATTGCAATTACGCAGATGCCCCTGGCGGTTCACATCCGAGGGACATGTGGCGTACATGCAACACATTGGAAGTTGTTCCATGTTCCCACGCACGCCTGGACTGTCGGGTGGTCGATCTGGCTTCTCCGGGTTTCAGGCAAAAGGATTGAGCATTTAAAACAGATTCAATGTTTGTCTCTGTATCTTCTTCTGACAAGGACACAGAGAAGACATTCGACGGTTTCAATAGAATGCATATGATTTCGATAGATAGAATTTGAGGAATAAGCATAGAAGAGGTTAGGGTCCGATCACATTCACTTAGTTCAAAAGATTCAAACGAGAAGACATAGCTACAAGTGAATGTTGTAGAGGACATAACACAAATATATGTATATATCTGAGTAAGGCCAAATCAACAAAGTGAAGATCAACATGAATACAAATCAATGTTTAAGATAAATTGAAAATTTAGCAAATGTAACGCCAAGAGAAACACACTCCAAACAAGAATTTGGTGGTGGCGTTACCCATCGTATAGGAAGTATTAGACCTAGACACGACGCACAATTACCGTGGCGCTTCGAAGCCAAATTCTGCATTAATGTATTCACACTCAGAGTGTAAGTCTTCATTGATTGAAGATATACATTACTTCGTGTGTTGCACATCTAAGTCATCAACATGCATAAGTGTTAGGATGTGTACCTAATCACAGGACATTCGAGGATTCCAAGATATTTAGCTCACACCGCAACTTGCAAAACCTTTTCTCGTCCAAGGGCTTTGTGAAGATATCTCCCAATTGCTCTTTAGTGTTGACGTGAATGATATCAATATGTTCCTTCATGACATGATCTCTGAGAAAGTGATGACGAAGCTCAATGTGCTTTGGCTTCGAGTGCTGAACAGGGTTGTTGGCAATCTTGATGGCGCTTTAATTGTCGCAGTAGAGTGGTACTTGTTTCAGATGGATGCCATAGTCCTTGAGTTCTTGCTTCATCCATAGAAGCTGAGCGCAGCAAAATCCAGCAGCAATGTATTCAGATTCAGTAGTGGAGAGAGACACACAGTTCTGCTTCTTTGAAGACCAACAGACAAGTGATTGTCCCAGAAAGTGACATGTGCCTGATGTAGACTTGCGATCCACCTTGTCACCAGCATAATCAGCATCTAAGAATCCAACTAGATCAAACTCTGAGCCCTTTGGATACCATAATCCTAGCGTTGGGGTGTAAGCCAAATATCAAATAATTCGCTTCACAGCTAAGTGATGCGATTCCTTTGGTGCCGCTTGGAATTGAGCACACATGCAAAAACTAAGCATTATATCTGGCCTAGATGCACATAAATAAAGTAAAGAACCAATCATGGAGCGGTATACCTTTTGATCGAACTCTTTACCATTGGCGTCATGACCCAGATGACTTTTGGTTGGCATTGGCATCGTGTAACCTTTGCAGTCTTGCATTCCAAACTTCTTCAGGCAGTCTTTGAGGTATTTCTCTTGAGATATGCAGATGTCGTTGCTCTACTGACGAATTTGAAGACCAAGGAAGAACTTCAGCTCACCCATCATGGACATCTGATATTGCTCTTGCATCATGTGTCCAAACTCATCACTGTATTTCTGGTTAGTGCAGCCGAAGATAATGTCATCCACATATATTTGGCACACAAACAGTTCACCATCATATGTCTTCGTGAAGAGTGTGGTATCCAGGGAACTAGGTTTGAAGCCTTTGCTCTTCAGGAAGTCTTTGAGTGTGTCATACCAAGCGCGAGGGGCTTGTTTGAGGCCATAGAATGCCTTGTTAAGCTTGTATACCATATCAGGATGTTTTGGATCTTCAAAGCCAGGTGGTTGTGCAACATACACTTCTTCTTCAATCTTGCCATTGAGAAAAGCACTTTTCACATCCATCTGATGCAAAAGGATGTTATGATGGTTTGCATAGGCTAGCAGTATGCGAATGGCTTCAATCCTAGCCACAGGAGCAAATGTTTCATCGAAGTCTATCCCTTCAACTTGAGTGTATCCTTGAGCAACAAGACGAGCCTTGATTCTGACAACTTGACCATGCTCATCTTGGTGCCTATTATGTTGTGCTTGCGAGGGTCAGGACGCTTGACTAGTTCTCACACATTGTTCAGCTTGAACTGTTGAAGCTCTTCTTGCATAGCTTGAATCCATTCAGGTTCCATGAAGGCTTCAACAAATTTCTTGGGTTCTGAAATTGAGACAAATGCAAAGTGCCTGCAGAAATTTGCTAGCCATGTTTCTCTTGAATGAGTGAGTGGACCTGGTGCATTGATGCTATCAATTATCTTCTCAATCTGTACTTCATTTGCAACACGAGGATGAACTGGACGATGATTTTGCTCTTGATGATCATTGTCATCATTTGGAGGATTGTCTTCAGGCTGAGCATTGGCTTCAGGTTGATTAGATGCAGAAATGATGAGTTCCTCTTCAGCCTGTGCATCACAAGTTATGATCTCTCCAGTTACCATGAGCTTGATGGATTCACTAGGTGGATCTTCATCTAGCACATTTGGTAGGTGCTCTCTTTTCGAGAGTGTACAGATTCCTCATGCCCGCATGTCCTAGCCTCCGATGCCAGAGCCAGCACTCTGAAGCTTTTGCTAGAAGACATACGGCCAGCTGTGGTCCTGCTGAGAAATCTACCATGTACAAATCATCTTTTCGATACCCTTCAAAGACTAGAGACTTGTCATATTCCATTAGTACAAGGCAACGATATTTTCCAAATATTACAAAAATGTAAAAGTCACAAAGCATTGAGACAGACATTAAGTTGAAACCAAGGGATTCAACAAGCATCACTTTATCCATGTGCTGATCCTTTGAGATTGCCACTCTACCTAGACACAATATCTTTCTTTTACCAGTGTCAGCAAATGTGATGTGACTCTTCTCAGATGGACGTAAGGTTGAGTCCATGAGAAGACTTCGATCACCAGTCATATGATTAGTGCATCCGCTGTCCATAATCCATTCTGAAGACTTTGCTGTCATACCCTTGGCACCATGTGCCATGAACCAGTAGGTGGGAGCGAAGTCGTCCTTGTCATTAGCATCAGCGTTGGTGATGGAGCCATTGTCTTCAGTGTTGAAGATGGACTTGGCAACGTAGGCTGTAGCTAGAGCCAGACTTGCAACGCCAGAGTCGGACTCCTCCTCAGACTCCACCTCCACCTCCTCAGAAGCAGACTCCTCCTCTGAATCCATCTCCATGCCAACAAAAGCACGAGCCTTGCCAGATGATATCTTCTTGTGTGATGAATACTTGGACGAAGACATGGAAGAAGACCTTGAGGATTTCTTCTTCTTGTTGTCATTAGAATCATATTCCTTGCTCTTCTTCTTTTTCTTGTTCTCATTGTCCCACTGTGGACACTCAGAGATGTAGTGTCCAGGTTTCTTGCACTTGTGGCATGTTATCTTCTTGTGGTCATGAGTAGAAGCTTCATCATTTCTTGAGCTGGATCGTGAATACTTTCTTAAGCCTTTCTTCTTGGTGAACTTCTGGAACTTCTTCACAAGCATAGCAAGCTCCTTTCTAATGTCTTCAGGATCACCAGAACTGCAGTCAGATTCTTCTTCAGATGAGGAAACAACCTTTGCCTTCAAAGCACGAGTTCGGCCATAGTTGGGACCATAGATGTCTCTTTTCTCAGATAGCTGAAACTCATGTGTGTTGAGCCTCTCAAGTACGTGAGATGGATCAAGTGTCTTGAAGTCAGTGCGTTCTTGAATCATCAAGGCTAGGGTGTCAAAGCTGTAAAGTGATCTCAGGAGTGTCTTGACGATTTCATGCTTGGTGATCTCAGTGGCGCCGAGAGCATGAAGCTCATTTGTGATGTCAGTGAGGCGATCAAACATGAGCTGGACATTCTCATTGTCGTTTCTCTTGAAGTAGTTGAAGAGGTTGTGAAGGACACTGATCCTTTGATCTCTTTGGGTTGAGACGCCTTCATTGACCTTGGAGAGCCAGTCCCAGACTAGCTTCGACGTTTCCAGATCACTCACACGGCCATACTGTCCTTTTGTCAGATGACCATAGATGATGTTCTTGGCAGTAGAATCTAGTTGAACGAACTTCTTGACATCAGCAGGGGTGACACCTTCACCAGTCTTGGGAACGCCGTTCTTGATGGTGTACCATAGATCGACATCAATGGCTTCAAGATGCATGCGCATCTTATTCTTCCAATAGGGGTAATCAGTGCCATCGAAGACAGGGAACGCAGCAGAGACTTTGATTATCCCTGCAGTCGACATAGCTAAAACTCCAGGTGGTTAAACCGAATCACACAAAACAAGGGAGTACCTCACTGTGATACCAATTGAAAGTGCTAGTTATCGACTATAGGGGGGTGAATAGGCGATTTTTATGAAAGTCTTCAAAACATGGAAGTTTCGAAGACAAAGATTAGAAATAAACCTATTAACATGCAGCGGAAGGTAGACTACACTAGGCAAGCCATAGTCAAGTATTTAATGAAGTGAAAGCACGAAGACTAATAGCAGCTAGGTAGTAATGATCAGGATGGAAGATAGTATGAAGCCAAACAACAATAGTAGTCACACAGTGAAGTCAAACAGGTAACGCAAGCAGGCAATGACTTCACGAAGACAAATTGTAAGTAAAGAGAGGGAGAAGATAGAACCAGTCGCTTGGTGAGGACAAGGATTTGTTGGACCAGTTCCAGTTGCTGTGACAACTATACGTCTGGTTAGGGAAGCTGAGATTCAACTCATAAGACTGTGTCTTCACCTTATTCCTCTTGAGCTAAGGACGGAGGGCGCGCCCAGGGGGGTAGGGCGCTCCCCCACCCTTGTGGGCCTCTCGTGACTCCACCGGCCTATTTCTTCCGCCTATATATTCTCAAATATTCCAAACCCTACCAGGAGAGCCAAGAAAACACTTCTCCAACGCCGCAACCTTCTGTACCCGTGAGATCCCATCTAGGGGCCTTTTCCGGCATCGTGCTAGAGGGTGATTCGATCATAGAGTGATTCTACATCAACACCATTGCCCTTCCGATGAAGCATGAGTAGTGAAAGTGCTAGTTATTGACTAGAGGGGGTGAATAGGCGATTTTTATGAATTCATGGAAGTTTCAAAGACAAACAATAGAAATGAACCTATTAACATGGAGCGGAAGGTAGACTACACTAGGCAAGCCATAGTCAAGTATTCAACGAAGTGAAAGAACGATGACTAATAGCAGCTAGGTAGTAATGATCAGGATGGAAGATAGTATTAAGCCAAACAACAATAGTAGTCACACAGTGAAGTCAAACAGGTAACGCAAGCAGGCAATCACTTCACGAAGACAAAATGTAAGTAAATAGAGGGAGAAGATAGAACTAGTCGCTTGGTGAGGACAAGGATTTGTTGGACCAGTTCCAGTTGCTGTGACAACTGTATATCTGGTTAGGGAGGCTGAGATTCAACTCAGAAGACCGCATCTTCACCTTATTCCCCTTGAGCTAAGGACACCCAGTCCTCACCCAATCACTCTGGTAAGTCTTCAAGGCATACTTCCGAACCTTCACAGACTTCGTTCACCGGCAATCCACAATGACTCTTTGATGCTCAAAACACGACGCCTAACCGGCTGGAGGATTCATAGTCCTCAAGTGTAACAAGTCTTCAGGCCACGCGGACAGAAAGACTTCAGTGATGCCTAACACTCTTTGGATCTGGGTGTTTTGGGCTTTGTCCTCGCAAGGATTTCTCTCTCTCTCTCTCTCTCTCAAAAGCTTCGGAGGTGGGTTGCTCTCAAACGACAATAGTCATGCACTAACTCTGAGCAACCACCAATTTATGGTGTAGGGGGTGGGCTATTTATAGCCAATAGGAAACCCGACCTGATTTGTCTGAAATGACCCTGGGTCACTAAGGAACTGACATGTGTTCCAACATTCAGATTTCAAACACATGCGGCAGCTTGACTTGGGCTAAAAGTAAAGCTGACTCATCCGCCTCTGGATAAGATTTGCTCTCATTGTCTTTGCTCGAAGACATAGGATTTGGTTGAGCATCACTTCAGTCACTCTGACTTTGTTCACTTGGACCCCACTTAATAGTACGGTAGTTCCTATGACTCAACAAATAAGAAAAGGAAACTACGAAACAACTATGTCTTCACACTCCATAGTCTTCACGTGAATGTCTTCTCGAGTCATAAGCTTCGATGTGATTGTGTTCAGATACCACCATTGTCTTCAATGTCTTCATACATTTTTAGGCGTCATCTCCGGTAGGTAAACCGAATTAATGAGGGACTACTACATGTGTTATCCTTCAATTCTCACAAACACATTAGTCCCTCAACCAGGTTTGTCATCAATACTCCAAAACCAACTAGGGGTGGCACTAGATGCACTTACAAGTAGTTTACCACAGACCTACGAGTCCATAGCTGGTATCTAGATGGCTTCTTCTCTCTCTCTCTCTCTCTCTCTCTCTCTCTCTCTCTCTCTTTGATCCTCAATACCATGTTCTCCTTGATGTTCTTGAATATCTATTGGATGTTATACTTTTTGCGGTGTGTTTGCCGAGATCCGATGAATTGTGGATTTATGATCAGCTTATCTATGAATATTATTTGAATCTCCTCTGAATTCTTATATGCATGATTTGATATCTTTGCAAGTCTCTTCGAACTATCGATTTGGTTTGGCGAACTAGATTAGTTTTTCTTGTAATGGGAGAAGTGCTTAGCTTTGGGTTCAATTTTGATGTGTCCTTTCACTACAAAAAAAGACACATCCATGACATTTAGGGTCAAACGAATTTTTTTCCTGTCATGCTTATGACACTTTTATGACGTTAATTGTGAAAAAACCCGGTATCATCATAGATGTGGTGGGCTCCTACTTCTATGACATAAAATCATGATAGAAAATGGGCTTTTCATCCTGGGCAGGCCGGAGACGCAGCTGCATGGCATTCTTTGGGTTGTCCATGACGAAGAAAACCATGGTAGAAGCAAGGACGAGGGAAGTATCGGGGGAGTTCCCGGTTACAGTGGGTGGTCGGGGGCCGAGCGATGCGCGTTTCTCTCATACGTACGCGCGTGTGTTCGAGGCGTTGCGCTCTAACTGAACCCAAGCGAGGCGTTGGGTTGTAACTGAACCCGAGCGATTGCACTGCAGGCTACACGTTACTGAACCTGAGCGATCGGTCGATCCCTTGCTATTAACTAAACCCGAGTGATTCCTTCGCTACTGCTGCTAACTGAAGCCAATCGAACACTGCTGCCCCCTTCCCTTATTGAACAGTGAGTGTTGTTGGGGGATTTGGACGAACAGTTCCCGGTGGGGGTTGGATGAACATGACCCTGTGGTAGTAGAGGCCGTTGCCGTTGGATGAATAGGACCCTGATCGGTCGAGATGGTGGATGAACAGGACCCCGTGGAGGGCTGGATGAACAGGACCCCGTGAAGGGCTGGTTGAATAGTAGCCGGTGGAGGGCTGGTTGAACAGTAGCAGATGGAGGGCTGGGAATAGTAGTCCATGGAGGGGTGGTTGAACAGGACCCCGTGGAGAGGGCTGGTTGAACAGTAGCCGGTGGAGGAATGCACGGTGGAGGCTGGATGAACAGGAGCCCATGGATGAACAGTCGCGGGTGGAGGCTGGAGGAGGTCGATGGTGGATGAACAGTAGCCTGTGGAGGCTGGAGGAGGTCGACGGTGGAGATGAACAGTATCCCGTGGAGTCCCGTTTTGCGGTACGCCACACCCCTCCCGATGAACAGGACCCCCGTTTCGACCGTAGCGCTCTAACATAAGTCTGTTTCCTCCGTTTTGCGGTACACCACACCCCTCCCGATCAATAGGACCCCGTTTGGACCGTAGGAGGTCCGTTTCCTCTGTTTTGCGGTACGCCAGACCCCTCCCGATGAACAGGATCCCGTTTCCACCGTGGCTGGTCGAAAACAAGGTCGTTTCCTCGTTCTGCGGTACGCCAGGCCTCGTTTCCATCGACTGTTCCGTCCAAGCTGGTTGGCTCCCGATGAACAGCATGCGTTCCATCGCCTCCCGATGAACACGACACATTCTGTTGCCAGCCACAGCCATGTACACGAGCCCTGGTTGTACGTATGTGCGAGTAGGCGGTCGAGAGCCCGCTCGTATGTACGTACGTGGCCGTATTTACTTTCTTGCACCCTGGCCGCTGTACGTACATGTACATGCTACGTGCGCCTCTACTATGACACGTGCGAGCCTCTACTATGACACGTGCGCGCCTCTACTACGACACATGCGTGCCTCTACTACGACACGTGCGCGCCTCTACTACCACACGTGCCCTTCCTTACACAGCCACAGTTCATCGCTGCAGCCTGCAGATAGACCGATCGACCAGTATGTACGAACATGTTGGCGACCAGAATGACAATGCTACGTACGCTTCGACCGGGTGGGTCCCTACTGTCAGGCACTTCCTTCAATGCAAAGATGTAGTTGGTGGGTCCCAGCAGTCAGGGGGAAACATTTTTTTTTTGTGAAATCATTATTTCCCGTGTAATAAGGAGGCACTTCCTTGCTACGGCCGTGGACCCAGTTGTTAGGCTCTCCACATACAGTACTCTTCCGATGAAAGTCATTACTTGACCACGCTGACCATGCCGCGCTGAGAGCATCAGGGTGGTGGACGACGGCGAGACCTAGGAAGGTGACGACGCGAAGCCGGGGAAGACGCGCCAGTGGATGCTCACGCAAAGGGGAGTATGTGGGTTGACTGCTTCGGCTACGGTATGAGGCTGCCGTCGCCGGAGAATAACAGGAGGTGTGGGTGAGTATAGAGGGATGGCATGGTCAGCGGTGGTAGCACAGCTGCACATGGGAGGCAGGAGCCTGTGGCACGGCCGACGCTTGTTTGGGTGGCTGGAGCAACAAGACCAGAGGTTGAAGAAGCACTACGGCTGTTGGATGGACATCGCACGGTCACTGGAGCTAGAATCATTCATATTGACTAAGTTGACAAAGCCCTCCATCCCGGTCATCTTAGTAGGCCCACAAGTCAGCCTCCCACTATGATGGGTCCCAGCTAGCAGGGGGAGTTCATTTTTTTGCGTAATAAGGAGGTACTTCCTTGCGTGCGAAGATATAGCTGGTGGGTCCAACCTGTCAGCGGGGGAATGTTTTTCTCGTGAAATACAGAGGGCCTTCCGGTGGGTCCCAACTGTCAGGTGGAGGAATCATTATTTTGCGTGTAATAAGGAGGCATTTCCTTGCGTGCAGTCGTGGACCCATCTGTCAGCCTCTCCACGTACATTCTACTTCCGATGCATGCCGTTCGTTGGCCACGCCGCGCCGAGAGCACCTGGGTGGTGGACGATGGCGAGTCCTAGGAAGGGAACGACATGAAGCCAGGGAAGACTTGGCAGTTGTTTCCCACTCGGAGGGGAGTACGAGGGTTTACTGGTTTGTCTGCCGTTGCCGGAGAATAACAACAGGTGTGGGTGAGTAGAGGGATGGCTAGGCCAGCGATGGGAGTACGATGGGGTGGTGAGGCCTGCGCGGCAGCATAGCCGGCCGCGGGAGGAGGAAGCAGGCAGTCCCACCGGCGCTTGTTTGAGCGGCTGGAGCAGGAAGAGTAGAGATTGAAGAAGCACGACGGCCGTTGGATGGACATCCAACAGTCACTGCTTGTGCGTCAACCCTTTTTTTAGGAAAGCCTCAAATCTGTGGAAAACAGCATACAACCCATCTGCCATTATTTCTAATAATTTAAAGCCCATTTGCTAATTCTTAAGGTTTTTTGGAGCCCATATTCTTTTTGTTAGCATTACAGCCCATATTGTGGCCACGGTTAAAAAATTATATGAAATTTTGCATACTTCGGTGCGGTCTGAACTGTTTTTAATCCCGAAATTTCGAGTCATTCAAACTGATTTTAAAAATAAATGTATATCAATATAAAATCCAACAATTGTCCACGCATAAAAATCAATGCAATTTAAAATCTCGAATTGAAAATTTTTTGAAACTGCTTGCCGGTTTGATGTGTTTTAAAAATGTGTAGCCCATTTCTTATTACTGATAGGCCATTTTCTCGGCCAACCAAATGAAGCTCTCCTCGTCTTGCAAGATTTGCAGCCCAACAGGCCTGAGAAAGCGACTTACTTGACAAATCACAAAAAAGTGGGCTAGCCATTGTCAGAAACAAAAAAAACTACTGGGCTGGTCTGTGGTAAACATAAAAGAAAAGCCTGTCTAGACAGGCCAGAATGCCCCGCACAGCCCAGTTGACACCCTGCTTCCATCCCAAAAATGAATTAGATAAATGCCACTCCAATTATGGCGATTCATAAAAATGCCACTGCAATTTCCAAACTTTAAAAAATGCCACTACAATTTTTGCAAACTTTGAGAAATGCCACTGCAATTTTTGCAAACTTTGAAAAACGCCACTCCACGCTTGGAAAAATGCCACTGGAAATGGCATTTTTCAAAGTTTGGAAATTGCAGTGGCATTTCTCGGAATCACCAGATTTGGAGTGGCATTTATCAAATTAACCCAAAACAAAAATAACTGGGCGAGCTGCTGGGTCCCTGGTGTCAGCCGCTCGTTGTGCAATTCTCTCGTTTATTGACTACGTTGACAATGGCATGGGACCCAGATGTCAGAAATCCATTTGGAGGAGCCATTTTTTATTGGCTTGAAATAAGGAGGCACTTGCTTGCGTACTGCCATGACCTTTGGTGGGTCCCTACTGTCATCCTCTCCACGTACAGTCATCTCCTGATTGTGTACGCGTCAACCTGGTAGGCCCACAAGTCAGCCTCTAAACCCGTGGCAGACAAATACAACCCATTTAAAAAAATAACAGCCCATTCCATACATTCAAACAGAAAGTTCAACATTCAGAGCAAAGTAACCGGCCTGATCCAGATATAGAGTACTGAACTTCCACGTTGACAACCATCATAGCCAAGTTAACTATCTACTCCCACTAATACTCTAGTAGTGTACAAGTACTAACTTACTCTTAGCTAACTAGACAATACTGGCCGCCATCTGCGGTACACGCTAAACGCCAGCACCGGCGTACTCCGCCTCGCCTCGGACTTGCCAAAGCTGCGATAGGGCGTGTTGCTCGCGTGCGTTGGCCCTTTCCATGCAGGCGTGGTCCACCGAAGCTTCGGCTTCTAAGCGGGAAACCCACTTGACGGGCTGGTAGTAAAATTTGGCGTCGCAAATACGTGCATGCCCGACAACCTCCAGGGCTTTTTGCCGGGCGCTGGCCTCCATATAGTCAGCCCAGTTGCAGGCGCTCTACTCACGACTTAGAGCAACGGTGCGCTGCTGCTCCATGTCCCACTGGCGGCGCAAATCGGCGATACGCTGCTCCTCCGCAAGGAGGTCGTGCTCCAACAACTCCTCATACTCCGCATTGCCATCTAAAGACCGATAGAATGCCTCGTCCCTCTGTCTTCATTCCAGTGAAAAATCGAACACTAGTTCCGGCAGTGACTGCCTCCGGTGTCGCCTCTCGCGGATGACGTGGCGAGAGCGAGGATAAGTGGCGAGCGACGTTAGGCCGGTGGGGGCTTATGAGGATAGGGCGAGTTGGGTGATGGTGCCACCGAGAAGCCCGGGAAACAGTAATTATAGACGGAAGGTAGGCGAACTAGCGTGTCACGGGAAACACGGTGGTCATCATGGTCATCGGAATTCAATGCATAAGCAGGAATGGATTAGCGTGCCAGCTTGCCGTGGGAACTAGAAAAACTAAAGTTATGACTGTGCCGTCCTGTCCTGTCAGTGGTGCGTCCTGTCCGTGTTGGGTCGCACACCGGCATGACGGTCAAACGAGTGCACTCGAATCATCCAGATGAGGTACTCCCTCGTCAAAAATGATTCCACCACTTATCATCTACCTTGGTTGGTGAGATTTTTGAATTAAGCCCTGCAAACCAGAATGGAGGTAGTACGTGTTTGATCCACTATTTATTCGTGTAGGATCGAGTAGGTCGTTCTTTGAATTGAGCCCTGCAAACCGGAAAGGAGGTACTACATGCGTGATCTGCTATTTATCCGTGTAGGATCGAGTTGGTCGGATAGTGTACGTGTAGGATCAAGTAGGTCGGATGGTGTACGTGTAGGATCACATTAGCTGATGAACGTTCGCTGGAAGATAAGGCATTTGCGAACGTTTTTGTTGGCAGTTTCTTCAGATTCGCATGGCATTTTCTTCAGAGCAGCTTGTCAGTTTCTTCAGAGGTAGGCATTTTTATTCAAAAAACTGTCACTTCGGATCTTGTGTCGCAACTAAAACTGCCAGGAGCGCATTAGTAGGCTAGCTAGTGATCGATCAGTAACTTGTAAACACTGAGCGAACAGAAATAAGAAATTGTTAGTAACTTGTAAACACTGAGAACACAGAAATAAGGATCATGCTATGCACAACAGTAAGAGCCGATCCGTTCGAAATGTTCACACGAGGCTCACAGCCCTGGCATTGTAATGTGTTCACATTTGTAGCCCAAATTCAAAACCAACTAGTACGATTCCCATACATAAGATCAACATGTGAATGCATCTCAATGATTCACAGATCATATACAAATATGTAGCTCAAAAAGCAAAGATCTAGAAAAACATCTGTTCTTCCTATGAAACAACTACATCACTTGGACCCCACTTCACAGTACGGTGGTTCCTATGACTCAACAAAGAAGAAAAGGAAACTACGAAACAACTATGTCTTCGCACTCCATAGTCTTCACATGAATATCTTCTCGAGTCATAAGCTTCGATGTGATTGTGTTCACATACCACCATTGTCTTCAATGTCTTCATACATTTTTAGGGGTCATCTCCGGTAGGTAAACTGAATTAATGAGGGACTACTACCTGTGTTATCCTGCAATTCTCACAAACACATTAGTCCCTCAACCAGGTTTGTCGTCAATACTCCAAAACCAACTAGGGGTGGCACTAGATGCACTTACAAGTAGTTTACCACAGACCTACGGGTCCATAGCTAGTATCTAGATGGCTTCTTCTCTCTCTTTGATTCTCACTACCATGTTCTCCTTGATGTTCTTGAAGATCTATTCGATGTAATACTTTTTGCGGTGTGTTTGCCGAGATCCGATGAATTGTGGATTTATGATCCGCTTATCTATGAATATTATTTGAATCTCCTCTGAATTCTTATATGCATGATTTGATATCTTTGCAAGTCTCTTCGAACTATCGATTTGGTTTGGCCAACTAGATTAGTTTTTCTTGCAATGGGAGAAGTGCTTAGCTTTGGGTTCAATTTTGCGGTGTCCTTTCACTACAAAAACAGACACATCCGTGACATTTCGGGTCGAACGAATTTTTTTCAGTCATGCTTATGACACTTCTATGACCATAATTGTGACAAAACCCGGTATTATCATAGATGTGGTGGGCTCCTACTTCTATGACAAAAAATCATGACAGAAAATGGGCTTTTCATCCTGGGCGGGCCGGAGACGCACTGCATGACATTCTTTGGGTCATCCATGACGGAGAAAACCATGGTTGAAGCGAGGATGAGGAAAGTATCGGGGGAGCTCCCGGTTACGATGGGTGGCGGGGGCCGAGCGATGCGCATTTCTCTCATATGTGCGGGCGTGTGTGCGAGGCGTTGCGCTCTAATAGAACCTGTAACGCCCACGATGCGGCTATATCTCCCACGTGTCGAAGCACGACTTAGAGGCATAACCACATTGTAAGTAAAGTCACAAGTGAGGTAATCTTCACACAACCCATGTAATACATAAGGGAAAGAGATACATAGTTGGCTTACAATCGCCACTTCACACAATACATGAATAAAGCATTACATCATCCAGATACAATCAAGGCCCGACTACGGAACAAAAATAAAAGAAGACTACCCCCCATGCTACACAGATCCCCGATCGTCCCAACTGGGCTGCACTACTGATCAACTGGAAACGAAACAACATGACGAACACGATCTTCAACGAGCTCCTCCTTGAGCTCGATTGCGTCACCTGCACGGTCTCATCGGCACCTGCAAGCTGGTTTTGGAAGTATCTGTGACTCACGGGGACTCAGCAATCTCGCACCCTCGCGATCAAGACTATTTAAGCTTATGGGAAGGGTAAAAGGTATGAGGTGGAGCTGCATCAAGCGACTAACATAATTGGTGGCTAACATACGCAAATGAGAGCGAGAAGAGAAGGCAAGGCACGGTCGAGAAACTATGATCAAGAAGTGATCCTAGACTACTTACGTTCAAGCATAACTCCAACACCGTGTTCACTTCCCGGACCCCGCCAAGAAGAGACCATCATGGCTACACACGCGGTTGATGCATTTTAATTAAGTTAAGTGTCAAGTTTTCTACAACCGGACATTAACAAATTCCCATCTGCATAACCGTGGGCACGGCTTTCGAAAGTTCAAATCCCTGCAGGGGTGTCCCAACTTAGCCTATCACACGGTCAACGAAGGATATTCCTTCTCCCAAGACAATCTGATCAGACTCGGCATCCTGGTTACAAGACATTTCGACAATGGTAAAACAAGACCAGCAAATCCACCTAGATGTGCCGACAAATCCCGATAGGTGCTGCACATATCTCGTTCTCAGGGCACACCGGATGAGCAAGACGTCGGGTAGGCCAGCCCAGAGTTGCCCCTGGTAGCCCCGAACATCGCTCAGTTGGACCAACACTTAGAGA